>NW_024062925.1:0-572500 GCF_006381635.1 Hibiscus syriacus | reverse complement strand
TCGAGCCAAGCAACTCAGATGCTCTAACAGCAGTTTGTTACGAAATAATGTCGAGTAAATGAAAGTTATCGGCTGATCGCAATGTTGGAATAAGTCGAACAGCTACATGTAGTAACTGCTCATGAAGTTGCTCATAGCTGATCATTGCACGTGGAGTTGCTGCAGTTAGGATGTTAGGTGGTTAAGGTTGTTAGCAATTTGTAACTACATGCATGTATGTATGTTATATAAAGCTTGTAAAAGGAAGAGTTAAAGAATGAGAAGAAAGCTTCTGTTTTTTTTCTTGTTTCTTAGTGTAGTTACTTCAAGTATCTTAACATGTATCATTTGTTGTTGTATCCTAGGGCTTGTTTTCATTGTTCGTTCTGTTATAGATCAAAGTGCCTATTCTACATCCACTTCAATGGAGTTTTCGTCGTGAAACACCAAAGTTTTTACCAATAAAAGGGTATATGTGATTCTTGATTAATCAAACTTCCTACTTTAGAAACAACAAGTATTACTCACTGTGAGGAGTCATCATCTTGAGCGGATATTGACAGGAACGATGCTACATCCTCCATAAATAGTGGTTGGTGAAGAAGGAGTTGTAGTCATCAATGAAGAGTATGAGGAGTTTCTGGCCCAAGATAGCACGCTAACTTCTTGGTTGCTATCAATAGTCAGTCCTCACTTACTCCCATAGTTTGTTGGTGCTGAAACTTCAGCTCAGGTATGAAATAAAGTTTTGCAATTCTTTGCAAATCGATCTACCACTGCTGTAATGAGTCATACAAGCTGCAGTCCCTCAAGAAAGGAATAGATAGCATGAGTCTATCTCACTTAGGTGAAAGAGGTTACTGATGCATTAACTTCTTGTGGAAGTTCAGTTTCAGTGTCTGAACATGTTGCAAGCATCCTTAAAGGTCTTACAATGGAGTATCAGCCTTTCATTGCAGTCATATCTGCTATATGTGACTCGCTGTCACTCGATAGCTTCTGCACCATGCTCATTGATGCTGAAACACGGCTTGAGGGATTCAATTATCAACCTGAGTCTTTACCTAATAGTGCTAATCTTATACAAGGAAATGTAGAATCTAATTCTAACAAGAATCGAGAAAAGAAACAGTATAGGTCTATTAATTCATCCTACTCACGCGAGAGGTCTCGTGGTAGAGGTTGACCCAAAGTTCAGTGCCAACTATATTGTAAGAATGGACATCTTGTCAGTCAGTGCTAGCATAGGTTTGATGAGGATTTCACTGGTATTACACTTGATGATCATACCTCCAGTTCCAAAAGTTCTAAAGTCTACTATGCTGCCAATGAAGCTAATGGCAGTGCATGTGGTTACTGTAATCACGGTAGTACATATCATGATGATAATATAAGTGTTGGGCAAAATCAGGCACATTATAATTCTATTGGTCAAGATTAGTAGGTAATTGACTCTGGTGCAACACACCATATTACTTACAATGCAGTCTCGATTACTCATCACACAAATTATAACAATTCTGGTAAGTTAATGGTTGGAAATGGTGATTCTTTGTCTGTTCATAGGGTTGGCAAGGCTAAATTACAAGCTTCATCGTGTACTTGTCTTTAAGTGACATTCTTCATGTTCCCTCCATTACTAAGAATATATTTTCTGTTTATAAGCTTGCTAGGGATAACCATGTGTTTCTTGAGTTCCATGCTAAAACCTGCTGTGTTAAAGATAAAGACACAAAGGTTGTGTTGTTGCGAGGTGTAGAATGTGATGGCTTATACTCCTTCAAAGCTAGCAATACTTAAAGAAAAAATGGGTCATCCTGGTAATGATACTCAAGTTTGTAAACAAATTGATGTAAAAACTCTTCAAGATGTTAATAAAAGTTGTGTAGCTTGTCATTTAGGTAAAAGCCACAAATTACATTTTTCTCGATCTGATAATGTTTACACTGAACAATTTCATCTTGTCTATTCGGATCTTTGGGGACCTCCACACGTTTCCTCAGATGGTTTTCGATTTTATGTGTCATTTGTTGATGCTTCCACAAGTTTACATGGTTGTACATGTTAAACTAAGGCTGAAGCTGTAACAACATTTAGGTTGTTTTAGAAATTAGTTGTTATAAAATTTGGTGAGTAATTAAAGCTCTTCAAACTGATTGGGGAGGAGAGTTTCAACTATTGACATATGAATTAAGCAAGGCTGGTGTTCTTCATCGTCTTACTTGTCCTCATACATCTGAACAAAATGGTGTAGTTGAGCGAAAACATAGGCATCTTGTTAAAATGGCTTTAGTTCTACTTTCTCAGGCTTCCATGCCTATTAAATTATGGTCCTATGCTATTCAGACCACTGTGCACCTGGTTAACAGATTACCATCAAGAGTTTTGCATGATAAATCTCCATTTGAGGTTTTGTATGGCAAAATTCCAGATTACAGTGAATTGAGAGTGTTTGATTGTAGATGTTTTCCATACCTAAGGTAGATTTTGCATCACAAGCTTGAGTTTCAATCTCAGTGCGTACGTTTTAAGGTTACAACATGCAGCACAAAGGGTTTCAGTGCTTAGCAAGTGATGGTCGTGTCTACATTTCAAGGCATGTGGTATTAATGAGGATGTGTTTCCTTTTGCATGTAATCCTAGCAGAAGTTCTATTGTAGATTCAAATAAAAGATAGTCTCGGTCGCTTGAATTAATCATTGATGTTACTAAGTTCAGGGCTCAACAACCTGAAACTCATAGATTGTCTATAAATGTAAGCAGTAGTTCATCAGATAGCTTGAAAATATCAGGTGATGCTCATGGTGTGGAAGAAAATGTTGTTCCTGCTATTGTTAATGAGTTCATACAACTGATGTATATGACAACAGTGGAAGTGTAGAGCATGATATGAGCCTAGAATAACATACTGATAATATGGACATAAATGATTATGCTGAAGGTCAATATGCTGATAATATGGTCAGCGGTGATAATGCTGAAACCAAAGTAACTCGTGGCAACACATCATATGCTAACTCAGAGCAAATGCGGGGTGTTTAAACCCAAAGCTTATATAGGATCTGTTGTTGACTATGTTTAATGCACCGTACAAGAAGAATTTAAAATTTTATAATGGAAAGCAACAGTTTATGAAGAGTATAATGTGTTGCAACACAATGAGACTTGAGAACTAGCTAGGTTACTAAAATGAATGAAGGTAGGCTATAAATGGTTGTTCAGCTCAAGAAAAACCCTGATGGCTCAATTCATCGATACAAGGCATGTTTGGTTGTTAAAGTGTTTTCATAAATTCATGGCTACGATTTTAGAAACACTTTTAGCCCCGTGGTTAAATTCACTACCTTGAATGTTATCCTCTCAGTAGCAGTAACCAATAATTGGGTTCTTCAAAAAGTAGAGGTAAACAATGCATTCTTGAATGCTGAGCTCCAGGAGGTGGTCTTTATGCAACAACTACCAGGTTTTGAACAGGTTGCTCCTGATGGAAGCAAGCTGGTCTGTCGGTTGAAAAATGAAGTTTATAGGCTAAGACAAGTACCCAGAAGCTGTCATACCAAGCTACGAGACATCTTGTTAAGAATTGGTTTTAAAGAATCACGAGCAGATGTATCATTGTTTATCAAGAAGAAAGGTGGGAACTACATTTATTTGCTAGTGTATGTTATTGACATAATCATCATAGATATTCGAGCATTGAGATAGATGAAGTGGTTCGATTCCTAAGTGATAGATTCTCACTAAAGGATCTCGGGCAACTTTCATACTTCCTGGGTGTCAACACACCTTTTCGTCCTACTAGGATTCAAACTCCTAAAAATAGGATAGAATTTTGCTAAGATTCAAACTCCTAAAAATAGGATAGAGTTCTACTATGATTTAAACTCCTAAAGATAGGATCCACAAGAACTATAAATAGCCATTGTAACTCACTATTGTAACACAGGATTTACAGACAAAATACAGAGGAAAACACATAAAATACAAAGGCAAAGCTATTGTAAACGATTCGAAGTAATAAAGGTGAAAGCTTTTTTTATCTTTCGTTTGTTTCTCTTTACTCTTCACTTGCATGCGTTGTTAATCGTGTTTTTTTTGGAGAACCCCAAAGACAAATGTTTTAGCCGATGACCCAGAGGGAGTTTTTTCGAACTTTGATTTCAGATCTACGCTCCCTAGAGGCTATTTCCCAAAACAAATTAGATTTTTGGAATGAGAGTACGAAAATCTATCAAAAAATGAAAACTTTTTTTTTATTTTTGCTGGTTTTAATCTTCAATGTTCTTTTACATTTACCCACTTAATTTACATTCCTTTCATTTTAATCCCTTAATTAGTTTATATATATATATACATACTTGCTAATTTTATTTTTAATTTATCACTTTTTTAATTTTTCTCTATTTATACGTTATTACCCATATATATATATTTATTTTCTTTGCATTTTTATTATTACTATTATATTTATTATTATTTTTACTATTATATTTCCTTTTATTCTACTTATTTATATTATATATATATTTTTTATATTTTATTATTATTATATTTTTTAATTTCTCTTTCTTTTTATTATTCTTGTATTATTACTTGTATTATTTTTATATTTATTTTGTTATATATATATATATGCGTATGTTATTTTTTAATATTTTAGTTTTTTATACCTATTATTATATATTTGGTTTTTTTTATTTTAAGTGTTATATTTTATAATATTATACATATATTTTTCTATTATTTTTCTATATTTTTTTATTATCATTATATTATTTTTATTTTCTTTTTTTATTGATATTATTGTTGTTATATATACATTTTACTATTATTATATATATATATTCTACACAAGTTAATTATATCTACCTACTTTGTCCCCACCCCTCATAATTTTTTTCTTCCTGTCAATTATACTTCACCAAACCTTACTTTCTTTTCTTCCCTTTTCGGTGTGATTGTTTTTTTAACTACTTATTATCATTATTAGTATTGTTACTATATATATATATATATATATATATATATATATTGTATTATCTTTATTTTTTTTACCATTATATGTGTATATGTTCTTTTCTTCATTTAATTTATTAATTTATATATATTTATTTTTTTATTTTATATATATATATTATTCGTACTTTGTTATTATTATTTTGTTTTATTTATTTCTTTTTCTTTTTCTTTTTTATATATTTTATTATTTGTTTTTTTACTTATTATTTTATCTTTGCTTTCTTCATTTTATCATTTTACTTAATTTGTTTTCTTTTCATTTTAATTTAATTAATTAATTTCTTACCATTTTATCTAACATGGCTTTTTTACTTTCTTAAGGGTACATTTTCAATCAATCAAATGTAAGTTTTGGATCGTTATTTTACCTTTCAATTTAAACTTTCAACTTTCTTAATTAAAGACAACTGGAAATTACATAGTACCGAAAGGGCGGTTCAAGGGTGCTAATCCTTCCTTGACCGTAACCGACTCCCGGATCCGACATATCACTGGTAAGACGCAGATCAGGTAAGAAATAAGGTATCCAATCAACCCACTTTTCGTAAAGTAAATGATCGGTGGCGACTCTCAATCCATTTTTCACGTCGAAGCCCAATTTCGGAGCACAACCGAAAGACGGTTACGACAGCTTGGCGACTCTGCTGGGGACACAGGTAAGTGAGTCAGGCTAAGGTAATTTCCAGTTGTCTTTTTAATGAAAAGGGTAAGTTTAAATTTTAAGGTAACATTTCGATCCTTATTACTTACTTTTGATTATATTTTTCGAGTAAATAGTTGTACTGACCGTTTTTTAATGATTTCAGCCCTTAAGGATTTTTCATCCAAAGGCTCTATACCCGAGCTCTGAACCCATTTTAAGTGGGGGTGAAAGCGACGCCTTCGTGTGAATTTATTCATCGTATGGGCCTAGCAAGTAACCTTCGAGATTCATATACCTTATGCCTTCGTGTGAATTTATTCTCCGTATGGGCATAAGGGAATGTTTCCTCTCGAGTTTAACTTAGTCCACACAAGCCTGTGATGGGTTTAGGACTAAGGGTCTGGTAAGCGCAAGGGGGCACCGGCAAGGAGAACTAGAGTACCTTTTTTTAGAACCTAAACCCGGAGACTATAAGGAGTTAGGGCCCACCCCAAAACCTCGTTTTAAACCCTAGAATGCCTAAATTATTTTTCTTCTTTACTTTCTGTTCAAAACATGTGAACTAGAAATTTATGCGGTTAGGACTTGTTCGAAATCAACTTGCGGGATAGAGATCATATCCGGGTAGAAATAATTAGCATGTGGGGTAGATATCATGTGGGGTAGAACTTTTATTTTCATGATTGCTTTGATTATTATCTTTACCTTACTAACTCTTTTCATTTTTTTTCCTCTCTTTTATTTTATTTCCATCATCTGCATCATTCAAAAGAGGTGTTGATCCACCAAAAAAATGTGTTCGTTAACCATAAATAAACTGCATTAATGGAAAAATGTGTTGTAATACAGGAGATTAAAAACCCCGAGGTAAGACTATGGTCCGAGAAGACTCAGAAAGAAAAAGGAGACAGTCTTCAAGGAAGTTATGTGTCAGAGCTTGTTAGCTATGCCTCTATCAACCTAAAATAGAACAATGTGCAAGAACTTTGAGACATCTGGGACAGTTGGAAGAATGATCGAAAATAGAAGTTCAGTCAGCGGTATGGTGACATTGCACTTTTGCTTCATGTTAAGACTGGTGAACCCTTAATCAGAGCCTTGGTTCAATTCTGGAACCCGAGATACATATGCTTCACTTTTAACCAAGAGGACATGGTACCTACCATCGAGGAGTATACTACACTATTGCACTGTGAAAGCATTAAACTGGAGTGAGCCTACATCAAACACATCAAGAGTCAGCCTTTCAAGAACAGACTGGCCAAGATTGCAGGGGTTGATGAAAAGTGGGTGACTGACCAACTCCGAAACAAAGGTAACGGGTAAGGAATTGAGTGGATCCACATAAGGAAACTAATGAATGATCACCCTGATGAATGGAAGACTATAGACCTTTTTTGCACTAGGTCTGTGTGGCTTGATCATCTTTTCGAAGATTTTGGGATGCATTGACGCAGTCGCGGTGGAACTGATTGAGCAACTTCCGAAACGAGTCAACCAAGCACCAACCATCTTAGCCAAGACCTTTCGGTCTCTCAACCATTGCCGAAGAGCTGGCGGAGGTAGATTCATTGGATGTGTTCAGCTCCTTCAATTCTGGATTCACAGCCACTTTTGGAAACCTAATAGGGTTGCCTACCGCCGATTTAGCACTACGTATTCACCTTTGAGAGAGTTCATCACTATGAAATGGCTTGAAGGCGCTTCGAAGTAAAAATGGATGAATGTCTTCACACATCTTCACGACCGGGATATTACTTGGAGAGCCCCCTGGTTGTTCCTCAGTAACGTTATTTTCTGATTTGGGGATTTTGACACTATGTCCTTACTTGGACTTTGGGGTGCAGTTGGGTATGCTTCGTTATTGACACTTAGATAGTATGGGGCACGTCAGTTTTTCCCAACAACATACGGATTATCTACATCAGAGTTTGTGTATCACGGTGATAGTTATAAGAAGAAGATCAAAGAGATAGCTGAGTCATGGAAGAAAGTATCCTGGATAGGTGTTGTGGCTGCTAGAGATATGCTCACTCCGGATTATGTGGAATGACGAAGATTGAGAAAGAATGATAACATCCCAGTGCCAGACTGTGAGGACACACGAACCATGAAAGAGCATCTCAGGCATGTCCCTTCTGAACTTGAGATAGCTAAGGCGGAGTTTGAAGCTGTGAAAAATGAGTTACAGCAGAAGGTCAGAGAACTTGAAGCCGAGCGCTATCAGTGGAAGCTAGATGCCGACTCTTAGAAAGATCGAGCAGATAAACTGGAAAGAGAGCAGAAAAGAGACCGTTTTGAGCTCGAAGATTTGAGAAAGGGGTATCAAGATGCTGTCAAGGATAACTCCAAGTTGAAAGTGTCCTCTGAGTACTGGAAAGATGAAGCCCATAGCCTGAAAAGACTGCCCAAAGGCGCTTAGCAGACAGTCAGCATCAAAACCTACGCCTGAGAATCCAAATGGCTTATCTGGAGAAACAACATGAGAGATGGTAAAACAATAGCTGAGTTAGAAGCTATTGTAGATGGATTCAAAAAGCAAGCGAGCGAGCTTCAGATAATGCCCTTTTACGGGGGTTTGCAGTGGCGTTTCTATTAGGAGCAAGCACAACAAAGGGTGAAGGCCAGAGACGCAGTCATCCGAGACTTCCTGGATCAAGTACAGAAGGCAGCTCGCCATCTACATGGCCTGACAAGGGAAGCTGGAGTGGTTCGACAAGGCTTACAACCAATGACAGATGAAAACAGAAGACTTGTCAACCTGCTGGAAGTTGTTCGGGGTCTAGAGGATTGTCCGAATGTACCTTTGATTGTTTTTATGTCTCTTACAAGATAAAACATTTTTGTCAAAATAAGGATTATATATAATAATGGACATTTTTCTGGATCAATGCCTCGAACATTTCATGCATTTTTTTTTCATTTTGCGTTGTGCATCTACATTTCATTTTTTTTCATAAACATGAAATTTCTTTATGGAAGATTCGATGAAGTGGTTTTAACCACATGACACCAAATGGAAGCAAGATTGTAACATCAAAACAAAAAATTGAAAACAATACAGTGGGAGCCTGATCAACTGATTATAGGACAAAGCATGCCAGGATGATCTAAGAAAATAATCCCCATATCCTAAGAGCTACGATGTTGAAGCTGTTAGCTGTTACCACATAAGAAGCCCCAAACATTCATCTGAAAACTGTAAGGCGCTTGCCGAAGAAGGGGGCATGGCATATACCATTTGCACTTAGAGGATTGTTTTTTGAACACGTCTTTAATCTTTCATATTTTCTTAATCTTTTAAATGATTGAATTTATGATGCTTTCTAAGATGGTGCAATTGAACAAATTTTAATCTTTAGTTCTTCGAATATTAAATGAATTAATGATTCTTTTAATTCTTCAAGAATTATAGATTTTTGACATATGGAAAGATTAGACCTTTCTTACCCTGTCTCAAACCCCAGAATAAAATACCTTGATTATTTTCCCAAAATAACTCGTGGTCATTACCAAAAGACGAAATTTTGACATTACCTCCTTTTGAAATTCTTGAACAATTGGCTTTATCTTTTTGATACACTCATACCTTTCTTTGAGTCAATAAGATCATACCACTTTCTTTTTTAGACTAAAAAATAACCTTTCTTACCATTAAAACCCAAGGCATTGAGTTGTTCATTTTAACATGAGTATTCTTCTAAAGAACTAACTTGGGGCATCTCGCGGGGAGCCTGAACATTGAGACATCTGGGAAAAAAGAAGAAGAATTCATTCGAAATAGTTCTATCATACATTAATTACACTGTTTTCATGTGAATATAATTAATCTTGAAAATCTATCCCCTGGGGATACCTCTTATGTGAAGATTTACATGTATGAAATGATGAACGCCTTTCTTTCTTTATCCCTTCACAATAGGAGAAAAAATATATCCCTTGTGTCCCCTTTTGAGCCTGTAGTATTTTTCTTCTAATTCAACCCTAACCAAGGATCACCCTCCACACTGGGGGGGCAAGGTGGAAGAAATATGCTCACATGAGAGAAGACATTGATTCATATGAGATACCAAAAGGTGAACCAGATGCCAAGTGCGAAGATTCAATCAGAACAAAAAGGGCAAAAACAAAAAAGAAAAGAAGCAAAAAGAAGAAAAAAAGAAAGAACAAAAATCAAAAAGAAAAAGACAAAAAAGCACATGCAAAGATTCCCTAAAGACAAATGGTACATCAAGCTTCAAACTATGAGATTGATCAAGCATAATCATTCCCGAATCACTGAATCACTTCACTCGAAGATCATAGAGCATCAAGAGAGAGAAACATTTTGAGCAAGATTGAAGGCATCCGAATGAATTGATCCTTGGTTCAACACCCTAAAACACTTATTTAGGCCTATTTATCCTTTTCTTTCATAACCATGAACCTTGGCCTACATTACGTGCCTTAAAAGTCCCTTCTAATCATACATGGATTTCTAAACAAAAGAGAATATCTTCAGATTTCATCCCGCCCATCAGGATTAATCTTTGTTTGCAAAAAACAATGTAATTAATGCATGGTAGAGAAAAATAACAAAGGGGGGTTCAAGACGTAAATCCTGAATAACGTCTTGAAACCAAAAGAGGATTCGAGTTGAAAACCTGAAAAGGCGGCTCGAATATAAAAATTGTGCAACTGAGGCGATCACACAAATTCCTTGATACGACATCACATAACCCGAGTGTGACCACGAAGGTTGGGAGTCAGAAAACACTTCCAGTAGAGGAGCATGCAAGCTACCCCATCAAACCGTTGAGCATAAATGCCAAACCTATGAGCATCACATGTCAAACCTTTGAGCATCAAATGCCAACCTTTGACCAAACACAATAACCTGAGACTTTTTTATCCTTTCCTTACTCAACCATTTCCCAAAGATAGCTTTGATCTTGGCACTTGTCAAATAGCTATAATTTATTGAAGGATTAACATTGTAATTAATTCTTTGATATCCAATGAACTCTAGTTTTATGATTCATCTCAATTGTAAAACCGTGAAAGGGACAATATTTTCAAAACTTTTGATATTTTCAGAACTTTGAAAATAAAGGAAAAAAACATTTTTTTCAAACAAGACTATTCTCTAGAATGGATCTTGGTAAATGACATGTGACTCTTAGACACAAAACTCATGCTCAGAATCAATGCTGAAACAAAAAATGAGGAACATTTGGGGCATTTTTGAAGATTCAACATCAAATATTGGGGCATTTTTTGATATTGGGGCATCATTTGGGGATTCAACATCCTAATGCAAATTATCAGACCTTTTTTAAAAGATAAAATATAACCAATTCATGTTACATGCATCTTATGCATACATTTTAGAGCATCATATTTATCATTTTCCACATACATATTTTTTGCAGCTTTTAGAGTCAAGTTTCGACTTCAAGACGAAGGATACTCGATTCAAAAGCACCTTTAAAGATTCATGTTGGTTGTTTAACTCAGCAGCAAGAAGCTACACTTCGACCAACTCGACAGATTGAAAGTTTCTCTCGAAACAACAAAATTTGCTCGAGAGTGGAGTTCAACTTCACGACGAAGGGACCGCTGGTTGTCAATAAAAAGTTTCCCAATTTCAGAGTCAATTTCAACTTCACAGCGAAGGATATTGGACTCAAGACAACGCAAGTTCAACTTCACGACGAAGGGACCGCTGGTTGTCAATAAATAACTTCCCAATTTCAGAGCTAATTTCAACTTCACAGCGAAGGATATTGGACCCAAGACAACGCAAGTTCAACTTCACAATGAAGGGACCGCTGGTTGTCAACAAACAACTTCTCAATTTTAGAGCCAATTTTAACTTCACGACAAAGGATATTGGACTCCAGACAACGCAAGTTCAACTTCACGACGAAGAGACCGCTGGTTGTCAACAAATATTTTCCCAATTTCAGAGCCAATTTCAACTTCACATCGAAGGATATTGGACTAAAGACAACGCAAGTTCAACTTCACAATGAAGGGACCGCTAGTTGTCAACAAACAACTTCTCAATTTCAGAGCCAATTTCAACTTCACAATGAAGGATATTGGACTCCAGACAACGCAAGTTCAACTTCACGACGAAGGGACCGCTGGTTGTCAATAAACAATTTCTCAATTTCAGAGCCAATTTCAACTTCACAGTGAAGGATATTGGACTCCAGACAACGCCAGTTCAACTTCACAACGAAGGGACCGCTGGTTGTCAATAAACGACTTCTCAATTTCAGAGCCAATTTCAACTTCACAACGAAGGATATTAGACTCCAAACAACGCAAGTTCAACTTCACGACGAAGGGACCGCTGGTTGTCAATAAACAATTTCCCAATTTCAGAGCCAATTTCAACTTCACAGCGAAGGATATTGGACTCAAGACAACGCAAGTTCAACTTCACGACGAAGGGACCGCTGGTTGTCAATAAACAACTTCCCAATTTCAGAGCCAATTTCAACTTCATAGCGAAGGATATTGGACTCCAGACAATGCAAGTTCAACTTCACGACGAAGGGGCCGCTGGTTGTCAACAAACAACTTCTCAATTTCAGAGCCAATTTCAACTTTACAACGAAGGATATTGGACTCAAGACAACGGAAGTTCAACTTCACGACGAAGGGACAGCTGGTTGTCAACAAATAATTTCCCAATTTCATAGCCAATTTCAACTTCACAACGTAGGATATTGGACTTAAGACAACGCAAGTTCAACTTCACGACGAAGGGACCGCTGGTTGTCAATAAATAACTTCCCAATTTTAGAGCCAATTTCAACTTCACAGCGAAGGATATTGGACTCCAGACAACACAAGTTCAACTTCACGAAGAAGGGACCGCTGGTTGTCAACAAACAACTTCTCAATTTTAGAGCCGATTTCAACTTCACAACGAAGGATATTGGACTCCAGACAACGAAAGTTCAACTTCACGACGAAGGGACCGCTGGTTGTTAACAAACAATTTCCTAATTTCAGAGCCAATTTCAACTTCTCAGCGAAGGATATTGGATTCAAGATAACGCAAGTTCAACTTCACGACGAAGGGACCGCTGGTTGTCAACAAACAACTTCTCAATTTTAGAGCCAATTTCAACTTCACAATGAAGGATATTGGACTCCAGACAACACAAGTTCAACTTCACGACGAAGGGACCGCTGGTTGTCAATAAACAATTTCCCAATTTCAGAGCCAATTTCAACTTCACAACGTAAGATATTGGACTCAAGACAACGCAAGTTTAACTTCACGACGAAGGGACCGCTGTTTGTCAATAAACAACTTCCCAATTTCAGAGCCAATTTCAACTTCTCAGCGAAGGATCTTGGACCCAAGGCAACACAAGCTCAACTTCACGACGAAGGAGCGGCTGATTGTCAACAAAATTTCATTCAGAGTCAATTTCAACTTCACAGCGAAGGATATTGGACTCGAGACAACACAAGTTCAACTTCACAACGAAGAGACGGTTGGTTGTCAACAAATAATTTCCCGGTTCCAGAGCCAATTTCAAATTCACGATGGAGGATATTGGACTCAGAACAATGCTACTTACTTGGATTTCAACTTCACGACAAAGGATATCCAATTTCAAGCTCAACTTCACGAAAAAGGGGCCACCCAAGGTTTCAACTTCACGATGAAGGGAATCATGCACACAAGCATTATCCATCTTTAGATTGGATTTTAACTTCACGACGAAGGATATCCAACTCAAATAAGGAGTATCTGTCAACAAAGACCTTCGAGTTCGACTACGCTCAGCTCCAAGGCACATCATTTACAGCATAACTCAAGGCTAGAAGGGTTATCTGCCTTCAAAATTGTCGAGTTCGATTCCATTCAGCTCGATGACACATCAATCGCACTACTTTCCAGTTGCAGTCGAGGTTTTCAAGTCGAGAAGAGGACCTGGGTTAACCGTGCTTTAGTGACAAGCAACCATTTTCAAGCAAAAGCTATATGTCAATGAAGATTTCTCAGTTCGATTTCGATCCAAGGTCTTTAAACCGAGAAGAAGACCGAAGGGCAACGAGAAGCCACGTGCTGATTCAAATTCCGAACTATGGCTTCAATTTCATATCATTTCAAGATGAACTCGGCTTCACGACAGAGGAGTCATCCGTAACTCAATTTAACAGGGAGTTATTGAAACATCGGAGTCAATTTTCAACTCCACCGAACGAAAAGTGTGTCTTTTAATCTTTGCCCTATCCCCGTTACACGACTATGGGCAAAGAGGAGCAGCTGTCAACACACCTTTTCGTCCTACTAGGATTCAAACTCCTAAAAATAGGATAGAATTTTGCTAGGATTTAAACTCCTAAAAATAGGATAGAGTTCTACTATGATTTAAACTCCTAAAGATAGGATCCACAAGCACTATAAATAGCCATTGTAACTCACTATTGTAACACACGATTTACAGAAAAAATACAGAGGAAAACACAGAAAATACAAAGGCAAAGCTATTGTAAACGATTCGAAGTAATAAAGGTGAAAGCTTTTTTTATCTTTCGTTTGTTTCTCTTTACTCTTCACTTGCATGCGTTGTTAATCGTGTTTTTTTAGAGAACCCTAAAGACAAATGTTTTAGCCGATGACCCAGAGGGAGTTTTTTTCGAAACTTTGATTTCAAATCTACGTTCCCTAGAGGCTATTTCGCAAAAACAAATTACATTTTTGGAATGAGAATACGAAAATCTATCAAAAAATGAAAACTTTTTTTATTTTTGCTGGTTTTAATCTTCAATGTTCTTTGACATTTACCCACTTAATTTACATTCCTTTCACTTTAATCCCTTGATTAGTTTATATATATATATATATATATACATACTTGTTAATTTTATTATCATTTTTTTAATTTTTCTCTATTTATATATGTTATTACCCATATATATATTGTAACCCCCTTGACCCGGCCTATGCGTTTCAACTAAGTCTAGTGGATCACATTATGATTATTAAAGACATTTTCGAAATCGTTATTCCATCAATATAAAATC
Organism: Hibiscus syriacus; assembly: GCF_006381635.1. Classification (NCBI taxonomy): domain Eukaryota; kingdom Viridiplantae; phylum Streptophyta; class Magnoliopsida; order Malvales; family Malvaceae; genus Hibiscus; species Hibiscus syriacus. The sequence goes on along the minus strand of NW_024062925.1, from coordinate 557,820 downwards.
ACATTATAAATAACATGAAATTATAATCAAATTATACTATCAAAATCCAACTCGTAAATATAATACCAATAAGTAATAAATTAATTTAAAACATGTCTTCAAATTCAAAATCACAATAAACCGAACAGTAATAGCAAAAGAGTCATCATTATAAAATCCGATATTTTAAAATAAGGTCCATGTCACCAAAATAAAGTCAACTTGCAAAAAAAAAAACATTACAATCTGATTTACTTCAAGAGATATGTTGATCCTCCAAGTGCTCGAACCGAGGTATCTAACCAACAGTATCTGAAAGGGGAAAACATTTTCGAAAGGTGAGCTAGGCTCAGTGTGTCCTAACATTTCCATAAAATCACAATAGGTACAAATCATAGTCCAGTAAATCTCACAATTTCGTAAAAGAGTTTAACTTTTGAAAATCATAGTTTAAACCCTTTTCTGGTACACCATCAGTAGTTCCCAAAATTATTTTCCATATAGCTTACTTTATGCACATAGCAAAAAGAAAGCCGACTTAAGGATAGGCTATGAAGCTTGTATCCTTAAGCTAAAGTCAATAAGTCCATATAGCTTACCCTAAGCACACAGCAAAGGAAATTCGACCTAATGAAACATCTTGGGGCCCTCAAGAGTCACATTAGGCCCATTTAGCTTGATCAGAGCTATTCCATCGTAATTCAATTCCAAAATTCAATTGCACCGTGACATAAATTCCATAAATCCAAAAACATGGTAATCATATACCATTTCAAAACAAAAATTAGATAGCAGCCATATTCCATAAATTGTCACATTAAATTAGTGCATCCATAAAACAATAACCAATGAATTCAATGTACCACATATTAAAACCAATGAAACAGTTCAGTAATAAGTAGGGAACACACCTCGATAATAGGTTCAAATAGAAATCTACTGATTGCTGGTTTCACCACGCTCTGCTACAATTTTCGAACCTATTTAACAATAACACTATATTACTTATGAGTAATATAAATAGATCCCTAAAATCATAAAATTTACGGTCTTACGGGTGAATACTGGCACACGTGGTTTAACTGATCTAGAAGAGTTGGGTCGAGCTGTCGAACGATCCGGAGAGTCTCTTGTACCTTCAAACAATAATAATTGATCAGTCCCAAATCTTATTTAATTGTTCAAAACTAGAATTCTTAAGTATCTAAGCATTTTTCGGGTTTGACTATCAATTTGGGGTATTTTGAGTCCGAATTTGGCCAAACAGATTACGGAATCGGAATCAAGACGTCGAAAAACATAAAGTATGACTTTCCGAAAATTCAGATTCTTGGTCAAACTCAAAGTCAACCACTTTGATCATCCATTTGGAGGCCTTTGGGTTCGAATTTGACGAAATGGATAGCGGAAACGGATTCGGCACGTCGAAAACTATCAGGATAGGTATACTCGGAAAAGATTAACGGTCGTTTAATGCTCGGTCAAAGCCATTTTAGGTTTTGGTCAAAGAAAGTCAACGGTCAACGGTCAGGTCGGGTCGGGTCAGACCGGTCAAACCGGTTCAGACCGGTCAAACCGGTTCAGACCAATCAAACTGGTTCGAACCGGTCAGAACCGATTTCCAGTAGCCACTCTCCTTTCGGCGGCGCGTGTGGCGCGTGAGACGTCCTCCGGAGCCCTAAAAATCTCGAAAAAATTTCTAAAAATTATTTTGAGTGATTTCGAGATACTTACAATGATCGGCGGAGAGCTCGATTTCAAATCGGCCGAATCTTTGACTGCTCCACCTCCTCACGCGCCACCGTCGACGGCGGACAAGGTTGACACCGACAAACCTGCAACGACACAAGGAACACGATGGTGCTGGAGGTGTCGTAAACGGAGCAACGATCGGCGATGAATTTAAGATTTTCCCGATGATAGAGCTAAAAAAAACGTCGATGCTTTGACTTGAAATTCCTGACGTTTGGCAGCGTTTCGATTCAATTAATTTAAGGGAATTGTTCCTGACTCGATAACGAACACGATGGTGGTTTTAATTTGACGATCGGATGTCAAACGGCGTCGGAATCGGACTTGAAAGTGGAGGTGTGAGAGGAAGAAAGTTTAAGGAATTGCATTTGTGATTTCTGATTGTAAATCAGAAATCACGCTTAAATCATCAAGCCTACCGACAGTTTTAGGGGAAATTTAGGGCTTGGTCCCTGAATTTCCTTTACTTCAAAATGGCATACAAGTTTTCATAAATTTTAATTTAGTCACTTAATTTAACCCATTTTCACAATTTACCTCCAATTTCAATTAATATTATTTTGTAAATATTCGGGTTGTTACAATTCTCCCCCTCTACAAAAAATTTCGTCCTCAAAATTTACCTTATGAGAATAGTTGAGGAAACTGAGCCTCCATTGAACTTTGACCATTGGAATTCGCCTATTCCGAAGAACTCGTTCATCTCTCTCTAAAATCTGAATGGGCTCCTCTTCATATGACAAATCCGGTCTCAGGTCTACTTCTTTAACCTGAATAATGTGACCTGGATCTGGATGGTATCTCCTCAACATTGATACATGAAAGACATCATGAATACGAATTAGCTCAGAAGGCAACTCAAGCTTATATGCAACAGGTCCTACCCTCTTCAAGATACGAAATGGTCCAATAAATCTTGGACTCAATTTACCCTTACGCCCGAATCTCAATACTTTCTTCCAGGGTGAAACTTTCAAAAAGACCTGATCTCCAACCTTAAACTGTATATCCTTCCTCCTTTGATCTGCATAAGATTTCTACCTATTAAATGCCTCCTTCAGACGGTCACGGATTAATCTGAATAATGTGACCTGGATCTGGATGGTATCTCCTCAACATTGATACATGAAAGACATCATGAATACGAATTAGCTCAGAAGGCAACTCAAGCTTATATGCAACAGGTCCTACCCTCTTCAAGATACGAAATGGTCCAATAAATCTTGGACTCAATTTACCCTTACGCCCGAATCTCAATACTTTCTTCCAGGGTGAAACTTTCAAAAAGACCTGATCTCCAACCTCAAACTGTATATCCTTCCTCCTTTGATCTGCATAAGATTTCTACCTATTAAATGCCTCCTTCAGACGGTCACGGATTAATCTGACTGTGTCCTCCGTCTCTCGCACTAACTCAGGTCCCAACGTCTTCCTATCACGCAACTCAGTCCAACAGATCGGAGTGCGACATTTACGCCCATAGAGTGCTTCGTAAGGTGTCACATGAATACTAGTCTGATAACTGTTATTGTAAGCAAATTCAGCCAACGGCAAAAAGTTCTCCCAACTACCATGAAAATCAATTACGCAACCCCGCAACATATCCTCCAGAATCTGAATTACTCTCTCAGATTGACCATCAGTTTGTGGATGAAAGGATGTACTATAATCCAATCTTATTCCCAAAGTCGTATGTAACGCCTTCCAAAATCTCGAAGTAAATCTTGGATCTCAATCAGAAATAATAGACAATGGAACACCATGCAATCTGACAATCTCTGAAATATACAATCTTGCCAGCTTGTCCAAAGTATAATTTACTCGCACAGGAATGAAGTGAGCTGACTTTGTAAGTCTGTCAACAATCACCCAAACTGAATCTTTTTTCGAAGGAGTCATAGGCAAGCCAGTAACAAAATCCATAGTAATACGCTCCCATTTCCATTCAGGAATCTTGATAGGCTGTAACAAGCCTGATGGATGTTGATGTTCTACCTTAACTTGTTGACAAGTCAAACACCTAGCCACAAAATCAGATATATCTTTCTTCATCCTAAACCAATGATACCTCTCTCTCAAATTCCGGTACATCTTATCTCCTCTGGGGTGCATAGCATATGGACTACTATGAGCCTCTGTAAGGATAGTCTGCCTCAACTCAGCATCATCAGGCACACAATATCTACCTTTAAAGCATAAAACTTCATCTTGATCAATTGCGTAATCTGAGTTTGTCCCCTGCTCTACTTGCTCAAAGATGGAAAGCAAGGAGCTATCAAGGGGCTGCTTAGCCTTGATCTCATCAACCAAAGTCGGCTTAACTTGTAATTCTGCTAACAAAGTACCATCGTCATATAAATTCATATTGGCCATTAAAGACCTCAACTCCGATACTGTCTTTCAACTCAAAGCATCCGCTACAATGTTAGCTTTACCAGGGTGATAATCAATCATGCAATCATAATCCTTTAGAAGCTCTAACCAGCGACGCTGTCTCAAATTAAGCTCCTTCTGGGTCAGAAGATACTTTAAGCTCTTATGATCCGTGAAAATATAACACTTCTCTCCATAAAGATAGTGTCTCCAAATCTTCAAGGCAAAAATTACTGCTGCCAACTCTAAATCGTGAGTAGGATAGTTACACTCATACGGCCGCAGCTGACGAGATGCATAAGCTACCACCTTACTTTCCTGCATTAAAACACAACCAAGTCCTGAATGTGAAGCATCACTATACACTGTAAAATCCTTCCCGGACTCTGGTTGAATCAACACCGGTGCTTGAGTCAAAACCGCCTTTAATTTCTCAAAGCTCTCTTGTTGTGCCTCGCCCCAGTCAAACGACACATTCTTCCTTAATAACTTTGTCAAAGGGTAAGCAATGATCGAGAAGCCCTCAACAAAACGTCGATAATAACTAGCCAAGCTTAAGAAAATGCGGATCTCAGATACGTTCTTAGGTCATTTCCAATTCATAATAGCCTCTATCTTGCTGGGATCGACCTGAACACCTCGCGCAAAAATAATATGCCCCAGAAACGACACTTCTTGAAGCCAAAACTCACACTTGCTTAGTTTGGCATATAGACGATGCTCTCTCAAAGTCCGCAGAACGATCTTCAAATGCTCGTCATGCTCTGCCTCAGTACGAGAATAGATCAGAATATCGTCAATAAAGACCACCACAAATTGATCCAAATATGGTCGGAACACCCGATTCATCAAATCCATGAAAGCTGCAGGAGCGTTCGTCAAACCAAAAGGCATCACTAAAAATTCATAATGACCATATCTAGTGCGAATGGCCGTTTTTGCAACATCAGATCCTTTAACTTTCAATTGATAATACCCCGAACGAAGATCAATCTTAGAGAATACAGTAGCTCCTCGCAATTGATCAAATAAGTCATCAATCCTGGGTAGTGGATATTTATTCTTGACCGTCATCTTGTTCAATTTCCGATAGTCAATACATAATCTTAGCGACCCATCCTTCTTTTTCACGAACAGAACTGGAGCTCCCCATGGTGAAGTACTATGTCGGATAAATCCTCGATCGAATAATTCTTGCAATTGGACTTTCAACTCCTTAAGTTCCTTTGGAGCCATACGATAAGGTGCCATAGAAATAGGTGAAGATCCCGAATAAGTCTCAATCTCGAACTCTACCTCTCTATCAGGAGGTAACCCAGGCAACTCCTCCGGAAAAACATCAGGAAACTCGCTAACTGTACGAATCTCCTCGATCGTGGACAATGCACCTTTGGTGTTCAAAATACAAGAAATGAATGTCGCATATCCCTTCCGAATCATACGATCAATTTCTATCGCTGAAACTATATTGGAGAGATAGCCACGTCGTTCACCAATTAACACAACAGTCCGACCATCTGAAGTCTTCAGAGTAGCCCGCTTGTATTCGCAATCCAGCTTTACCTTGTGTTTATTCAACCAATCCATTCCAAGAATTAGATCGAACTCCTCTAAAGGAAGCTCCATAAGATCAGCGAAAAACATTTCTGCCTGAACCTCGAGAGGACAATGCCGGAATACTTTATTCACTAATACTGCTTGCCCTACTGGACTTGTAACTGTAACAGTATTTTCAGTGTTCTCAATCAGAATCTGAAGGTTTCAAGATACTGAGCTCGATACATAGGAATGAGTGGAGCCATTATCCAATAGTGCAAAGTATGGAATGGAATAAATAGTAAATGTACCTGCAATAACTTCAGCCTCATCTCTGTCATCACGATGTCTAGTGGCATAAACCAAGGCTAGTTGTCTAGCCTCAGAAACTGTTGGCCCTCTACTTTGCTGAGGTCGGGCTCTACTGTCTGTCCTGGACGCTGATCCTCGAGTCTTTCCTTGACTATGATCTCTAATTGGGGTCTGTACTGTAGTCTGCGAACGCACAAGAGTTTTGGCTGTGGTCTACCCATCTTCTTACGACACTCTCCTGAGTGCTGTTTACCACAATACTCACAAAGGGGCCCATTATAATACGACGAGGAACCGTCTCGACTGACAGCTAAAGGTGAGGATGCTGCAGGCCTGAAACGTGTATTGCTTCTCTGAGGGGCTGAAGTACGAGTCCTCTTCCCAGACTGTGCTGATGACTCCATCGGGCCTGAAAATTTCTTAGATCGATCATGATCAACACGCTCTCTACCAGAAGCTAAAACCTCCACCTCTTCTGCATCTTTGGCTCTGCCCACCAGCACATCAAATATCTCATTCTGATGGGTTACAACTTGCCTACGCAGCTCGTATCTGAGTCCAAGGGCAAATTTACGACATCGATCTCTCTCCGTAGGTACCATACTGAATCCATACTTCAGCAACTTCAGGAACTCGATCTCATATTCAGAAACAGTCATGTCTCCCTGAACCAGGTCTTGAAACTGTTGTCGTCTCTGAGCTAAGTAGCGCTCTCCCAGAAAACGGCTCCGAAAGCGATCCTTAAAGAAATTCCAGGTCAAACGATCGGTAGGAACACTACTGGTCACTGACTCCCACCAAGTGTAGGCATTGCCATCTAACATCGCCACAGCACCCTGATATCTCTTAGTTGAGTCCAAACCCAACTGATCCATGCGTCTCTCTGTATCCTGGAGCCAATCCTCAGCTTTAGTAGGAGCTCCACCTATATGTCCCCCAAAAGTTCTAACTCCATTGGCAATCAAAGACTGCGAAATAGGAACCTCAGATACAACACCAGTAGCTCTGACTGCTCCCTGTATTAACTACAGAAATTTCTACCAAAATTCTCATCCAAAGCAACTCCGGTAGACTCTGACTCAATATCAGTCGCTCCTATGATCGGTGTAGTCATGCCAATACCAGCGGTAGGAGGCAGATCCGTTGGGGTCGTAGGAGCATGATCACCTATCGGAGGTGGGGGATCTACCCGTATCTCATCGATCGGATCTGCGAATCTAGCCACTCGACCTCGTCCACGGCTAGTTCGACGACCACGTCTAGCACTCATTTTGATGGATCTCAAGTTTACTACAGAAGATAAAACTTAGGGTTAGATAAGCACTTGGAGTCTCAAACATAGTTAAAATCTTAATAACTTTGTGACATGGCCTTAGTAACTCGTTTTGTAAAATATTTCAAAACCGTATTTTCAATGTGGACTCATACACAGTCCGAGGGTTAAAAACCAAAAGCTCTGATACCAATAAATGTAACCCCCTTGACCAGGCCTATGCGTTTTAACTAAGTCTAGTGGATCACATTATGATTATTAAAGACATTTTCAAAATCGTTATTCCATCAATATAAAATCACATTATAAATAACATGAAATTATAAACAAATTATACTATCAAAATCCAACTCGTAAATATAATACCAATAAGTAATAAATTAATTTAAAACATGTCTTCAAATTCAAAATCACAATAAACCGAACAGTAATAGCAAAAGAGTCATCATTATAAAATCTGATATTTTAAAATAAGGTCCATGTCACCAAAATAAAGTCAACTTGCAAAATAAAAAAACATTACAATCTGATTTACTTCAAGAGATATGTTGATCCTCCAAGTGCTCAAATCGAGGTATCTAACCAACAGTATCTGAAAGGGGAAAATATTTTCGAAAGGTGAGCTAGGCTCAGTGTGTCCCAACATTTCCATAAAATTACAATAGGTACAAATCATAGTCAAGTAAATCTCAAAATTTCGTAAAAGAGTTTAACTTTTGAAAATCATAGTTTAAACCCTTTTCTGGTACACCATCAGTAGTTCCCAAAATTATTTTCCATATAGCTTACTTTATGCACATAGCAAAAAGAAAGCCGACTTAAGGATAGGCTATGAAGCTTTATCCTTAAGCCCAAGTCAGTAAGTCCATATAGCTTACCCTAAGCACACAGCAAAGGAAAGCCGACCTAATGAAACATCTTGGGGCCCTCAAGAGTCACATTAGGCCCATTTAGCTTGATCAGAGCTATTCCATCGTAATTCAATTCCAAAATTCAATTGCATCGTGACATAAATTCCATAAATCCAAAAACATGGTAATCATATACATTTCAAAACAAAAATTAGATAGCATCCATATTCCATAAATTGTCACATTAAATTGGTGCATCCGTAAAACAATAACCAATGAATTCGGTGTACCACATATTAAAACCAATGAAACAGTTCAGTAATAAGTAGGGAACACACCTCGATAATAGGTTCAAATAGCAAATCTACTGATTGCTGGTTTCACCACGCTCTGCTACAATTTTCGAATCTATTTAACAATAACACTATATTACTTATGAGTAATATAAATAGATCCCTAATATCATAAAATTTACGGTCTTACGGGTGAATACTGGCACACGTGATTTAACTGATCTAGAAGAGCTGGGTCGAGCTGTCGAACGATCCGGAGAGTCTCTTGTACCTTCAAACAATAATAATTAATCAGCCCCAAATCTTATTTAATTGTTCAAAACTAGAATTCTTAAGTATCTAAGCATTTTTCGGGTTTGACTATCAATTTGGGGTATTTTGAGTCCGAATTTGGCCAAACAGATTGCGGAATCGGAATCAGAACGTCGAAAACATAAAGTATGACTTTCTGAAAATTCAGATTCTTGGTCAAACTCAAAGTCAACCACTTTGACCGTCAATTTGGAGGCCTTCGGGTTCGAATTTGACGAAACGGATAGCAGAAACGGATTCGGCACGTTGAAAACTATCAGGATAGGTATACTCGGAAAAGATTAACGATCGTTTAATGCTCGGTCAAAGCCATTTTAGGTTTTGGTCAAAGAAAGTCAACGATCAACGGTCAACGGTCGGGTCGGGTCGGGTTGGGTCAGACCGGTCAAACCGGTTCGAATCGGTCGAAACCGGTCAAACCGGTTTGAACCGGTCGAAACCGGTTAGAACCGGTTGAAAACCGGTTAAACCGGTTTCCAGCAGGCACTCTCCCTACGGCGGCGCGTGTGGCGCGTGAGACGTCCTCCGGGGCCCTAAAAATCCTGGAAAAATTTCTAAAAATTATTTTGAGCGATTTCGAGATACTTACAACGATCGGTTCAAATTTTTGAACGGCGGAGAGCTCGATTTCAAATCGTCCGAATCTTTGACTGCTCCACCTCCTCACGCGCCACCGTCGACGGCGGACAAGGTTGACACCGGTGGACCCGCAACGACACAAGGAACACGATGGTGCTGGAGGTGTCGTAAACGGAGTAACGATCGGCGATGAATTTAAGATTTTCCAACGATAGAGCTAAAAAAAGGTCGATGCTTTGACTTGAAATTCCTGACGTTTGGCAGCGTTTCGCTTCAATTAATTTAATGAATTGTTCCTGACTCGATAACGAACACGATGGTGGTTTCAATTTGACGATCGGAGGTCAAACGGCGTCGGAATCAGACTTGAAAGTGGAGGTGTGAGAGGAAGAAAGTTTAAAGAATTACATTTGTGATTTCTGATTGTAAATCAGAAATCATGCTTAAATCATCAAGCCTACCGACAGTTTTAGGGGAAATTCAGGGCTTGGTCCCTGAATTTCCTTTACTTCGAAAATGGCATACAAGTTTTCATAAATTTTAATTTAGTCACTTAATTTCACCCATTTTCACAATTTACCTCCAATTTCAATTAATATTATTTTGTAAATATTCGGGTTGTTAAATATATATTTATTTTCTTTGCATTTTTATTATTACTGTTATATTTATTATTATTTTTACTATTATATTTTCCTTTTATTCTACTTATTTATATTATATATGTATATTTTTTATAATTTATTATTATTATATTTTTTACTTTCTCTTTCTTTTATTATTCTTGTATTATTACTTGTATTATTTTTATATTATTTATTTTGTTATATATATATATATATATATATATATGCGTATGTTCTTTTTAAATATTTTAGTTTTTATACATATTATTAATATATATTTGGTTTTTTTTATTTTAAGTTCTATATTTTATAATATTATACATATATTTTTCTATTAATTTTCTATATTTTTATTATCATTATATTATATTTATTTTCTTTTTTTATTGATATTATTGTTGTTATATATTCATTTTACTATTATTATATATATATATATATATATATTTTACACAAGTTGATTATATCTACCTACTTTGTCCCCACCCCTCATCATTTTTTCTTCCTGTCAATTATACTTCACAAACCTTACTTTCTTTTCTTCCCTTTTCGGTGTGATTGTTTTTTTTAACTACTTATTATCATTATTAGTATTGTTACTATATATATATATATGTAATTATCTTTATTTGTTTTTTACCATTATATGTGTATATGTTCTTTTCGTCATTTAATTTATTAATTTATATATATTTATTTTTTTATTTATTTTATATATATATATTATTTGTACTTTGTTATTATTATTTTGTTTTATTTATTTTCTTTTTCTTTTTTATATATATTTTATTATTTGTTTTTTTACTTATTATTTTATCTTTGCTTTCTTCATTTTATCATTTTACTTAATTTGTTTTCTTTTCTTTTCATTTTAATTTAATTAATTAATTTCTTACCATTTTATCTAACATGGCTTTTTTACTTTCTTAAGGGTACATTTTCAATCAATCAAATGTAAGTTTTGGATCGTTATTTTACCTTTCAATTTAAACTTTCAACTTTCTTAATTAAAGACAACTGGAAATTACATAGTACCGAAAGGGCGGTTCAAGGGTGCTAATCCTTCCTTGACCGTAATCGAATCCCGGATCCGACATATCACTGGTAAGACGCAGATCAGGTAAGAAATAAAGTATCCGATCAACCCACTTTTCGTAAAGTAAATGATCGGTGGCGACTCTCAATCCATTTTTCACGTCGGAGCCCAATTCCGGAGCACAACCGAAAGACGGTTATGACACTAGGCATTGAAGTCAAAAGAATAGGTGAGTGTCTGTTTTGTCACTGAAGAAATTCATTATGGAGCTTCTGGAAAAAACAAACATGTTAAAAGCTATACCTACACCAACTCCCATGGCAGCTGCTACCAAATTACATTGTGATGATGTGGAGCTTATTGTTGATGCATACAACTATCGCAACATTGTTGGAGGGCTGATTTATGTGTGCCACACAAGGCCTGATATTGCATTATGTGTTAACAAATTTGTTCAATATATGCATGCACCACGACAGTCACATATGGTTGCAGTAAAACATATTTTGCGTTACTTGGTGGGCATGGTGAACTTTGGTTTGGTATTCACTGCTGCTGTAACTGGAGTGAAAGTTGCTGCCTTTGCAGATGCAAATTGAGGTGGTAGTCTCGATCATAGGAGATCAGTGTTTGGGCACAGTGTCTTTGTTGACAATAATCTGGTTGCTTGGAGTTGGAAGAAACAAAAGTCTGTATCACTCTCTACAATGGAGGTTAAATACAAGAGTGTTGCTGACACTGCATCAGATATGGTTTGGGTTGGAGCATTGCTTGCAGAACTTAGTGTATGCCAAAAAGAAGAACCAATTATATAGTGCAACAACACCAGTGTTGTGGCTATAAGGGTGAACCCTGTTTATCATACACATACCAAGTATGTTGATCTTGACATACATTTTGTGCGAGAAAAGGTTGCAGCAAAGCAAATACGTGTCAACTATATGCTACTGCTCATCAGATTCTGATGGCGTGACCAAGCCGTTAGCTCGACATGCCTTTGAAGAATTTCAAGAAAAATTGTGTGTAAAGGTGTGTTGAAGAAGCATGAGAGGAGATAAAGTACGGAGAATGTTGGAATAAGTCGAGCAGCTACATGCAGTCACTACTCATGAAGTTGCTTATAGCTGATCACTGCACGTGGAGTTGCTGCAGTTAGGATGTTAGGTGGTTAGGGTTATTAGCAGTTTGTAATTGCATGCATGTATGTACATTATATAAAGCTTGTAAAAGGAAGAGTTAAAGAATGAGAAAGAAAGCTTATATTTTTTTATTCTTGTTGCTTAGTGTAGTTACTTCAAGTATCTCAACATGCAACAACAAGAACACACAAATTTCTGATGATTTCATTGATGAATCAAGCTTGGAAAATGATTACAGAAAGGAGTATTTATACGGAAGACTCGATTAGTGACCAATTAATAATTTCCAACTGATTTCAGTAACAAACATGAGTAACAACTAACTAAACTTTCTGCAATATAGGTTCACTGAATAAACTACAGTAACATCTCCTTCTTCTGCATAAATTCTTTTATATTTTTCTTCTAACATGGCATTTGTTACATCTGGCCTGTCTTGTGTGACTTGGTCTAGATTCCTATGTTCCGGAAGGAGATTGTACCTTATGCCCAACTCCACCAGAATTCTCTTCAATTCAATGATTAAATCGGTTCGACGCTTGTTCCTCACTCCAAAGTCCTAGAAGTTTATTGTATGAGTGTAATGGAGAGCCATCTTTAACTTACTGTCATTCTCAATATCCATCACCACCACTTGGTGTTTAGGACTCTATTTAGTATTGCCTTCCAAATACCTGTTTGGACATAACAGCATAAATGCATGCACCAATAAGCTCCATAGAACATAATCTTATATGAATTAAAAGGTAGGATAAATCACTTTCAACTTATCTCTTTATTTAATAAAATGAGTTTTTAAATGATTTGATGAAATATGGTTAGTTATAGAAGTTTAAAGTCATTTTTGACTTGTCAAAGAAGTGAGTAAAAACTTTGGAGCCTTAAAAGTGACTAAAAAACATGTTTGAAAAATTAGTGTGATTCTTAGTTTTGAGTGTTCTTTAGAGATTTTAGATGTTATAAGAAGATTTATGGATGTAAGTTAGTTGGATTAAGTAATGATAAGTTTAATGGTATGGTTGGGGATAAAAATAAGAGTTTTAGGAGAAAATGTGGTAAAAATCGAAGTGAAATATGTAAATTATGGGTAAAGGTTTGGTATTGTAAGAACAATACCGATATTATAGGGTTAAATTTGAGGAAAGATGATGAACACGATGAACATTATTGATACTTATGCAAGAAGTATCGGTACTGAAGTGGGGTATTGATACCAAGAGGAAGGTATTGATACTATTATTGAGAAATGGATTCCAGAATGCAAAAATGGTATCGATACTGAAGGGAGTATCGGTACCATAGAAGGGGTACCGATACTAATCAGCTTGGAATTTTAAGTTAGGATAAACTTTAATAGAATTCAAGAATAATAATACTTTTGAGTATTATTATTTTGTATAAATGTTAGAAAGTATATTAATATTTGTATTGTATGTGTGATTATGGATGCTTGTGTAGATCATAGTCAAGTTCCTGAATCAAGAAAACAAAAAGGCAAGGATAAAGTTACCGAATAGTCGGACATTAGTAAGGTATAAGAGTGAGGCTTACCAGGTGAGTGCATTTATTATGTACTTATATGTTATGATAGTCATAAATGCATATTGATTAATGTATATGTTGCGAATTTCCATATTGGCACTATATGTGCAGCCCCACAAAATTCATAATGAGTTTATGAATTTTTGTATTGGCACCATGTCTGCAACCTCATGAAATTCATAATGAGCTTATGAATTTCCGTATTGACACTATGTGTGAAACCTCACGAAATTCATAATGAGTTTATGAATTTCCGTATTGGCACTATGTGTGTAACCCCATGAAATTCATAATGAGTTTATGAATTCCCGTATTGACACTATGTGTGCAACCTCACGAAATTCATAATGAGTTTATGAATTTTCGTATTGGCAATATGTGTGCAACCCCACGAAATTCATAATGAGTTTATGAATTTTCGTATCGGCACTATGTGTACAAAACCATGAAAATTTATAATGAGTTGTAATATTCAAATTTTATTTGGATAGTGATGATATACTTATGTTTAAAAGTTCACCTCATTATTATTATGCCTTACTAAGTGATTATTAGCGTGTGTTGATTTCACGTGTAGGTATTAGTATAGGCAGAGTAAGGAGTGCATCTGGCATCGCAAATCAAGGGTCACCTCATCAATAATTATATGACAAATATGTCTACTTTTGATGTTATTAGTTGGCATGTAATATACTTATGATAATGCTCTGAACAATATTGGACATAGGATGTTGTAATATTTTACATGCTCGAACCCTAAGAATTATTTACATATTAGAAATTAATTAATGTTTTAGTATTATTAAATCACTACAGCAAAATAGAGTTTTAGCGGCTTTTTTTTAGTCCTATAGCGACGTTTTTAAGCGACACTAAAAGTACTTACAGCGATAGGAAAAATGCCATAAGAAGCGCTGACCATACCAGCGCCGCTAAAGTTAGCGGCGTTTGAGAACAAAAAATGTCGCAATAGGTCAAGATCTATCGCAACATTTTTGGAACAAACGCTGCAAAAGGTCGATATCTATAGCGACATTTTTAAAACAAAAGTCGCAAAAGGTCAATATCTATAGCAGAGTTTTGATACAAACGCCGCAAAAGATTGATATCTATAGCAACGTTTTTGGAACAAACGCCGTAAAAGGTCATGATCTATAGCGGTGTTTTGGAAAAAATGCTGCAAAAGTTCAGATCTATAGCGGCATTTTCGTGTTAAACGCTGCAAAAGGTCGAGATCTATAGCAGCGTTTTCGGAATAAACACTAAAAAGGTCATATCTATAGCAGTGTGTTTTTGGAACAAACGCCGCAAAAGGTTAAATCTATAGCGACGTTTTTAGAATAAACACTGCAAAAGGTCAGATCTATAGCAGCGTTTTTAGATACAAACGCTGCAAAAGGGCTCATGATAGGAAAAAAAGAACCTTTAATTTCGAAGACTAGATGACAAAACATTCTATAAAAAAGAAAAAGAACCATTAGGAAATATTTACAGCGAAGTATTATATGGAAAATATTATATTATCAATACAATAACCGAGGAAGAAATAAGTTGATATGCCTTTCAGGTAAGTGAAGTAGCATAAAGAACTGCTGATGACAGTTTAGAATTCTTCAACAAGAGCTTTCTGAGAAGAGTAGACACTATCAGCATAACTATAGTCAATGGATATAAGATCAGCCAAAAACTCAGCAGGATTTGCATGATCTGGGCACTGGTACCTGTTGATTAACCAAATATTCAAGCATAAATCTCATAATTTCAGATTCTGTTGCATTGTTGTTAGATAATTTCATCTAGAAACAGAGCTTGAAAAATAATCAATTATTTATTAAAGCAAAGAAAAGAAGAAGAAAATAACCAGTTCATGATCCTCAAAAGTGTTTCAAACATGAAATCAATGAAACAATAATATATATATGATGTGTGTGAAGAATATGTGTAGATCATTCGCTTTCCTAAACAAAATGAAAAAACTTAGCGAGTTCACAAGATAACGTACAAAGCAATGCATCAGTATCACACATTGACAATATAATGGTAAATGATGAGGCTATAGCAATATTATCCTTTTCCCTGTACTACCAAGCATAGTCACATGGATCGCGGTACGCTCCGGTACGAGAACGTGGAATGGGATAACAATTCGCTAGGTCCCTAAAATTCGGTACGAAGGGGGTAGACTCATTTCGGATCGCTCCGGTACGATATAACATATAAATTGGTACGATGTACCAGTTTCTTAGGTTGCTATTTTTCTACATCAAATTTTATAAATAACTTCAAAACTTCAAATATCTTAGAATAACTTCAATACTACAGATTTCATTCAGTAACTTCAATTCTTCAAAGTTGAAAATAAATTTAACACTTCAAAAGTTACTTTTATACTAAAATAAAATTTTAGAGGATCAAAAAGTAGGAAAAGAAATAATAATTGATTAAACTTAAAACAACTGCACATGAATTCTAGTGTACGAAGAAATTTAACAAAGCACGTGAAAGTATAGTTTTAACATAATAAAAAACAAAAGTTACACAACAAACAAAGCAGGAAAAGAAATAAAAAACAAAAGCTTAACCTACACAAACTCTCTCTGTAGGAGACGATGAACGCCCAGATCCAAGGTTAGTTTTATCTAATTCATTATCTTCTTCAGGCTTAAACCGACCCCGTCGTTCCCCCATTTCCTCTCCCTCAAACTCCTCTTTAACACTCGACGAAACCCAAAGCCTCCATGGCATCCACCGTCCTACGCTCTGACGAGGAGTTAGGACTCCATCTAAACCCAAAGTTTGTACCGAATCGCGATTTTGAAATGACTGGAACACGTTCGTACCACGTTTCGGATCGCATCGTACGGTACGTAGATCGTGGGCTGTTGAGCGATTTCTGTAACTATGCTACCAAGTTTTAAGAAGACTGATGCGGAAACATGCAACTATATTTCAAGCATAATGTGAGTGCTAGTGTTACAATAGAAACCTCATCCAGCGTACAAGTATATCGATGCTAATCAGGATCCCTAGCAAGAAAACCCGATGCATAATTTTCGTTCTAAATCCAACCATGAACCTTTTAGAGGTTAAATATTTTTAAATCAAAGGTATTACATGTCCCAGGTTTTGGCAGGCACCTTCCAATCACAAGTCACAGTCAATAAAAATCACTCAATCCGTATAAAAAATATTTAAAACTAAACAAAGAACCATGGTATGTAGGCAGGCAGTGCATTCCGTAATAAACAGGAGCCAAGTTTGATTACAACCCAAATCTGGAGAAGTATTCCAGTGGCTGATCATGTGCAGGGCCAACATAAACAAGTACTCCCTCTGTTAGCAACACGATGTCGTCAAATTTGTCATACACAGAACCCCTAGGTTGATGTATTGAGCAAATTACAGTATGACCATCTTGTTCAAGTAGGCGGAGTGTTTCCATTACTTACTCAGCTTGGAAAGCATCAAGTCCTGAATGCAACAGAAGAAATTGGAAGATTAAAGTAAAGTCTGGGAAAAATATTAATGACCATATACAAATTCCAGCAGGGAGGAGAAAAAAAATATACTCTGCTTAACCTAATATATGGAAAACCAAGACCTATCTGGATGGGTAGTTGTGGTCATTCCTAAGTAGACAAAGCAGAGAACTTAAGCTAGCAAGAAACTATACCAAATAGTAAAGGCACGCTTTTACACCGAATTATATTTCAGGTGCCAGCCAAAAGGTCATCTCCTAATCAATCCATTATACAGTTCAGTTTGTAATCATTAGATTACCAACGCATAAGATAACATACCATGAGTACAAAAATGACTGCTTATGCAGTTTCTGCATAACTTATGCTCTTATCTGTTCTCTATCCATGGACTACAAGCCTACAATTCAAATCTGCATGCAACACTCGTTGTGGAGGTTTTCTATATCTGTCACTTGCATCTAAATACTGCCTCATGTCCCACTATACAGGTGGTTAAGGATTACCTAACCTTAATTTGATATAACTAAGGGGAACATTTTCAAATATTGCGTCTCCAACTGAGGAAATTTAGTTTTAAATAGTATTTTCAGTTTTAAACATGTAATTCAATCAAATACCCGGAATGTACTTCATCAAATAAATGGATAATCTTTGCAAATTATATTATAGTGTAACTAACCCTACAAAAACCAATTCTAGTATCGAATAGAAGCATAATCCAATAAAAAAGAAATTCCCCAAAATAAATGAGAACAGTAATCGTATGTCCTCCATAAACATATAACCCGATCAATACCCATAATCTAGTTCCTCGGGAAAAACGAAAAACAACCGGGAAAGAAATTTTCTGTAAGCTGGTCGGTGTGGAAATAAATGGAGATAGCAAACCTCGGCTCGTGCTAGGATGAAAACGAGATAGTTGTTGAAGTCTGGGAACTGAGAGTAGTGCTGAAGTTGTTGCCAAATCTGAGATTTATCAACCAAAGAAGATGGTGAAATCTGCTGCTCCAGCAGTCCACAGATCTCCTTCAACCCCTCTTCTTGTGGCTGCCACGGGGCACTAACAGTCACCGCCATTCTGTAATCAGATTCTGATTTAAGCAAAACTTTATTATCCGGTTTCGACTTTAACAAACAAGTATGGGTTTTTGGTATTTTTTCGATTGAAAATTCAATTATCTCTTCTTAAAAACTTGTCAAGCAAACATGAGATTGAAGCAGATGGGTTTGGTAGTGAAGTAGATGGGTTTGAGGTCCGCAAAGTAAAACAGCGAAGTAGCGAAGCAAATGGGCAAAGTAGTGAAGCAACATATTTGAAGAAAGGAATTTGCGAGATCGACGAAGCAGCCAAAGAAGGACTGAGATGGCAGAAATTAATTTGTGGGTTTGGGGTAAACAGCAGAAAGGAAATAAAGAAAATCAGAAAGAAAAGAAGATGAAAAAGGGCTAGGGGTTTTAGGAGATAAAATCTTAAACTTTGTGGCTTTTTCAATTTGAAACGCCACTAATATCTTGTCAAGTGCGACGTTTGTAAACACAAATGCCACTAAAGTACTAGATTATAGGGGCGTTTGTATATAAACGCCACTAAAGTACTAGTCTTTAGCGGCGTTTGTGTATACACGTCATTAAAGTATAAGTCTATAGCAGCGTTTATATAAAAATGCCACTAAAGTATAAATCTATAGCGGCGTTTGTATAAAAACGCCACTAAAGTACAGTCTTTAACGGCGTTCATAAACACAAATGCCACTAAAATACGAGTTTATACACCATTTGTATAAAAACACCACTAAAATACTACTATGTTGCGGTGTTTGTTAAAAAACACCACTATGGATGAAACAATTGTAGCATTTGTATAAAAACGCCACTAAAGTACTACTCTATTGCGACGTTTGTTGAAAAAACGCCACTATGGATGAACCTATTGCGGCGTTTGTATAAAAATGCTGCTAAAGTACTACTCTATCACGAGGTTTTTATAAAGAAAAGCCGCTAAAGTTACCATGTTGTGGCATTTTGTATGTAAAAGTCACTACATGTTTAAAATTAATGGCGTTTACTCCCAAAACGCGGCTAAAAACGTCGCTGTAGAACAATTTTGCTGTAGTGAATTAAAACGTTTTATGAATAGAAAAAAAATTTATTGGTTTTTCACAAAAGTGAAATGTTTTAAAAGTTATGTGGCATCTGTGATTTGTGTACAAAAACGTATACGGGAAATGGGTGTTACACTGTTAGTGGTTCGCCTGAACACCATCGACCATACAACGATTACCAACATCAAATGGATGCACCACGAATACGAATATGATGACTTGAAATAAAATCTTGCATGTTTCCCCAAACAGAAAAGCTGCAATTACAAGAAGCACTCTTGTGGTCGCAGTTCCCACCAAAAGAAGCCATATAATAAAAGTGACCAAAATCAAGATCGCTTTCGCAAGTTTATTCAATTGTTCTAAAGCATCTTTTGTGTCCGTCAAAGTAAATGATAGTCTTTTCCCATCCTGATACATGTTTATCTGTATGAGATAACAGAAAACAAGCATGTTAAACAAGAATCCCTACATTAGTTTTGAGCTTAAACTGTATAATATAAATAGGGAATCACTTATATTAGGATCATTTCATACTGGCATCGTTAAAAGTGATAAAAACATAGAAGACTTTGTTCGAGTTTGTTAGAGTGCTCTTACCACCCAGTTTTTGAAACTTTTTTATTTTTCCAGTATCTGATCCTTCAAACAATGGAAACACAAGATCCACCTCCTCTTTAGTCACGAACCTTAGAAGGCCATCCTCATCGATGTAACTGATCATAAAGAGACTGTAGTTAGTGTACGGTAAAATAAATAACAATGAAAAAAAATGGCAGGAAACATTAAATCACTAGAAGCATCATGAAAAGCTTATTTTCTAATCGGTTCTGCTGAGGTGGAGCAACGTTTCTTAAAATTTGATAAGCACAACTTCCTACCTCAATGTCACCGGTAATATCTTTATCTACTTTTTCACCATCTTCATCACAATCACAACTACTTTCATCTAAGGTATTGGAGATTACGGAAAGCCCTGAATCGGTGATAGCTTCAACCAACACCTACATGTGCCAAGATGACGCCTTTTCCCACCTCAATTAATGGACCTTTACCTTGTAAATCAACCTTTTGGTTTCTTCAGCATTATCCATCAATGGATATGTACTGAAGGAAAACTGATTCTTGTATCCTGTCAAAGAAATTGTTCTTGTAGAAACTTGAAGCTAACCTTATTAAAAACCAAGTCTTCAACATCCACATAAATGCTCGAATAAGAATACTTAAAAGAGCCCAGGTTACGTATTCGAGAATCTTTGTGATGGTCTTCGATCTCTTGACATCAAGAAACAAAATAACCCAAGTGACAAGAACTAAACTCAGCCATATAAACACTTGAAGACTCTTCTTCATACCATGAACGAAATACAACACTTCCATCCCCAGTAGAAAGCTGAATTCAAACAAGAAAACAACAAGATGCACAAACAAACGAGTGGCCAACATACCACAGAATATAACCATCACAAGTAGACACCATTTCCAGATTTCCAAACCCAAAAAATGGGTGTTGTGCAGTTTAACTACGGTTAAGCTAGCTATTAAGCATCCCAAGAGTACAGAAACATGAACCTCTCAATCACAACTCCCTTAAGCATCTTATTACGCCATTAACCTTTCTCAATTGATATTTGTCGTAACCGTCTTTCGGTTGTGCCCCGGAATTAGGCTTCGACTTAGGAATATGTGGATTGGAGTCGCCACCAACCACTTTAAAACGAATTTAGGTGGGTCGGACACCATTTTACTGATCTGCGTCTTACCAAAGATGTGCCGGGTTCGGGAGTCGGTTACGGTCAAGGAAGGATTAGCACCCTTGAACCGCCCTTTCGGTACTATGTAATTTCCAGTTGTCTTTAGTTAAGAAAATGTAAATTTAAATCAAGAGGTAAAAATATCGATCCAATTTGCTTACATCTGATTGATTAACAACATACCTTTTAAAAGTAAAAAAAACGTGTTTAAAAGAAATGAAAACAAATAATACAAAAATGAATGAAATAAAGAAAGTAATATAAAATAAAAAAAATAAGTGAATAAAAAAAGTAAAGATAAAAATACATAAATAAAATATAAATAAATAAAATGAAGAAAGATGATAATATATACATATAATATAATATTAAATGAAACGAGTGAAAACAATTGTGAAAGAACAATAAATAAATGCTAAGAAGAAAAAAATAAGTAATAATAACATAAAGTTAAAAATGTCAAACCTAATCTATTAATTAATCAAAGTAGAGCAATGCATGGAAATGAAAAAAAATGGGGGTAGGTATAATTAATGTGGGTATAATATATGTATATAATAATAGTAATAAACAAAATATAATAGTAAATATATATATAAAATTAATGGAAAAATATATATACAATATTATAAAATATAGTACTTAAAAAAACAATAACCAAATGAATATAATAAAAAAATATACGCATATATATGTATATGACAAAATAGATAATATAAAATAGTATAAGTAAAAAAAACAGGAGAAAAATATATAAAAAATACATAAAATAAATATATAATAAAAAATAAAAAATATATGTAATAGTAATAATAAAACGGAATATATTAAAAAAAACAAAAATTAAAATTATAAATAAAAAAATTAAAATTAAAACATGAACTGAAGGGCTAAATTGAAAGAAAACCACGATTGAGGGTCAAAATCAAAAGGAAATTGAGTTTAAAATCCGAAATAGGAATCAAATTGATTTTTTTTTAAATTGCGGACCAAAAACGTAGTTTCCCCTATTTTTAACGAAAACGCATGGATCCTTCCCGGGTCAGGTCAACACGCGGGTCACCACGCGGGTCACCACTGGGTTTAGTATTTAACCCAAAAATTTTGTTTTGTCTCTCATTTTTCCTTCTTCACGAGCCAAAGAACCTTCCCTCTCACTCTGTTCTCTGCCTTGTTCTTCAAAATGAAGAACACAGGCGATATTTTCCAGAAACTGGCGATTTCTCCGCCTCGCCGCCGCCATTGAACGGCGACGGCCGCCGTTCATCGGCGGCAAAATCACGAAAAAGTTCTATTTTCTAGGAGCTTTTCTCCTCCTCGTTTTGAAAATCAAGTTGGTTTTTCAAAAAAGGCCTCGGGTTTTCGTAGATCTACAAAAATAATCTCGAACGAAAACACCTTTTCATCGGCCAAAAAGTGACTCGTGGGTTCGATCCGCACCAAACAACACAGGAGATACAACATGTAAGGCAAGAAACCGAATGAACAAGGTAAAAATCTGCCTTTTTTATTATCTCTTTCGAAAATCTTTACAAGGGCTTGAATCTTGTTGGCTATTGTGTGCTTGTGTGTGTGATTGTCACGTAGTGATCTTGCGTTCGAATCCAGTGTAAATCCCTGTGTTACAACGAGTGATTTTACACTTATTTATACTGGGAAAAAACCTACTTTAGATTACATATTTAAAACCTAATGGAACTCTAATGCCGAGTTTTTGGTTATTGGTGATGAACATGAGTCTCGGTCGCCGGATGATGCGGGTTGATGTGCGAGACGTGCGGCTGGGGAAGAGTCCGTAGTGGAAACGGCGCTGGAACGAATGAAGGTTGAAACCCTAAAGTGGGGTCTACTATGAACCGTTGGATCTAGTCTAGATCCAACGGCCATTGATGTTGGCGGCTGGGACGAGCTAGGGTTTGGAACAACCCTAATTTTGCTACACCAGGCTTGATCTGCTGTTGGGCTTGTAACCTTGGGCATGTATATAAAAAAATAGATAAATGAATATGTAATATAATAAATTTATATTATATATAAATAATATATATACGGTCAAAATTTAATGTCTTCAGCTGCCCCTCTTTGCTCATTATCGTTAACGACAATAGAGCAAAGACTAAAAGACATAAATTTTGGTCATATCGAATATCCACTGTCGGAGAGTTGAAATTCGATATTAAAACTGGTTTGTCAGTTTGAAACATGAAATGACTCCCTCGTCGTGAAATGGAAAATTCTGAACGAACTCCTTCGTTGTGAAGTTGAAATAGAACTCAGAGTAATTCCTGGATCGTCTTCTAGCCCAAGAGACTTTGTCGTGAAGTTGTGCTGTTTTGAGGCCAATATCCTTCGTTGTGAAGTTGAAATTGACTCTGAAACTGAA
The DNA here is from genome assembly GCF_006381635.1 of Hibiscus syriacus. Classification (NCBI taxonomy): domain Eukaryota; kingdom Viridiplantae; phylum Streptophyta; class Magnoliopsida; order Malvales; family Malvaceae; genus Hibiscus; species Hibiscus syriacus. Next base: position 534,496 of record NW_024062925.1, on the reverse strand, counting down.
GAGTGTGTCGACAGACACTCGGTCTTTAAGTTCGGAATTTTTTGTTGACAGCCAGCCATCCTTTCGTTGTGAAGTTGAACTTGTGCTGTCTTGAGTCCAATATCCTTCGCTGTGAAGTTGAAATTGGCTCTGAAATTGGGAAATTGTTTGTTGACAACCAGCCGTCCCTTCGTTGTGAAGTTGACTTGTGTTATCTCGAGTCCAATATCCTTCGTTGTGAAGTTGAAATTGGCTCTGAAATTGGGAAATTATTGTTGACAACCAGTCGTCCCTTCGTTGTGAAGTTGAACTTGTGTTGTCTCGGGTCCAATATCCTTTGTTGTGAAGTTGAAATTGGCTCCGAAATTGGAAAATTGTTGTTGAAAACCAGTCGTCCCTTCGTTGTGAAGTTGATATTGTGTTGTCTTGAGTGGCACGATATCATCCATCGTGGAGTTGAAACCGTGGATGTTTGGCTTCGAGCTAGATATCCTTCGTCGTGAAGTTGAAATCTACTCTCGAGCAAATTGTGTCGCTTCGAGTTCAATATCCTTCGTCGCGAAGTTGAAATTGACTCTGACTAAAACTTGAAAAAGTTATGGGGATTTGGAGAGAAATCTCGTTCTTTGGTTGCCTGTATGGAATTTTGAAGATTTCGACCCCTGGTCTTGAATTCTTCAAATGTTCAAATCTATTGTTTGTTTTTTTATCCTTGATCCGAGAAATGCCCCTCGACCATCTCAAGTATATGCATGAGCCCTGATCGGCTTCTGAGTACCTGTACTTTTTAATGAATCTTTATACAATAATATACAAATATCTTTTGCATGAGTGAATAAAACATTGAGTTTAAGCTCAGTTCAAGATGCTCAAAAGGAATTGGTGTAGAGAGAAAAGGATTGTCTTTTATTCATGAGGGGAAAAGAACAAACAGTACATGACAAACATTTTGGAAGATGAAGACATTTCAATAGTGTGGGAACTTCTGAGCTGAAAAGCCGTTGGGTGACCCTAATACAGCCTTTGCCAAAGGATCTTTGAAAAATACAACCATCTTCAGGAGAGCGCAACCTTTCTCCGACTCGTTGAGTCTGCGAAAATTCAGATGCCGGGGAGTTTCAAATATCTGGGTTTCTTGAATTATCCAAATCGCCCTTTCGGGTTTTCAACTTGGACCCATCCTTGGCTGTAAAACGCCCTTTGCGGGTTTTAATCTTGAACCCACCTCATTTTTTTCTTTCTTATTCTTTTTCTTTTTTTTTTCAATTTTTCAATTTAGGGCGCCCTTTCGGGTTTACACCCTAAATGTCTTTTCATTTTTTTTCTTTTTTTTTTCTTTTTCTTTATCTGACATAGGATGCCCTTTCGGGTTTTCATCCTAAGCGAAGTATTTTTTGACTGCATCTAAATTGATGGGATGTGGTAGATCAGGTCTGTCCATTTCAGCCAGGACAAGGGCTCCTCCAGAGAAGGCCTTTTTCACGACATAAGGTCCCTCCCAATTTGGCGTCCATTTTCCTCGGAAATCTTTCTGAACTGACAAAATTCTTTTTAGCACCAGATCTCCTTCACGGAATATTCTCAGGCGTACCTTCTTGTCATGTGCTCGAATCATCCGTTTCTGATAGATTTGACCATGATGAATGGCTTTCAGTCTCTTTTCATCTACCAGATTAAGCTGATCGTATCTAGATTGCACCCATTCTACGTCATCCAGTTTAACTTCTGTCAAGACCCGTAATGAAGGAATTTCTACTTCAATGGGAAGCACAGCTTCTATTCCATAAGCTAGTGAAAATGGAGTTGCTCTAGTCGAGGTTCGTACTGAGGTTCGGTAAGCAAACAAAGCGAAAGGCAACTTCTCATGCCAGTCCTTGTAGGTCTCGGTCGTTTTCTCCACTATCTTTTTAATGTTTTTGTTTGCTGCTTCTACTTCGCCGTTCATCTTTGGTCTGTAAGTACTAGAATTGTGATGTTTTATGTTGAATTGCTCACAAGCAGCCTTCATCATTTTATTGTTCAAGTTTGTAGCATTATCGTAATGATTCTTTCAGGTAAACCATACCAACATATGATCTCTTTCTTCAAAAACTTACAAATAACGTATTAAGTGACATTTACATAGGAATCAACCTCTACCCAATTAGTGAAATAATCGATAGCTACAAGAATGAAACGATGACCATTCGAAGCCTTTGGATGGATTTTCCCAATTACATCCATGCCCCACATAGAGAAAGGCCATGAAGCGGATGAGGCGGGACATTTATTTTATCACCATAAATATGACATTTATGCCATTTTCTAGCATAGTTGATGCAATCACTTTCCAGTGTGGACCAGAAATATCCGCATCTCATTATCTGTCTCGACATCATATGTCCATTTGCATGTGCTCCACAAACTCCGTCATGTACTTCTTCCACTATCAATTTTGCTTCTTCAGCATCGACGCACCTTAACAGAACTTAATTATGGCTTTTCTTATACAAGACCTATCCGTCAAGGACGTATCCAGCTGCCATCCTTCTAATGGTTCTTTTATCAGTTTCAGTGGCCTCCTCTGGATAGCTTTAATGCTTGATATACTGTAAAATGTCGTAGTACCAAGGCTTAGTGTCTTTTACTTCTTCAATTTGGTAGCAATGAGCTGGGTACTCATACGACTGCATGTCAATTGACATCATTTCAGAATCCACGCCAACTTTGAATGCGGCTGCCAAGGTAGCCAAAGCATCAGCCATTTGATTCTCTTCCCTTGGTACATAGTGGAAAGTGATTTCATCGAACTCTTCGAGCAGATCCAATATTAGCTTCCAATATTCGATCAGTTTTGTATCCTTGGTTTCCCATTCTCCACGGAGCTGATAGATTACTATTGCTGAATCTCCGTATATCCGCAAGGTCTTTACATTTTGCCCAGTGCAGCTCGAATTCCCAAAACACAGGTCTCATATTCTGCCATGTTATTGGTACAATCGAAGTTCAGTCTGCTGGTAAATGGGTAGTGACTCCCTTATGGAGAGATCAGTATTGCCCCGATGCCATGTCCTAATGCATTGGATGCCCCCATCGAAGTACATTCTCCAGGAACTGTCTGTTGAAGTACCTGTTTCTTCTAAGGATAAAGCCATTAAGTCTTCGTCTGGGAAATCAAAGTGTAATGGCTCATAACTCTCATCGATTCTGCTTGCTAAGAAATCCGATATGGCACTTCCTTTTATGGTTTTCTGGCTTACGTACTCAATGTCGAATTCAGACAAAAGCATCTGTCATCGGGCTAACCTTCCAAATAGAGTAGGTATACCCATCATGTATTTTAAAGGATCTAACTTGGAAATCAACCATGTGGTGTGATTCAACATGTATTGTCTAAGTCTTTTTGTAGCCCAGACTAGAGCACAACAAACCTTCTCGATAGGAGGATATCTGACCTCGCAATCGGTGAACTTCTTGCTCAGATAGTAGATGGCTCTTTCCTTTCTTCCTGATTTGTCATGTTGGCCCAAGACACACCCCATTGAGTTCTCGAAAATGGATAGATACAAAAACAGAGGTTTGCCTGGGATGGGGAACATTAAGACAGGAGTATTAGATAATTACTCTTTTACATTCTCGAATGCAATCTGACAGTTTTCATCCCATACTACAGGGTTGTTCTTTTAGAGGAGGTGAAAAATTAGATCACACTTATCGGTTAATTGAGATATGAACTGAGCTATGTAATTCAATCTGCCCAGAAAACAGCGGACCTCTTTTTATGTTCGAGGTAGAGGTAGATTCTGGATAGCCTTAACTTTGTCAGGATCAACCTCAATGCCTTTTCTGCTGACCACGAAGCCTAATAGTTTCTCGGATATCACCCCGAAAGTACACTTCCTAGGGTTCAGTCAAAGCTGGAACTTTCTCAATCTCTGGAAAAGCTTTCTCAAATGCTCAACGTGTTGATTCTCGGTTTGTGCCTTAACAATCATGTCGTCGATATAAACCTCGATTTCTTTGTGTATCATGTCGTGGAACAGGGTCACCATAGCTCTCTGATATGTTGCCCCAGTATTTTTTAATCAGAAAGGCATCACTTTGTAACAGAAAGTTCCCCACATTATGATAAAAGTGGTCTTCTCCATATCTTCAGGATACATCTTGATCTGATTATACCCCGAAAATCCATCAATGAATGAGAAGTAGTTGTTCCCAGCTGTATTATCCACCAGAGTGTCTATGTGTGGCAGAGGAAAGTTGTCCTTGGGACTTGCCTTGTTAAGGTCCCGGTAATCGACACACATGCGTACTTTCTCATCCTTCTTTAGCACATACACTATGTTGGCTACCCACTTGAAGAAAACCGACATCAAATTGTTTCTTGACTTCTTCCTTAATCTTAAGGAGCATTTCTGGTCGCATCCTTCTCAGTTTCTGCTGCACTGGTTTACATTCTAGTTTAATTGGTAGTTTTTGGACTACCATATATGTGTCTAATCCTGGCATGTCTTGATACGATCAGGCGAACACCTCTCTGTATTCCTGAAGTAAGACTATCAGGTTGTGTCTTGATTCCGTCGAAAGAGTTGTGCCAATTTTAACCTCCTTTCAATCTTACTTGGTGCCTAGATTCAAGATTTCGATTGTCTCTTTATGGGGAAGTATTTGTTTATCTACTCTTTCTACCATTCCCAACAATTCAGTAGGCAAGTTGCACTCCTCTTCAGTGTCACATTCATCAAATTCCCCGAGACAAATGGCCGATTCAAAATCCACCTCTGGATCATGATCATTAGTGCCTACATTATCGTTATCTGGGCATCTGAAAGAAGGGAAAATGTTCATGTGTGAGAGGAAAATATCCCACACGAAATGATCAAGAATTAAATTCGAGAGAAAGTGGAAATGAAATATCGAAATGAAGAAGATAGACAATGAATTCAAAAGAAAATAAAGGAAAATTTGTTTGCCATGGGAAAAGAAAAATGCATCTTTTATTGAACTTAAACATAATGTTTATTAACCCTTACAAAATATCACCTATTGCCCTGGGTATAGGCAAATAGGGATAGTTCGAATATTACTCTGAAAGACTCTTGTAAACCACAGGTAGTTCTTCGAACGACCAACGGCTAGGCATGAACCCAGGTGGGAGAGGGCATATCCCAAATCTATCCTCGTTGTCCGCATTTCCAGTGGTTACGACATTGATGCTCCAATCTCCCAAAGCCGCTTCTAAATCTGATAAGGCGGTCTCAAATACATAACCACCTGACTTGAATGTGTGGCAGAGAGGTGGGAATGTCATGGGCTCCCATTGAAGTTCACTTCCAATCAACCTGGCTAGTATTATCTCTCGGTTCTTTTGAACTTCCTTTCTCTTTTCATAGTAAGTGGGTTGAAAGCCGAGCCCAAACTGGTCTAGCTTTGGAATAGGAAAGACTGGATCAATCCTCCTTTGCAGAAACTTTCTAAACCCTCTTCCAGTCTTGGCACCTCATCCTAATGTTTGCATGATCTCTATTCTGGTACACTTGGAAAGCCGGGGTCTAGGAACCGTTCTTCCTTCTACCACAAAAGTGGCATTCACAAATTCCAAAGAGCGGAATGAACACTCCATTGCTTCCTCGTCTACTTCGATGTATGGGGCCTCTGTGGTCACGCTCGCCACGATATCCTCCTCAGCATTGATAATTACTAAGGCCCCGTCAATAACAAATTTAACCTTTTAGTGCAGCGTGGATGGTACTGCACCTGCTTGATGAATCCATGGCCTTCCTAAAATAAAGCTGTAAGAAGGTATGATATCCATCACCAGAAACTCGATATCATAGGTGGCAGGTCCGATGGTCAACGGCACCTCAATATTGCCAACTACTTCTCTTGGTTTCGTCAAATGCTCGAACCACGTTCTGACAAGCTCTCATATAAGAGGTATCTATTGAAAGCCTCTTTAAAGTGACTAAAGGTATTACATTCAGGGCTGTGCCGTTGTCAATCAATACACTTGGCAGAGCATGCCCCTTGCAGTAGGTAGTGATGTGTAATGCCTTTGTTCGGCCTCTTCCTCCGGATGGAATCTCATCATCTGAAAATGAGATGAGATTATCAGCTTGAATATTATTTACCAGTCGATCCATCTTACTGACTGGTATGTCTTGTGGTACGAATGTTTGATTCAAGACTTTCAACAGTGCCTCTCGATGTTCTTCTGAGCTTAATAAAAGTGCCAACATTGAAGTACGCGTTGGCAAGCTGTGGAGCTGTTCTATAATACTGTACTCGCTATGCTTCAAAAACTTGAGGAATTCTTTAGCTTCTTCCTCCTTTATAGGTTCATTTATGGACAACACATCTTCCTTGAAGGATTCTAGTGATCTCTGCCCCACATTGTCGTCACATCCTTTGGAAGTACTCACCTGGCATCCGTACTTCCATGGCACTTGTCGATTGTCTTTGTACTGAAAAGGTTGAGGTGCCGTAATCACTACCTTTGCTTGTGGAGTTGTCGTTGTCGTCTTTCCCTTAGGGGTGATGATCAAAGGACTACCCCTACAAAGTCTTTTTTCTGATGATTTTTCGGTAGCGCAAATGTCTGATTCTGGGGGATCCTGAACTTCTTTGTAAAACTCCAGCTCTTTCTGGTCCATCATGAGCTGGACTAATGTCCTGAATTCGGAGCATTCTTGCACTTTATGCCCCTCTTCGTTGTGGTAACAACAATAGTTACCACCTCCATTCTTTGCTGCATATGACTGGGGTGTAAGAAGCCCTGCCTTTACCATTTCGCTCCATACCCAAGCCAAAGGAGCTTTAACTTCCGAAACACTGGTTTTGATTCTCCTGCTATTTTCAGTAGTGACTGCATTGATTCCGGTTTCCGGGTGATTAGGTAAGGGATTTTGGGTAACATTCGGTGTTTCAGAGTCGAAAGAGATCCAATTCTTGTTCCGCATTCATTGTACAAGCCTTTTGAATGCGAGACAACCTTCGATCAAATGCCCTTGCACACCACCATGGTATTCACAGTTCATTCTCGTCATACCATCTCGGATATGGGGGCTTTATCGGATCCATTGGGTAAGGCGACACTGCGTGAGTGTCAAAGAGTTGTTTATATAACTCTTTATATGTCATGGGAATGGGATCGAACTGCTCCCTTTCCCTTTCTTTCCTTGGTTCTCTCTGAGCTTGGTTTGAAATACCAGATGGTACAGCTGCAGTGGCTTTTGAGCTTGAGACCATAACACCCTTGTTGACGTTATAAGTATTGACATTGTTGATTTCTCGGTCTTTGTTCTTTATGGGAGGCTTTTTACTAGAGTCTCCTCCATCGATTTTTCCTTGTTTAATGGCCAACTCGATCATTTCACCAGCCATGACTAAATCTGAGAAACATCCCTATGTAATTGCCACCAGGTGCCCGAAGTAAGGTGCCTTAAGGGTTTGTACAAATAATTTTCTAGTCTCCTTTTCATCCAATGGTGGATGAACCTGCACAGGCAAATCCCTCCATCGTTGTGCATATTGTCGGAAACTCTCATTGTGTTTCTTTTCCAAGCTTTGTAGCATAACCTGGTCTGGTCTCATATCATTGATATGCTTATATTGTTCCAGGAAAAACTTGGCTAAGTCTTTCCATGTCTTGATATGAATTAGGTTGAGCTGGTTGTACCACCGGATAGCTGAACCGGACAGGCTCTCCTGAAAGCAGTGGATCAAGAGTTGGTCATTCCCCCCATATCCTGTCATCTTTCGACAGAACATAGTGATATGGGCTGATGGGCAGCTGTTCCCATCGAACTTCTCAAACTCAAGAAGTTTAAACTCTAGTAGAAGCACCAAATCTATAACCAGGCTCAGCTCCCTTGCGTCTACTCCATAATAATCATGGTCCCCTTGGACCATCTTCATTCGATCTTCTAACATCCTGATCTTTTCTTCTATCTTTCTTGCTTTGTCATCTTCATTGAAATCCAGGATATTATAATCATCAAGATGGTTATCAGGATTAGTTGTGGAAGTTTGCATCTTTATAGCAGATAATGTTTTACCTTTAATAGCATAAGAGTTTTCTTGTGGTTTGGGTAAGATCTCGGGTGAAATAACCACCTGTGGGGTTGGTGATATGGTTACCCCCTCGGAGGGACTTCCCCCTACTACACTAGCTTGCTGTAAACCTGATAACTTGGCCACGATTTGGTCGACCAAGGACTCCTGGTTTTTCTTGATGGACTCCAGAATGCTCTGACTGTTTTGAGCCATCTTATCTTCCAGTTCTTTCTGTAGTCTTGCCATGTTCTCCTCGTGTTTTTCCATTCTGGCATCCATTTGTATCTTCTTTGCTCGGGTATTGTGTGGATGATGCGTATTTAATGCTGGTGGTGGTAAACTTGGTGTTTGCTCTTTCTCTTTCTGAGATATGTTCTGTTAGTTAATATGAATGTAAAAACATGGAAAATATAAAATAAACATAAAATATAAAATGTAAAGTATGCAATGCATGATGTATGCAATTTAGAGGCACTGATCCAGAAAAGTGTTCATTATTATAAATAATCTTTATTTAGACAAAAATGTTTTATCTTGTAAGAGACATGAAAACAATCAAAGGTACATTCGGCCTAAATCTTTTAAACCCCGAACAACTTCTAATAGGTTGACAAGTCTTCTTCCTTCATCTGTCTCTGGTTGTATACCTTGTCAAACCACTCCAGCTTCCCCTGCCAGGCCGTATAGATGGCGAGCTGCCTTCTGTACTTGATGCAAGAAGTCTCGGATGGCTGCATCTCTGGCCTTCACCCTTTGTTGTGCTTGCTCCCAACGGAAACGCCACTGTAAACATTTGTCGAAGGGAACTATCTGAAGCTCGCTTGCTTTCTTCTTGAACCCATCTACAATAGTTTCTAACTCAGCTATTGTTTTTCATTCTCTCTCATGTTGTTTCTCCAGATCAGCCATCTGGATTTTCAAGCGTTGGTTTTTATGCTGGCTGTCTACTAAGCGTCTCTGGGTAGTTTTTATCTGTTCTTTCCAGGCTCTCTCATCAGGCCCCTCAAACTTTCTTTTCAAGCTGTGAGCTTCATCTTTCCAGTACTCATAAGACACCTTCAACTTGGAGTTATCATTGACCATATCTTCAAGCTCAAAACGGACTCTTTTATGTTCTCTTTCTAGTTTGTCTGCTCTATCTTTCTGAGAGTCGGCATCCAGCCTCCATTGATAACGTTCAGCTTCAAGTTCCTTAACTCTCTGCTTTAGCTCGTTATTCACAGCTTCAAACTCTGCCTTGACTATCTCAAGTTCAGAAGGGACATGCTTGAGATGTTCCTCCATGGTCCGTGTGTCTTCACAGTCTGGCACCGGGATGTTATCATTCTTTCTTAATCTTCACCACTCCATATAATCCGGAGTAAGCATATCTCTGGCACCCACAACATCCATCCGGGATACTTTCTTCCATGACTCGGCTGCTTCTTTGATCATCTTCTTATAACGTCACTGTGATATATAAACTCCGATGTAGATAATCCATATGTGTTGGACAAACTGACGTGCCCCATACTATCTAAGTGCCAACAACGGAGCATACCCAACTGCACCCCAAAGTCCAAGCAGAGTCATAGTGTCAGAATCCCCACACTTGAAAAGAATATCACTGAAAAATAACCAGGGGGCTCTCCAGGTAATATCTCGTCTTGAAGATGTGTGAAGACCTTCATCCATTTTTCCTTCGAAGCGCCTTCATGCCATTTCATAATGATGAACTCTCCAAATGGTGAATAGGTAGTGCTGAATCGGTGGTAGGCAACCCCGTTAGTTTTCCAGAAGTGGCTGTGAATCCAGACTTGAAGGAGCTGAACACACCCAATGAACCTTCCTCCACCAGTTCTTCTGTAATGGTTGAGAGTCTGAAAGGTCTCGGCTAAGATGGTCGGTGTTGGGTTAACTCGTTTCGGAAGTTGCTCAAACAGTTCCACCACGGTTGCGTCAATGCATCCCAAAACCTTCGGAAAGATGATCAAGCCATACAAACCTAGTCCAGAAAGGTCTATAGTTTCCCATTCATCAGGGTGGTCCTTCATTAGTTGCCTTATATGGATCCACTCAATTCCTTACCCGTTACCTTTGTGTCGGAGTCGATCAGTCACCCACTTTTCATCAACCCCTGCAATCTTGGCCAGTCCGTTCTTGAAAGGTTGACTCTTGATGTGTTTGATATATGCCCTCTCTAGTCTGATGCTTTCGCAGTGAAGTAATGTAGTATACTCTTCGATAGTGGGCACCATGTCCTACCGGTTAAAGGTGAAGAACTGTATCTCGGGTTCTAGAATTAAACCAATACTCTGATTAAGGGCTCATCGGTCTTAACATGAAGCAAAAGTGCAATGTCACCATACCGCTGACTGAACTTCTATTTTCGATCATTCTTCCAACTGTCCCAAATGTCTCGAAGTTCTTGCACATTGTTCTGTTTTAGGCTTATAGAGGCGTAGTTAACCAGTTCTGACACATAGTTTCCTTGAAGACTGTCTCCCTTTTCCTTCTGAATCTTCTCGGACCATAGTCGTACCTCGGGGTTCTTAATCTCTTGTATTACAACACTTTTGTCCATTAATTCAGATTATTTTATGTGTAATAAACGTTTTTTTAAGGATCAATAGCCTCTTGTTATGATGCAAATGCTAGAAAAAACAAACACAAAAGCAAAAAGGTTAGTAAAATAAAAATAAGTAAATAAATAAATGACGAAAAAAAAGAAGAAAAAAAAAAAGACATGGTCAAGGTAAAAAACATCCTAGGTTTTGGAATGTGGTTTTGGGGTAAGCTCTATTTCTCCATGGTCTCCCGGTTTAGGTTTTAAAAACGGTACCCGAGTTCTCCTTGCTGGTGCCCCCTCGGGCTTGCCAGACCCTTAGTCCTAAACCCATCACAGGCTTGTGTGGACTAAGTTAAACTCGAGAGGACACATTCCCTTATGTCCGCACGGTGAATAAATTCCCACGAAGACATAAGGTATATGAATCCCGAAGGCTACTTGCTAGGCCCGCACGGTGAATAAATTCACACGAAGGCATTGCTTTCACCCCACTTAAAATAGGGTTCGGAGCTCAGGTTTAGAGCCTTAGATGAAAAATCTTTAAGAGGTGAAATCATTAGAAAACGGTTAGTACGACTATTTACTCGAAAAATATAATCAAAAGTAAGCAATAAGGATCGAAATGTTACCTAAAAATTTAAACTTACCCTTTTCGTTAAAAAGACAACCGGAAATTACCTTAGCCTGACTCGCTTACCTGTCCCCAGCGGAGTCGCCAAGCTGTCGTAACCGTCTTTCGGTTGTACCCCGGAATTGGGCTTCGACTTAGGAAAATGTGGATTGGAGTCGCCACCGACCACTTTAAAATGAATTTAGGTGGGTCGGACACCATTTTACCTGATCTGCATCTTACCAAAGATGTGTCGGGTTCGGGAGTCGGTTACGGTCAAGGAAGGATTAGCACCCTTGAACCGCCCTTTCGGTACTATGTAATTTCCAGTTGTCTTTAGTTAAGAAAATGTAAATTTAAATTAAGAGGTAAAAATATCGATCCAAATTGCTTACATCTGATTGATTAACAACATACCTTTTAAAAGTAAAAAAAAATGTGTTTAAAAGAAATGAAAACAAATAAAACAAAAATGAATGAAATAAAGAAAGTAATATAAAATTATGTAGGTCAACCGGATACCTTATCTCTTACCCGATCTGCATCTTACCAGTGATATGTCGGATTCAGGAGTCCGTTACAGTTAAGGAAGGGTTAGCACCCTTGAACTACCCTTTCGGTACTATGCAATTTCCAGTTGTCTTAAATTAAAAAAATTATAATTTTAAATTAAAAGGTAAAATACCGATCCAAAATTGCTTACCCTTGATAGTTTTAAAAGTGTACCCTTTAGGAAGTCAAGAAACATGTTAGATAAAAATGTAGTAAAAATGAATAAAATAAAGAAGGTGAAATAAAAATAAATACAATAAAGTAGAGAAAATAAAACAGATAAAGAAGATGTAAGCAAGATAATAAAATAAAATAAAGAGGCAAAAAAAAAAACAATATAAAAAAATATATATAAAAATAAAATACATAAAATAAAGAAGATAATAACAATAACAATACAAAAATAAAAATAGAAGATAAAAAAAATAAAAGATAAAATGAAATATATAAAATAATAAATATATATAACATATAATTATAGTAATAAAAATATATATAAATAATGATATATGAAAAAGAATTAAAAGTAAAATATATATATATATATATATATATAACGAAATATAGAAATTTAAAAATATAAAAAAAATAGCCAAATGATATAATAATATATATATATATATATATATATATATAATAAGAATAATAAAATATGCATATAACAACAAAGGACTATTATAAAAGAAAAGCTAAAATTGGGGCCAAATTTGAAAGACAATTAACGTTGATATTGCGCATTAGGGGGAAAATGAATGTTTTAACTTTAAGCTTTTCTTCTCTATTTTTTGAAAATCCAAATAATTTTCTAAGATCGGGCCTTGGGATTATTAGATCTACAAGATAGATCTTTAAAAAACCTTCCCGTTTATCGGCAAAAAATGATTTTATTTGGGTTTGACTCGAGCGAAAATAATGGAGAAACACACATGCAAAGACTTAAAGCGATAAAGGTACAAGCTTTTACCTTTTCTACTTATTTTCCTCTTCGAGAATCACGTTTTTTGCTCCAATTTGCTAATAATTTCTGTTGTTTATTTTGTATATTTTATTTATGTATTTTTATCTTTACTTTTTTTATTCACTTATTTTCTTTATTTTATATTACTTTCTTTATTTCATTCATTTTTGAATTATTTGTTTTCATTTCTTTTAAACACGTTTTTTTTTTTTACTTTTAAAAGGTATGTTGTTAATCAATCAGATGTAAGTAATTTGGATCGATATTTTTACCTCTTAATTTAAATTTACATTTTCTTAACTAAAGACAACTGGAAATTACATAGTACCGAAAGGGCGGTTCAAGGGTGTTAATCCTTCCTTGACCGTAACCGACTCCTGAACCCGACACATCTCTGGTAAGACGCAGATCGGGTAAAATGGTGTCCGACCCACCTAAATTCGTTTTAAAGTGGTCGGTGGCGACTCCAATCCACATTTTCCTAAGTCGAAGCCCAATTCCGGGGCACAACCGAAAGACGGTTACGACAATAATTTATCTAGAGTTTGACCAAATTTGGTGGGTGAAACTTAGCATTTTTTCGAGGGCCCAATGCCTCTTGTTGTTTGTTTACTATGAAGAAGAGAAGAAACGTTGCTGCTAGAAGAAAAAAAATAGAACTTCATACTAAAAATCAGAAACATTAAATTTAAAACAAAACAAAATAACTAACCACTAATAATATGATCCTGAACTTTCTCCACGTTTACAAATCATGAATTAAAAAACAACTACTTCCTAAAAAGTAGGAACAAACTTTTTCACAATCAACTTAACAAACAAACATAAAAAAACATGTGGACATGTTTCAGTCCTAAAGTAGTCTTCTAACACTCCTCCTTGATTTAGGAGCTGCAAACACCAAGTCTTAACCTCAAAAACTCGAACTTGCAAGCAGACAATGGTTTGGTTAAAATGTCTGCAACTTGATCTTCTGTTTTGCAGTAGACAAGAAGCACATCTCCATGATTCTGTACTTCTCTTAGGAAGAATAACTTGATGTTGAAATGTTTAGTCTTCCCATGAAACACAGGATTATGAGAGATAGCAATAGCAGCTTGGTTGTCAACAAGGATCTCTGTGCTTTCCTTCTGCTTCATATCAAGATCAAGTAAAATCTTCCTTAGTCATAAAACTTGATTAACAGTAGTTGTTGCAACAATAAACTCTGCTTCGGTACTAGATTGAGCTACAATTTCTTGCTTCTTCGAACTCTAAGAGAAAACAACAGAGCCAAGAGTAAAACAGTAGCCTGAAGTGCTCCTCATATCATCAATGGAACCTCCCCAGTCACTATAAAAAAAACCAACTAGCTTGAACTCCTTGCACCTTTTGAACTTAGCACCAAAATCACTTGTGCCTTTGACATATCGAATAACTCTTTTGGTAGCCTTGAGATGTTATTCACTTGAACAATGCATGAATCGAGACAAAATACTTACAACATTCAAAATATCTGGCCTTTTTGTCGTGAGATACATCAAGCAACCAATCAAACTCCTAAAATATCCTTCATCGACTTTGTCAGTACTATCTTCTTTGTACAGCTTCTCCCTTTGATTCATTAGAGTACTTGTCCTTTCACTCTTCCATTTGAAAATTCTTTACTATTTTCTTTGCATACTTTTTCTGGCAGATAAAAACTTCACCTTGCCCTTGCTTAATCTCCATGCCAAAGAAGTAGGAAATAAACCTGAGATCTGTCATTTCAAACACCTTCATCATCTCTTGTTTGAAATTTTGAATATGATCTGTATTGTTTCCTGTAACCAGTAGGTCATCAACATACAATGAAACAATAAGAATGTCAGTACCATTGTGCTTGACATACAAGGTTGTTTTTGATAGACTTTTCACAAAACCAAAGTTCAATAAATGTTCATCAATTTTATTATACCAAGCTCTTGGAGCTTGTTTTAGACTATAAAGGGCCTTCTTGAGGAGATAGACTTTATCTCATTCGCTTTTCTTCATAAATCCTTGGGGATGCACCACATAAATTTCTTCCTGTAAGACACTATTTAAAAAAGCCAATTTGATATCCAACTGGAACACTTTCCAGTCTTTTTGTGCAGCTATTGCAAGCAGTAATTGATTGTGTCTAATCTATCAACAGGAGAAAAAGTATCAGAGTAATCAACACCAAAGATTTAGGCATACCCTTTAACCACAAGCCTAGCTTTGTGCTTGTTGATCAAGCCATCGGCGTTAAGCTTGGTTCTAAACACCCACTTAACTCCAATTACCTTCTTGTCTTGAGGTCTATCCACAAGGATCCAAGTCTTGTTTTTATCTGTCATTGATAGCTCCTCCTCCATTACAGCTATCCACCTTTGATCATTTTTTGCTTCAGCATAGTAGACAGGCACACACACATCTATATTTCACCTTTCATAAATATCTGAGAGCAACCTTGTTCCTCTCACGGGATCATCATCAACTGTTTCATTCTATCAGTCATCTTCTTCGTTGATGCTTGAACCAGAAAACTTGTGATTTAGCTCTGCAATAGTCTGACCCTTCTTCTCTGCATCATCCCAGCTCTACTCTTCATCCTCCACAAAGTGAACATCCCTTCTAATAATAATATTTCCAGTTTGTGGCTGGAAAATGTTATAGGCCTTGCTGAAAGTACTGTAGTCTATAAAGATACCTGGTGAAGCTCTGTTATCAAGTTTGTCACTCTTGCTCTGTGGAACATGAGTGAAACACAAGCAACCAAATACTTTAAGGAACTTTAGAGATGGTTTGTAACCGTACCATGCCTCAAATGGTGTATGTTCCTTCACTGCCTTTATGGGAAGTCTGTTTTGAAGAAACATTACAGTATTTGTTACCTCTGCCCAAAACTTCTTTAGCAAATTCTTTTCATGCAGCATGCATCTTGACATTTCCATGATTTATCTATCTCTTCTTTCACTAACTCTATTTTTTAAGATGTGTAAGGAGCTGTAAGCTGATGCTCTATGCTTGAATCTTCACAAAACTTGTCAAATTTTGCAGAAGTATACTCCTTCCCATTTGCAGACCTTACAATCTGAATTTTGCAGCCACTTTCATTCTCAACTCGTGCTTTAAATTTCCAAAAAAACTTGAGCTACTTATAATTTAAAGTTCAAGAAAAAAATCCAGCACATTCTGGTGAAGTCTTTTTGCTTTCCAAACTAACACACTTTGTAGCTTGAGATTGCATCACTAAGTTTGGGAACATCAAGTGCAGACTCTCTTTCTCTTAGTTGTAGCAGCCCTTGATGACAATAGTGTCCGACTCTCTTGTGCCAAATTTGAGTGACATCTTCTTTGAGTGAAAAAACCAGGTTACTCATCCTCTAAAGGGTTGAGTGAAAAACTCTTTCCTTTCATTTTTACTTTGAAGATATCTTGATTGGATACATCCTTAATCAAGCAATATTCATCTTCAAAAATAACTTTAAAGCCTTTTTCAATTAGTTGGCCCACACTCAACAGATTTTGGTCAATTTCAGGAACAAAGAGAACATCTTGTATAAGCTTTGTACATGTATAACATGCAATTGCAATAGTCCCATTTCCTTTGACAGAGATATAATCCCCATTGCCAATTCTAACTTTGGTGATGTTAGTTGGCTTAAAATCTCTAAACAACTCCTTGTCATGAGTCATATGGTTGGTGCAGCCATTGTCAATCAGCCAGCTTTCATTTGATTCATTTCTCACGAAGCATGTAGCCACAAAAAATTGATCTTCTTCCTCTTAATCTGCAACTTTAGCTTCTTTCTTTTTCTGTTGATTTTTGTTGCTGCATATGACAGCTTCATTCCCGGTTTGATTACATTTATTGCATCTTGCATCAGGTATCCTCCAACATTTGAAAGGGGGATGACCATTTTTGTTGCAGTGATGACATGAAGGATACTCTTTTTTTCACACCTGGTTTTTTGTTTCCAGCCGTGGTTTTGCTCTCTGTTGTTGAGCTTTCTCCTTCTGCGTGAGGCTGCTTGAATTTCTACTTCCTATTCTTGCCATTATTGTGATGCTTGGCTGCTACGACTCCTTAAATAGTTTCTTCTTGTCTCATTGCACACCTCTGCTCTTGTTCTTGCAAGACACTCAATAGTTTTGCTAGAGAAATCTTGGACAAGTCCTTGGTATTCTCCAAGGTGGTAACAGTAGCATCAAATTTTTCAGGTAATGTTACAAGGATTTTCTCCACAATCCTCGAGTGGTTGGAATTGCTGGAACTATATAGTCCTCTTCCACTACTTCCCAAAGATCCAAAGCCTCCAAATATGTTTCCATTCGAACTGCCCGCATTTGGTAGTTTTCTCCATCAAACACCGGTGAAGAATTGAAGAAAAACTTGCTTCAACTTCCATGTCGTGCAAATTCACTCACAGATCCCTTAAGAAAATGACTTAATGCCAATTATTGTTTGTTTAATGTGAAGAAGAGAGAAACATTGCTACTAGAAGAGCAAAAACATAACTTCATACTAAAAATCAGAAACATTACGATATGAGCCAAAGTGGGATTGGTTGGAATTGCTGGAACTATATAGTCCTCTTCCACTACTTCCCAAAGATCCAAAGCCTCCAAATATGTTTCCATTCGAACTGCCCGCATTTGGTAGTTTTCTCCATCAAACACCGGTGAAGAAATTGAAGAAAAACTTGCTTCAACTTCCATGTCGTGTCAAATTCACTCACAGATCCCTTAAGAAAATGACTCTAATGCCAATTATTGTTTGTTTAATGTGAAGAAGAGAAGAAACATTGCTACTAGAAGAGCAAAAACATAACTTCATACTAAAAATCAGAAACATTACAATTTAAAAAAAAAATAACTAACCGCTAACAATATGATCCTAAACTTTCTCCACGTTTACAAATCATGAATAAAAAAATAACTACTTCCTAAAAAATAGGAACAAACTTTGACACAATCAACTTAACAAATAAACATGAAAAATATATAGACATGTTTCAGTCATGAACCAGTCTTTTAACACCTCTATCTCATTTGGAGCTGACCCTTTCAGCCCTTCGGGATCTTCTTCACTGTGGAAATTAATCACCACTTCTCCTCCTCCACTGTTTTTCTTCTCTACCATGTCTTTAGCTTCAATCAAACCTAGAATGATGTGAAAATTAACCACTCCTCCACTGTGATAGAGAAATGGCAGCGGATGATGAGAATGTTCGTCGAGGGAACAAACCTAGAAAAATTCTAGACTCGATGAAGAAACGAATGACTTTGATGAGATGAGATTAAGATAATGAAAGCAAAGGTAATAAATTTAAAGAAGATTAAAGATAAAAGAAACAAGGGTAATAATTCAAAGACAAATAATAAAACATCAAAATAAAATAAAGATGTTCTTATTTCCCTTGTAATAGGCGCCCCAATGTGTTGTAGCCTGATTTTGATGGATGATGGCTCGTTGGAAAGAGGATGAAAAGATGAGACAGAAGGTAAAGATTGATTTGGAATCGGATGGTTGGATTATGAGAAAAACGACTTTGAAAATTTATCACTATAAGTATAGGGGTTAATATAAACCCTAATTTGATATGAGGGTCACATGAAGATGGATGTAGGTAGATGATGATGATGGTGTGATGATCTTGATAGATGAATAGGTCCTATCGAACCCTCTTAGTCACAATGAAAAAACAAACTCGATAAACAACTCTAACTAGGCCTCCTAATCACAATAAAAAGGTAAACCGGAGTGTGAAGATATTTCTCTCAAGAACTAAGAAAAACTAGAGAAGAAGATGCTTTGAAGGCATAAGAAAATAAACTCTTGTAAAACGAACCCACATTGTATTGTATATAAAAGAAGAAAAGTTGATGTTTATAATTAGGGGAATGAGCCTCCTTATATAGGTTTGGAGGAGTCCTTTTAGTAACATGACTAACTAATAAAATAATAATAAACTAAAGATAATTATTTTAGCTCTCTCTTAATTCCTAATAAAATAATAAATCTAATTTTAAAAGATATTACATCATCCTATATTAAATTATATTACAAATAATCAATAAAAATATTAAAAATTCGTAATATTTACAAAAATACCTTATAAATCCCGTATAAGAATTTTTGCATGCATTATCTTCACTAAAATGGTCATATCTTGAGTTTCCGATATCAGATTGATGCGATTCAAGAAGTTGGAAAGCTAAGAGATAGTCGATCGTAACTCTAGAAGAATATTGACCAAATAACATTAGGATCTCATTCAAAAAGCAGTCCCAAATCTGTTGATCTGTTATTCTTCTTTTCCAAGGCTTGATCATGTGAGTCTATTGGAAGCGGTAGTCCACATTCCTTTGATGTAAGCCTTGTAATGAGTGTATCAATACGGATATGATTAACTCAAAAAGAGAAAAATAAATGTTCCATAGAAAAATATAGGATCAAAATTACCTTTAAGGAAAAATCATACTACTACCCTCCAAACTACCACTATGCTAGTTGAAGTACGCAAAGGAAAATTGGAGAAGGCAGTAGAGTCAAGAAGAAGAAGAACTAAAACTTAAAATTTTACCATGTCCATGTTTGTAGTTATAGATGAAGGAGAGGTTATGTATATATAAAACAAGTTTGTAGGAAGAATTGCCAACTGAGCCTAAAAGGAAAGTAGCCAAGTGGAAGTCTTTTTATTATTACTATTGTTATTGTTGTTGTTATTGTTGTTGTTGTTGTTGTTCAACAGAAAGTCTTTCTATATTCATGATTGAGAAATGCCATGGTTAGAGAAATTGGCGGGAAGAAACGGACGCAAATCCAATCAATAAAATCACGCTGTCAATTCTTAAATTTTTATTAAACATCAGCATACACTTGTGACGCTACGATGCTTACCTTATGGCCTTATAAATTAGGCACCCTTAGACCCTATAATTACCTGTCAAGCACTTTTCCCTTAATATTACCGATCTAGCACCATTTTTGACACAGTGGCAATAAAGTGTCGATCTTTAGCAGCGTCTTCGCGGGGTTCTGTCTGAGCTGGTGCCACGTAAGGAAAGGAGCGGATGACCATGTGTGCCTTCGTTGATTATATGACACGTACAGAAAATGCATATCATGATTTGTGCCTTTCCTTTAATTTAGTTGAATTGTCCGTCCCCCACATTAATTACCACTCACCCCCTCCCCTCTCCCTATAAATATCACACTCAACACAACCCTTAAACCACACTCAAATATCAAATTATATCGTTCTTCCTTTTATCAATCTTTCTATTAAGAAGGTAAAATATTTTTATTATATTATAATTATTTAATAATTGATTATTTTATTAAATTTTATTGTACAATTTTTTTATTACTTTTTGCAGTTATAAAATGGAAGGCGGTTGCTACGTTTATATGAGAATCATATCTCGAGGCATTTTTCCAATACGATAACAATTTTAAATTGTGTTGTTATTTTAATTATTGTGAATGTTTTATTTATTTAATTTTTTAGTATTAGTTTATATTTTAATTTGTATAGTATTTATTAAATTAGGAGAGATACCGTATATTAGATCCATTTATTCGTAATGTTAAGTTAGATATATATACTCATATCCAGCCGTATTTAGCCAAAGATGGATTTGGTTACGTAGCGAAATATGAAGGGAATTGTAACCGTGAACACAACATTATTTCTGCACTGGTTGAGAGGTGGAGACCAGAGACACATACATTACATCTTCCATATAAGGAAATGTGTCGACCAATTGATTATCGAAAAAATGCTATCAGTGGATGTCTCATTCTTTTCCAGTCTTGGTCGTGGTATCGCATGCCCTTTTTATGTCTGGTCATGAAAAAAACCTTTGGTATTCCCGCTATTGTTGAGGTAATTTCAATACTGAATTCGTATATAAATAATTTTTTTGAGCATATAATGAATTTGGTTAATTGTAAGAAAAGATCATCGAGTTTTACCAAATGAATTGGAAGAAATTCGACTACTCATTGTTCAGAAGGCTGGTACAGAGGTATGTATTTAAATTTTATTATTTACTTTTAATTATCATTATATAATTAGAATAATATTTTGATAAGAATTATATATATATTTGTTTTAGTTTCAATGGGTTCCTTATTCTACTGAAGAAATGAGGATTTGTATCCCACACACTTGAGATGCCCATTAGATGTCTGGATGACGGTGGTCCCTATGATATGGTATACTATTGTCGAGTGGCATCCTACTAATCACGTGCTCCACCAATTTGGTTCCGTATAATCTATTCCAAAAGCACCTAAGAATCTTGACGATATGCATATCACCGATAGATGAGGCAAAAAAGAAGTCGACTAGCTGCTGAAGCACATCGAGTGTATAATAATATGGAATAATTGGCTTGGACGCATTCCCCTTATGAAACCCATTTATGTGGATCATTATTCGGTTGCAGATGATTATTATGAGTGGTTTAACACAAATGGGAAATAATTCATACTTTCCGAGGAAGCACGAGGTGGGAGCATTTATCGGTGTCGACAAAGGCGTCCACCGTCATAATATCATCGTCCCCCTACTAATGGACGGAGAGCAGATGTTTTCGAATCTTCCTCAGCAACAACATTAGAACCATAACAACAACCACTATCTACACCAATGTACATTTTGCAGCCATTTTAAATGGCACTGCAGCTTTATCAGATGGCACCACAACTATTTCAGATGTCATCGCAGCCAGTATAGACGCCACTGTTTCCATATCAGATGTCATCGCAGCTGGGTTAGATGCCACCGCTGCAGGGTTTTATGACCCCTCATGGTGGATATTATACTTTCATGCTTGCAGATCCAACATGAGGTTCATATGATGCTTAGTTAGCGGGTAAATGTTCACCATATACACACACACATCCGGTGCAGTTTTCACACTCATCGATGTCGGTGTTTTCGCAGTTTTCACAGTTTTCTATGAGCGGTGGGATAGTCAGCCATACACCTCCAGGGTCCTTATTCTATGAAGGTGCTACATCGTCATTCGTCCCTCATAAATAAAATATAGCTGCTCCTGATGATGATGATGATGAGAGTGAGGAGGAAGAATAAGTTATACGAAGAAATCCTCATTGACACGGACAACCACTGCCTTGTGGAACACATTCAAGACGCAGACATCGATAAAGTTGTTTAGTTTGTAATGATTTTATTTAATTTTGTTTGTTTACCAGCAATTGTAAAGTTTTTATTTAATTATGGACTTTTTATTTATTTTTGTTTGATAATGTTTTTATTATTTAATTGTTCGAATTGTATCGTTTTCATTTAATGTTTTTATTTAGTTGTTTTTATTGTTTGAATTGTATCGTTTTCCTGTATTTAGTTTGTAATGTTTTTATTTAATTTTCTCTTGAGTAGACCATTACTCGATGATGCCCAAATGATATTAATTGAAAGTAAATGAAAATTAAATAACACAAACTTAGATTTCATAAACAACAATCACATCATCAACGATTACTTGATGACAAAAGTTATGGACATTTTTTCCTATTGTGTCCTAGGTTTCTACAATGCCCACATGTTTTGTTTTCTCTGGACGTCTCCCGAATATCCATATCATAATGAATTCGAGTGGATTTTGGATGATTGGGCTCCCTTAATAAAAACGGATCTAGTATATCGGAAGCCAATTTTCAACCTCATCAGGGTCTTTCTCATTACCTATGGGGGAAACTCAAATTCATATACCTTAAATATTTCTGAAAGTTGGTATACGGATCCACAAAATGGTTATAGTCTTGACGGGTATGAGACCAAACTAATATGACATGGGAGCATTGATACTTCAGAGCTTGAAAAACCCCACATTTACACCATCTATTTCGCAGATCAACTCTGAATGAGTTAGCTTGAATCCCTTAAAGAGGTCGTGGCATCTCTGTGACACGAAGTA
Organism: Hibiscus syriacus; assembly: GCF_006381635.1. Classification (NCBI taxonomy): domain Eukaryota; kingdom Viridiplantae; phylum Streptophyta; class Magnoliopsida; order Malvales; family Malvaceae; genus Hibiscus; species Hibiscus syriacus. The sequence continues at coordinate 511,876 of NW_024062925.1, read as the reverse complement.
ATTCATGGGTTCTAGAGAAGATTGTTACATATATTTCATTTGATGTGTCAATTCTTTTTTGTAGATCTGCAACTAATCTTGGGTGATAGACATGACCGTTTTGCATCCAAGTTTGAGCTTATCCCCCCGAGTTTGGCCAAAAGCATTCCCAAACGAAAATACATCATTTTAACCAAAGTCGTTACTGGTAAATGGTGTCCCCCTTTAAGGTCGAATTGATAGCCTCAACCAAGTTGGTCGTCATATGTCTATATCGATATCCACCATCATATACATTTGTCCACATTTCTTTGTTGATGAGGCTGATGTAATTGTATCATTTCTCGTTATTTCCTCGTAAATCTTGAAGCATGAACTCAAATATTTCAGATAATTGTTCATAACCTGAGCATCAAATGTAGAACTTACTTCTAAGTTTCCATAAAAAATAAAAATGATTGAGAAATAAAATTAGGTATTTTGACATACTCATGCGCATAAGTAATCGGTGTTCATCATTCTTCTTGAAATTTCCATGATAGTTGCAACAATGTGTCGGATACAATATCAATGTTGGACATAGGGTGGTTTCCACATTGGACCCAAATAATCCATTGTTACTTTGACCCCAGCTTCGTGATCTGAAATGACATATATTTTTTACCTCGTGACAACATGTAAACGTAAGTTTCTGAGGAAAAAAGCCTAAGATTCTACATATTCTCCTTCAACAAGGGCAAAAATAATTGGTATAATGTTGCGATTATCATCTTAGATAACTGTCAATAGTAAAACTTACTTGTATTTTCCATACAAGAATGTCTCATCAATTTGGACCACGGGCTTTCAGTATTTCACAACATTAATGCACTGTGGGTAAGTCCAAAAAAGCCGGTAGAATTGGCATCGATCGTGAAGCACTCAATCATTGTGGTATGCATGACAAGTTTCTAAGTCGATAATTGTCCCAAGATTCAATCTGTGCACTACCCTAAATAAACTTGGTAGTTCATTTTAAGATGCATCCCACTCACCGTGAAGTTTGTAATGGCATTCTATTTTGCCTTCCATGTTTTCGTGTATGAGCCAATGTACCTATATGGTGATTGTATAGCTTATATCAACACTACAATATCTATATTAGAGCTTGCTTTGACCATGGGCATGATAGCTTGGCAGATAATGTCGAAGTCCAAGTTGGGATGATCATGGTTGATCCCTCTAGCACAACATGTGTGAGGACCGTTGTATGTTGTTGGTTCCCATATATTGTTTTTCCTCTTCCTTTTCGATACATGAACCATTTAGTTGCATCCGTTATCACATTGGACATAGTGATAGACATACTTTTTGGTGGTGGAACGGTCGACTCTAGACTGAACAGAATTATGAATGTTGTAATTCTTAATTGCCATCATCACTTCTTCTTTGGATTGAAACTCCATTCCCTTATATAACTCACCATAATTTATTTATGAGTTAAATACATAGTCACCAACATTAGGCCTATCCGTAAATTCTGGCCCGTACATTGCACCATAGTCAGCTTCATACATGTGTACTAGAGGTTAGGTGTGTACCATATTTGTGGGAACTTCATCTACAACATCATCATCGGAGTCCATGTTGAACTGCGGTGATTTTGGTTGAACGAATAGTCCAGTATCAGTACTATCCGCACCTGGCTCATGAAGAGGTTCTTCTGGTGGAAATTCATTCCCCTTGAACTCGAAGGTATCTCTACATTGAGGTCGAAAAAGCTCGCAGTTGAATGCCTCCCCCTGGACCTTGAAGGCATCGTGTCAAATGGGTACTACATAGATTGTTGCATCGAGGGCATCTCCATATTCAGGTAAAAGAAATCGGCAGATGAATGTCTTCCCCTTGAACTGGAAGCAATGTTGCCATACGAATTGTTTGTGGAGCCACCTTGGTACAGATTGCAACAAGTTGTTGATGAGTATCTCCCTATCGAACTTGATGTGATTAAACCATGATGTGGATTTCCCATTAACGAGTTAAAATCATTACACATTACTTGAGTTGGGCTGTCAACTTGATAAGGTTGTTGTGCCAGCCCATAGTGGGAGCATAATGACATACAACGAATCGCAGACACTTCAACAAATATCGCATACATCTATGTATCGGCGTCTGGATATTGATTTTGAGAATCAACCATCATAGCAACATTGTCGTCGTTGGAGAGTTTGAACGCTGTATAGGTTAACATGAATACTACAGTTGGAAATCTGTACTGAAGTGAAGACAATCTTCTAGTACTTCCAACATGAACCTTACTTGAAATTTTAGTGATCAGCTCTTCAAGAGTGATGTTTCTAATGAAAAGATATTCCGACATAATGATTTGATGAGAAGACAACATCGGTTTCATCTTCTCAAAATTCTCCATTATAGTATACAATAGCTGAAATACGTGTCATTTTGAGAGTTTGAAAGATTGAGAGTCTTATATCTGTAAAAACAATAACTGAAATACACCTAATTAAATAAATAGTATATAAATTAAAATATAAACTAATCCAAAAAATTTAAATATTTCACAATAATTTAAATAATACTATTTCATATTGTTACCGTATCGATAAAATGTCTCGAGGTATGATCTCACCTTCCAATTTTACAACCGCAAAAAATAATACAAAATAATTAGTACAATAAAATTTGTTCAAATAATTAAATATAAAATAAATATAATATAATAAAAAATAGTTTTACCTTATAAAAACAATAACAAAATCTACTTAGTTTGATAAAAGGTGCAACTTACAATCCGCGTTTTATTGCCACCATGTCAGAAAGGGTGCTAGATCAATAATATTAGGGAACAAGTGGTTTGTTTTATTGGATTCTGATCTGTCATCTTTGTAATTGCAACCAAGCTATTCTTTTTGTTTATTTTAACTTTTAAGGTTTGGATTTTTCTCTCTCTACATTATTATTTTTAATATATAAATTTAAAATAAAAGCTTAGATATATCAAAGGTGTCCAATGTATTTATTTTGTTACAGTTTAGTGCCTAACATTTCATTCTGTAACTCAAATTTGGCCATTAAGTGACATGTGACACAATATGAAAATTTTAAAAAATTTATTTAAAATTAAAAAAAATTAATATATATATTTTTTTAAAAAGAAAACACAAATTTTTGAAATAAACCTAAAAACTTTGAAAACCTTCATTTCAACCCCTAAACTCACGTCGACTGTCACCTTTTGCCATCAACGAAGCTCCACCCGACGTCACCTCCACTTGACGACCAAAACCCCCATAAAATCGTGATTGATCGATGATGAATCAATGTTTTATACCCCACGAACCCCTGAAAGAAAAATCGCGATCCCACGCGATTCCGATGGCCGATTGACCGTTAATTGGTCACGATTTCGTGGTGATTTTGGTCACCGAGGGGAGGAGAGGTCTGGTGGAGCTTCGTCGACGACAAATGGCGACGGTTGGCGTGGGTTTAGGGGTTAAAATGAAGGTTTTCAAAGTTTTGGGTTAATTTCAAAATTTGTGTTTTCTTTTTAAAATATTTATCTAAAAATATATATTTAAATTTTTTATTTTAAATAAAATTTTTAAAATTACCAAGTTGTGACACGTGTTAGTTAACGACCAAACTTAACGCCCCTCAAGGCCTGACCCAATTTGAGTTACGGAATAAAACGTTAGGCATGAAACGAAATAAACGTTAGACACAAAACTAGAACAAAGGACATACGTTGGACACCTTTTGTATATTTAAGCCTAAAATAAATTATATTATATATTATTAAATTTTAGATAATATATAATCTATTTTTAATTATAGTATTGGATTCTAATTTTTGTTTCAATTATATTACTATGATGACGTGATTAACGATTATCGACATGATTATCACATCAAATTAACATTATTTTGTTTAAGAAAATTTATTAAATATTACATTTATTGGGGTCCAAACTCTAACCATTTAGATATATATATCAAACTACACTTTTATTATTAATGTTTTAAATTTAAGTATCATTTATAATACAACAAATAGGTCGTGGGATCGAGTCCCACGGAGGGCATTTCATAATTTGGAGGTCTCTTACGGAAGCTGCTCTCAACCTGGTGTTGGGGGTAGTCTACTATCTTACCTCTCTCTTACCCCATACATATGGGAAAAAGGGACAGCCATTATAATACAACAAATATATACAAAAATATTATTAATATAATATAAAAGTATAATGCTAAAAAAATATTTTAACTTTTTACTGGATAATCATTTTATTTTTAGTTCCCATTTATTTCATAGTAAAAAGTCTCTAATGTTTAATTAAATAGTCAATATTATCTTTATTCTTTATTTTATCATTTTGGCTCATAACGTTTTATTTTAAGATAAAATATCATTATTTTTGAAGCATTAATTATTTGTTGACTACAATATTTTTGTGACATAGTTCAACTTTTTTAATTGTGACAGTTGGTGGTTCGAACAAGGCATTCATGTTCACTCGAACCGAAATTTTGGCATATTATTGTGGCCTGATCCGATCCAAATCGAAAGAAATTGGACCAAACCCGCTGCCCAAATTAATTTATAGATATATATTTTTGGGATTAATATAATTGGTGAAATTCTCTCAAATTCTATACTAACTAAATAAAATGAAGCTCTGAGCATCAGATTTAGAACATGAAGGTCAAAGCTAAGGTCAATGCTTTAACGGATTAAACTGTACTCATTTCAAAAATTATAATCATCAAAAAACAAGAATAAACTCACTATGTAAAAAAAAACCTAAAATGAAGAAGTGTGAATCTGATGTAAGCGAAGAGGAAGATGAAGCAGAAATGAAAAATTAAAGATCTAACAACTGCTGCTTCAGACGAGGTAGAAATATGGCTGAGAAAATAGCTTTTTCAAATGCCAAATTCTTCCAACAAGTGTGATGCAGAAAGAAGAAATAAGAAAAGAATAGATTGTTTGTGACGCAGGGAAGAAGAAAAGAACGGAATATTAGTGATTCAATGGAGAAGAAGAGATTACAACATCATTTCTGTTATATAACTTCTTGCTCTAAAATATTAATTACTATCGTTAAACTTATTATTGTTCAACACATTCATGAATTGGAGAGAACCATCATGATGAATAAAGCTCAGTAAACGTTTACAGAAAGGAGTATTTATACCAAACACTCAATTGTTAACCAAGTACTCACTAAACTTACTGCACTATAGCTTCTTCACTAATGTTCACCCACCTTTCTCCTTTTCTATTCTTCTAACATCGCATTTGTTGAGTCTGGCCTCTCTCGAGCCACTTCTTCTGGACTCTCATTTTCGAGAAGGGTAATGTATCTTATGCTCAACTCCTCCAGAATTCTCCTCAATTCGACGATCAAATTGGATCGACGCTTCTTCCTCTCTCCAATGTCCTGGAAGTTCATGGTATGAGTACAACGGAGAGCCATCTTTAACTTGTTGTCATTCTCAATCTCAGTCACAACCACAACGTGTCCAGGATGCCATCTGGTACCATGGGTCTCCTAGTGGCTGGTTGGACATAACAGCACAAATACATAAACCCATAAGTTCCATAAAACATAATGTTATATGAATTAAAGCTAGGATAAATCTACTGTCAAATTACCTCTTTATTTCTTTCTTCAGCCTTCCTATTGTTTCTGCGGGTGTCCTTAAATCAACACAGAACTCTATAGTCTCACCCATCTCAGGACTTCTGTAATAGTTGCTGATAGGCTTTGAATACAAAACCAAGTTCGGGTAGTACACCTTTTCATTATTGACCTTCAGAAAGGTGGTCGTTAAAATATTTCTGCTCCACCATCAACTTTCAGGTACCGAATGATAAAGCATGGTGAGTATTTTTATCCCCTTTCAGAAATGCAAATAGGAGCATGCCCTTTCAGTAGTTTACCCGAACACCATCGACCACACAACGATCACCGACATCAAATGGATGCATCACGAATACGAATAGGACAACTTGAAATATAGTCTTGCAGGTTTCTCCAAACAAAAAAGCTGCAATTACAAGAAGCACTCTTGTGGTTGCAGTTCCCACTAAAAGAAGCCATATAATAAAAGTGACCACTGACCACAATCAAGATCGCTTTCACAAGTTTATAATTGTTCTAAAGCCTTTTTGGTGTCAAACAAAGTGAATCTGAGTGCACGCCGATTCCTGAAAACATCTATCTGAATGAAATTAACAGAAAACAAGCTTGTTCAACAAAAATCCCTACATTTAGATTTGATTTTAATAAAAACTAGGGAGTAATCCTTAATTTTTAGGCACCAATAAAATCTGACAGAGAACAACAAATAGGGTCTTTCAGGAAATGATAGGTGCAAAATTTTGTTACTAGCATTGTTAAAAGTGGTTAAAAAACATACTAGACCTGTTAGAATGTGTCATATAGTACTCTTACCACCCAGTTTTTGAAACTTTTTCCGTCAATTTTTCCATTATTTGATCCTTCAAACAACTGAAGCACAAGATCCACCTCCTCTTTAGTCAAGAACCTTAAAAGGTCATCCTCATCGATGCAACTGATCATAAAGAGACTATAGTTAAAAAAACAAAATGAAAAAATGACAGGAAAAATCAGGTCACTTAAAGCAACGTGAAAAGCTGATTTTCGAACCGGTAATGTGGTGGTGGAGCAACATTTCTGAAAATTTCATAAGCAAAACTTCGTGCCTCCTCCTCGTTAGTGATCTCTTGAGCTGTTTGCTTACCATCTTCGTCACAACTACTTTCGTCAAGGCGTTGGAGATTTTGGTAAGCCCTGAATTGCTGATAGCGTCAAACAACACCTTCATTTGCCAAGATGAAACTTTTTCTTTGGTCAAATTATGGGGCTTTCCCATGCTAATCAAGCTTTTGGTTTCTTCAGCATTGCCAATAAATGGAGGTCCCGAAATGCTTAACTTTCTTAATTGTGACAGTTGGTGGCTCATCAGCAGTGGGTGAAGCTCGAGTATTTTGCTTGGGGTCCATTGTTTCGTTTGGAGGTGACCCTTTTACACCTTTGGAACTCTCCTCACTGGGAACATTAATCACCACTTCTCCTCCACTGCTTCCCTTCTCCACCATGTCCCTTCTCCACCATGTCTTTTAGCTTTAACCAAAACCTTGATAACTAGAGACCGACATAGATTTTATGTTAAAGGATGAATTTAAATTTATAATATTTTATAGGGACAAAAATAAACTTTCAATAAAAAAATACCTAAAAACTTAAAATATATGATAACTCTAAATTTATCCCTACTAAGAACAAAACAATTCAACTAAAACATGGAATAAATATGATTGGTAAAATTCACTCAAATTCTATATATATTTTCTTCAAATTCTATACTAAATAAAATGAAACTGTGAGCATCAGATTTAGAACTTTAAAGCGAAAGGTCAATGCTTAAACAGATTAAACCATACTCATTTCAACAAATTATAACTATAACAAAATAATAATAAATTCAGTAAGCAATACATAAAAATGTAAGAACAAACCTAAAATGAAGAAGTATGAATCTGATGTAACCGAAGCCGAAGAGGAAGATGAAGCAGAAATGAAAAACTATATAACTGACAAATGCTGCTTCAGACGAGGTAGAAGTATGGTAGTTGATGGCTGAGAAAATAGCTTCTTCAAATGGCTAAGGAAGCAAATTCTTTGAACAAGTTGGCTGAAAAATAATGTGAGAAATGACAAAGCAGGTTTCATATCAAGTTTGAAAATTGGATCTTAATTAGTGTTTGGCGTGATGAGCGTTGGATTTAGAGTATCATTATTAAAAATAATACAGTATTTAATTTAGTTATTTATTTTTAGATCCATGTGCATGTGGTTTCCTCTCCTCATCGTCTCTAGAAGTTGACTTTTGGCTGTCAACTTCCAAACCCACCTCAGAAATCTCTTCTTTTGCGATTCCAAACCACCTCTCTTCCGACTGCTCCGGCAACCCTGGATGCGGATTGACCGACAGTTCGGGTAGCCGGAGGAGAATCGATCACTTGAAATGAGTAACATGATCTTATAGAGAGTTTAGCCAAAAAAGTCAGTCCCGAGTTTGCTTCTCGTGGAATTAAGACAAAGTCAACGAACTAAACTTTATTAATCATAACATAGGCTAAATCCGTCGCGAGCGATCTCTCTTAAAATTTTTAAATTTTATATATATATATTTTTATTTTTATTAAAAATATATTTTAAATTTTAAAAATTTATCACCCCTAACATAAAATTATGTAAAAGAACTTTCACTAGATTCTTAATTCTGTACTAATTTAAATTTTGGTCTATATTGGCACTCTGTTTTCTTTGAATCGCAAAGATCGAAATTTTAAGCATAGGCAACCTTTACGTCGATGAAGACAACCTTTCCAAATATTCAAATAATTTTAATTACATGTTTCTGTAAAATATCCGACTGTTATCTCTAATGTTGTAAGGCAACTTCATCCTAATATTATTGAGCTCGATTTGAATTTTAAATTCCGAGATGAGTTAGAAATAAAAAATTGGAAACACCTACTATGTAAGCATCATGGCACACATCAGCACAAGAGCACACAAAGGAAAGTTGGTATAATCATTGATTTAGATACTGTCAGCACATATTTTGATGCATGGTAATGAAATCTGTTGGATTATATAGATAAAAAGGCTTTCATGCATTTAGTTTCATTGTAATGAAAACCTGTGAAAACAACACCAAGCCAAACACATAAATTTGTCTTGAAATTAAAAACCAACATTTTTTTCCGAACAATTGATGACTGATTTCTTTGAAGCAAAGTTCATTTTGATGCTATCTTTTGGTTGCAATCTCTTCCCCCTCTTTTTTTATTCTTTTATTTACAACAACTTGTCTTCCCACATTATAAGGCCCTGCAATCCTCAAAGGTGGTTTCCCAATCCATGTCCTGGTATAAATCTTGCATTTTCCTCAGTGTAAACATGGGTTTCATTCAGCAGCCTGGAACAAGCAATGTAACAATCTCTGTTACCTAAAACAAAGATCTTGATTTCGAGTTTTGTGCACATAGAGAACAAGAACTTACGATAGATAAACAGTCTTGTTCATGGTTGAAGAGGAAAGGAATGAAGAGCCATTCAAGTAGAGTAATTCATCATCAACTCTTTCAGCAATCCTCTTGTCAATTTCTTCAGCACCAATGGAGAATGGTTGATCTGAGGCCTATATTGAAACAAACAAAAGTTAATATTTTTAGTCCATTTACTACACAAATTTGAAACATTAATCTCCATACCATAACCCATCCCCATGTATCAGCAAAAGATGGCACATGAGCCGTGTATGCCAACACATCTGCAACAGCACAAACGAATAAAAAAAAACCTGATTTAGTGTTTGAATTAAACCATTTTGTATAGAAATTTGGAGTTTGGTTTAAGGAACTTACACTTGAAAACCTTCCTGATTGTGTTGTATATAGAGGAAAAGACCTCCTTGTGAGTGAAAATTCCAGCTGGACCAGCCTATGTAGAATACAAATTCATCTTCAGATTTCATTACATAATGACATAAATATAACCCTACCTACACAAGAGAGGGGAAAACAAACCTGAGTGACAAAAATGCCATTTTCATTGAGCTTAGGCTTGAGAATTTTCTCATAGAATGATTTTGTGTAAAGTTGATAGCAAGGCCCTCCCTCAACAGGATCTGCCAAATCTCCAACTATGATATCAAATTTCTTATTCCTTTTCTCCAGTTCAGCCCTTGAATGTTTTACACACAAGCACCAAGTAATTAGCATCAAATCCGAAACAAATCGCTATCAAATAAGCTTGATCAATCTACTTACTTGGCATCATTGATAACAAGATTAAGCTTCTTGTTGCAAAATGCATCACGGTTCACAGTCAGATATCTGCGGCAGAAATTGACCACTTCCTGCAATTATATTGTTAGCATAGGAATCATCATATGGTACCATACAAAGTGAAAAATTTGAATGGAAATATGTAGAAAATGAGAGCAAGCAAGTTACCTCATCAATATCACACATTACTACTTCATCAATGGACCTGTGCCTGAGTGCTTCCCTAGCAGCAGACCCTTCTCCTCCTCCCATTATAAACATGGTTTTAGGGCTGCAAATTTGGTAAACAAAAAGATGTATGGTTTACAAACAAAAGAACAATCTCTTGAAAGAAAAAAACCATTCATAGTTAGATAGAATTGACTTACTTCGAGTGGAACAAAAGAGCTGGATGAATCAAGCATTCATGGTAGATAAACTCATCAACTTCAGCACTTTGCATTTTTCCATCAATCACCAACACCTACATACATAAATGCATACATACATTAACAGAAGCAATTATTCAAACAAATTGAAGAACTAGAGAGATCAAATGAATTATTTAAATAGCACCATGGATGATGCTTCTTTTTCTTACCTTGCCAAAACGCTTAGTGTCCAAAAGTGCTATATCTTGATACTCACTAGCACCTTTATACAGCACACTGTTGAGAGAAATAAACACAAAGAGATGAGACTTGGTTTAAGATTGAACTAACAAACAAAGAAGAACCCCAAAGTTCATTGCTTTTCATTATGGTAATATGCCATATATATATATAAAGTATTAGGTTTACACCTTTTCAAAGCAAAGGACCATTTGAGATCTTCATCAATGGCCTCTTCATACCAAGAATCAAACTGGTGATGAGTCTCATCAACAGGTTGGTTCTTTGTTGTTCCACTGCAAAAACCATTTGTATAAAAGATCTCAACAGCCTCACCCATTATCACTAAAAAGTTGAAAAAACAAAGCAAGATAAGATTGAACAAAACAGAACAAAGAGCAAAAGGTGGCGAAGTGTGAGGATGGTAACACTAAGGTTGTAGTGCCTATATAGAACACACATTCGTAAGGAAAAAGATGGTAAGCATTTGTGACTGTAAAAACCCAAAAAATATAAAATAAAAATATAATATTGTGGACAATCATGGGTTTTGGCTAACACGGGCAATGATGCTGTCACAGACAGTCCCACGGATTTTCTGTGACACAAAAAGCCTCTTCACGCCAATTATCATGGTAACTTACATGGTTCATGGAAATGGTAACCTCATCAACGGTGACAACCCACCAAGGGTTGTTTCCTAGTGATGTTCTAAGCTGGCATGATGGTTTTCTCCCATTTTCTTTTACACTTTTGGGGGGCTTCCAAGGCCATGTGTTGACATCAAAAGTTGGATTTTGGTGAAATTTCCAGAGATTGACTGTCATTCTAGAATTTTGAAAGAAGCATGCGCATATTATGATGTTATCTATAAGTTGGTGGCTAAAAGGAAGTAAAACAGGGGAATATGCCCCCGTGGGTTAATTGTGGACCCATCATACACATGTGGTTGTCTATGTAGTCGACACGTGGATAAAACTACATGTGGCACTGGTGATGGGGCCCACTAAGAGATTGTAAAGTGAGATATTTATTAATGGATTAAAGTTTCTAGACTTTTTTTAGCCAACCTTTGTTCTTTTCTCAGTCACAAAGCACTCCCCCAACAAAACCAAATGGGATTTATCTTTTTTATGGTCAATTTCAATATAAATCACTAAATTATGAGTTAAATTTTAAAGAGTACACTATACAAATTGTCCCCGACTCTAAGGTACTATTTTATTAAGTTTATCGATTATTAAAAGTTACAAAATAGTCTTCCGACTAAAGAGTGTTGCTTTGTTGAGTCCATCGACTATTAAAAGTTACAAAATGATCACCAGACTATTCATTATGTTTCAAACTCGTCCCTTTCCGTTAAAAATTTGATGATATTTTGAGTTGAATGTTAATCTGCTGACTGTAATATGATAAAATCTAATCCCAGAATCTGAAATGACTCTCATATCTCAGTCATTATGTTAACATCCAACTCAGATGATTGTCAAAATTCTTAACAGAAAAAGGACGAGTTTGAAATATAATAAATAGTCAGATGACCATTTTGTAATTTTTAATAGTTGAGGAACTCAACAAAGCAACACTCTATGATCGGAGGACCATCTTGTAACTTTTAATAGTTGAGCGGTACCCTAAAGTCGAGGGATCATTTGCATACTTTACTCAATTGAAATCAATCCAAACATTTCCAAAACAATAAAATTAAGTCATTTCATCAACGTAACTATCAACTTCTGGTTCGAATGCAGACTTAAATCTAACAAGTTTGAAGAAAGTAAGGACTTACCAAACTAACATTAGTTAAGGTTTGATTGAAATATTAATCTATAATTTGAGGACATATGGTACAATTATCGTTATTATTTTATTGGGTGTTGGCTTATGGCAAAGTGTGGAGTTGTGGAGTAGTATATCAAAGTGACAAAAGCCTACCAAAGAAGAAGAAAGAGGGATAAATGGGACCTTATGCAATTTGCCAATATAAGGGGGCGGGGGATTTATGGGTCCCCAAACCCAATAAAAATGTGTTAGTGTTGTGGGTTATGAGACCATTGGTAAGCGTGGGGTGACTCCACTTTGTATTTTTTTTTTAAAAATGTGCAAATCCCACTCCAATATTATGTCCTCTCTCCATCATATCCTCCATTGCTCCTATGTAGAGAGATATTGTTGCTCTTTGCCTCATTTGTCCATCTTCTAAATGTCATAATGCCACATAGAAAAGCTTAATCCAAAGCTTTTTAATGTTCCTTTCTCTTTACTTAGTGGATAGCTTTTTCTTATCAATTATTACTACCAAAAATAACCTACTGGTTTCATCCACATGCACCTCGTTCTTTTTTTTCTTTCTCTTGTGATATGATATGTTCATGGATATTCTTGTCTTGTAATGTAGGGAAATGGTGGCAACTAATACAAGTATGTAAATTCCATAAATAAATGAATTCAAAATTGTTCATATCTCTTTATATTTGATGTTAAGTTTAATTACATCATAGTTCATGGATTGAGATTTTTTTTGATAAATGTTACAAGCAATATCTAGAGGCACTAGATTTGCTCCCACATAATAATTTCAAGCACTTGTTTATGATTTGATTCCATGCATATCTTGTTGGAGATGATGAATCTGGTTTTCAGTTGATCTTTATAATAGCATGTGCTACTGATTATAATTTGTTTCCATGCATGCCTCGTTGGAGATGATGAATTTGGTATTGACTTGCTCTTTATAATGACGTGTGCTATTAATTACAAAGTAGAATTTATGAAATTCGATACAAGTGAATCATATTCTCATGTTCCATTGAAATTTATTAAAGACTAATGACTTCTATTCAAAAGAATGTATGTCAATATTTTTTTAAATCGTTACACAGCATTCGAATTGTGGGTATAAATGCTACATGGTTTATCCTCATCCTTTTGTATGGGTAACTAAAACAAGGGGATTAGACACAAAAATAAGTGGGTTTTATTGGATAAGCTAAGAAACAATATTTTGAGCAGTTGGAGGGGACATGAATGGGAGGGATATTGGAGCACCAAAGGTAATTGCCTAAGTGGTAGGGGAGACAAGGGTGCAATCAAAATTTTATATATATTATAAATGAATTATGGCATTGTTCAATGTTTATTGCAAGGGCGGCTTACAAGTCCATCCGTTTCTACTATTTGAAAAGGTTAAACCTACTTTATATCCCGGGTATGAATTATAAAATTTTAAGAAATAAAATTAGTTCATTAATAAAAAAATATAAATAAAATAATTCAATTATATAAAAAATTAAAAAAATATTAGGGGAGACAGTCACCCTCACTGTCCTCGATCCATCCTTATGTGTAAATATTGGCGGATCCACAACCTCTCGAGGGTGAACACGTACCCATCCTAAAATCTAAAATTTTTTCCATCAATTATTTATTTTATTGATGATGCTCATAGCTCACCCTGAAATTTTATTTTTTGTCCATCCTATTTAAAAATATTATATTATTAACTTATGTGTGTTCATCTTAAAAAATATTTATAAATTTGTTACCGTGTGTAAATATATATGATCCTAGCATCAAGTCAATGGTTTAATATTCCAAGATCACCTTTTCTTAGTTGCTACAAGTAAAAAACTTTTGACATTATTGTGTGTACATGGTGTACTCATATTGAAGCCAAGTAGATGAATTTGTATGTGTTCTTTTGGAACCCATTAGTGCTTTTTATCTTAGCTTTTATATATATAATGGTGTGATGGCATTTTGTTGGTGATGTATGAGTGGAGACTCCGCATGGAGGCGAGCGTGCTTGGTGCTGCTGCTACCCACTATCATTTTCTCCCAATTCATATTTCCATATGGTCAGACAAATCATATTACCCAGACACATCGATTGTGTTAGTTGAAGTGGTTTTGGATAGGGTTTAAATCATATAACATTGCACGAATCAAACGATTTTAATGATTAGAAAATTTATCGTTATCTTTTTAGTTCTCTAAACACCTCGTATACAGAGATATAAGTGTTTATTGTCAAATTATTAGTTTTGTCCCTTACTACATCTAATCAGACCCAAACTTGATGTTTTTCTAAAAAAATATCGATTCTATCTATTTGAGTTAAAATATATCAAATCCGAATCAAATTATCATCTTATATATTCCATTATCAAACTAAATTAGATTTGAATTCAAGCTACTGGAATCATAATTTTGAATTCAAAACATAATTGAAGCACAACACAAAGAAGAAAGAGGTTGGGTGGAGGACGGGACAAAAGACCTTTTTTTTCCTTTCTATTCATAGATTGTGTCCTGAAAAGTGAAGAGATATTGAGTAAGTTGCTGTCAATTTTTCCTTGTGCACGTGCACTTATTTAGGGATGGACATAGACAATCTATTTCTGAAAATTTAAAATTATAATATGTTTTAGATTTTTTATGTATTTTATATTGAAAATATGTTTTTGACTCCTAAAATTTTATAAGTTTAAGTTTATCTCTTGAAATTTTATAAATTCAATTTTATATTCTTTAACATAAAATCATGTGTCCATCCATACGTACATCTCAATTCTCATAGGAAAACTCAACCGAAGTGGATGGCTGCTCCTCAATGTGTAAGTGTCACATATTAACATCATTCCTCACTTACCTAATTACCTAATTACCAAACGATTTTATGAAGCAGAGTCGAATTGAAACTCTCCGTTTTACATTCTGAGTTTTAATTAGAGATGTGTAAAAGATTTAACATTAATGATTTTTATTCAACTTATCTTATAAAAAATCAAATTCAAACGTGTTGAAAAGCGTATTCTAAAAAAGAAAGTTAGAATTGTAAGAAAATTAGATTTAGAATATACAGACCAACTTGTCTTCGTTATTTTTTAGATCATATTTTTGATTTCTCTCATCCTTCAATAATATTGAGTTCTGACAAAATATTAACTACAGGAAATATATTCTTATTTCACACGATCCAATTTAGTCATGTAGTAAAAAACTTGGTGGCACAAACATTTCGATTTAATAAAAGTATTAACTATGACGTAGGATAATGGGTTTCTTTGGGTGTACGCTAGCAGGTCTAATGGGTTAGAGGATTGTCATCGGTAATCTGACGGATTTTGGTCGAAATTTCTTTATGATTTCTTATCTTGTTGATTCTTTGTTCTTTGATTCCTTGATTCTTTGATTCATGAGTGCATCTTCCACATTTGACTAGAAGCAGTTGTTTGTAGGGGATTATTGAGCAATTGTTGGATTTTCATCCTCCGATTATCAAGGAAGGTGTCCCTACCATTTAGCCTTCATCGGATGTTCTTGCTCAGGGGATTGTTGATTAGAAGTTTTCTTTGGTGGGCCAATTCATCGGATCTGTCCCAAATTTTAGCACCATGTATCGGTTGACTAAAATTTTATGGGGGAACCTCTCAACAGTTAGGGTAAGCCTGGCTGGGTCAAATGTTTATGTTTTTTTTCCTTTTCTATTATTGATGCTAGAGATAAGATTCTTGAGGGAGGGCCTTGGCATATTCAGAACAAACCATTGATTCATAGGAATGAGAGCATGGAATAAAGAATTTGGATTTTGATTTATCGAAAATGCCTATTTGGATACATCTTTATAATGTTCCATTAGCGTTGTACTCTAGGCAGGGACTAAGTTACATCGCAAGTGCCCTGGGTACTCCATTGTATATGGACTCCATTATAGCTTCAAGGGGAGGCTGGAATATGTGAAAGTGTGTGTTGAAGTGGGGGTGGGAATTGTGATACCACAGTTTGTTAATGTGATCTTGAGTAAGGAAGTAACTGCTTCTGTTAGAGTGGTTGTACCTTAGATGCATTCAAGCTGTCTTGTATATGGGTTGTTTGGTCATGTGAGTGAGCTTGTGTTGTTAAGTCAAAGGCTACTCAAGAGCATATTAAGGTGTGAAAAGTGAAGGAATCTCATGTTGTTCATTCTTTTGGTGTCTGTAGTGAATTGGAAGAGAAACTTGGTGTGATAAAGAAGGTAGGTGATAAAGAGGGTGGTCTAAATATGGTTGAGAATTATAATGTGGATGTTCAATGCCTTCAAATGGTTGGAATTGGTTGTATGCAGTGTTCTCCTCTTGATCGGGTGGAAGAGGGAAGTATAGGGGCTATGAGTTAGGAGGAGGTTCAAGTTTAGGGTCCATAAAAGGCTAATGGTTATGATTATGAGAATAGGACACCATCCACTGGACTTTGAGAGAAAGTCTATGATGTCAAAGGTAAGGAGGTGTTTCAAGATATAGAAGTTCCTAGCTATAAGGACATCTCTTCCTTACAGGATTCATTATTGCATAAACATAAGCCAAAAAGGAAGCCTAGAGATATGAATGTGATGACTACCTCTTCAAATAGATTTGCTATGTTGAATGTTGAAAGAGTGGATGCTCCTAGAAAGCCTCATGTGGCTTATTTATGTGTTTCTACTATCTTGAATGAGATGAAGGCCAAGAACAAAGATAATGTTGAAAAGGTTAAGTCTTCTGTTATAGGTGACATGGAGGAGAGAACTAGTACATCTCAATGAATGTGTGTTTTTGGAACATTAGGGGCTTTAACAAGCCCTATATGCAGGTTAAGGAGATGAAGAGGTTAAATAGGCTAAAAGTGCATGTGGTTTGCTTCATGGAAACTAGAGTTAGAGCTAATAATATGGATGAGTGTATCTCTAAACTGTCCGCTAAATGGAATGTTTGGTGTAATTATAATTCTGTTGGTAATCGCAAATTATGGATTCTATGGAGAAATTTCTTAAAGTTTAATATTATTAAGGATGATGATCAAACTTTGTCTATTGTGGGTGAGATTAATAGGAACATAACTATGGTTACTGTTTTATATGGTAGTAATAACAGTGTGGAGAGACGAGGCTTTGGAATCAACTCAGGGATCTGCAAGCTGATGTGAGATCCTCTTCATGGTTTACAGGAGGTGATTCCAACATTATTGCTCGTACTGAGGAGAGTTCAAACTTAGAGATTGTTGGGCCTCATTCTAGTGTTGATAAGGAGGACATTGTGAATTGTATGGATGATTTGAATCTTTTTTATCATCCTTTTTTTGAGTCTATGTTTACCTGGACTAATGAATAAATGGAAGGGTTTTTTGCTTGGAAACTTGATAGAGTTTTTGTCAACCAGACTTGGTTGCAGGATTTTGCTAACTCTTTATGTTGAATTCCATGCTCAGGGAGTATCTGATCA
Organism: Hibiscus syriacus; assembly: GCF_006381635.1. Taxonomy (NCBI): domain Eukaryota; kingdom Viridiplantae; phylum Streptophyta; class Magnoliopsida; order Malvales; family Malvaceae; genus Hibiscus; species Hibiscus syriacus. The sequence goes on along the minus strand of NW_024062925.1, from coordinate 494,180 downwards.
CTACCCTACTTTGGTTTAGGTTTATAAGGACAATCAGGCCAATAGACCCAAACCCTTTAAGTTTTTTAATCTTTGGACTGTCATTGTGGAGTTTATTGATATTGTTAGAAGCTCTTAGCAAGTTGAGGCTGAAAGAAATCCTATGCAAAGATTGTTTTTGAAAATGAAGTGACTTAAGCCTGGGTTAAGGGATTTGAATAAGAGGTGTTATCCTAATATTTCTAAAAGATTTGCTAAAAAATGAGTGATAATCCCGCAAAAAGGTTGTATTTTTTTGCATTTTTACTTAGGTTATTGTTTGTTTTAAAGCCCATGTCATATAATTTACATTGCATTTATAATACCCCAAGTTTTAATTAGTGACCAAAATATAAGTTTTAAAAGTTTAGTGACCAAAGTATAAAATTTGGAAAAATTTAGGGACCTAAGTGGTAATTTTACAAAAAAATGTATTCCATAAATGGATAGTTTACTCTTGATAGTGGAATTTTTTTTATTGAAATCAGATTCCTGATTTGAAATTTATGTTAAAAACTATAAATGATTAAAGCCTGATATGAATTCGGTAAATCAGATTAAATAGAAATTTTGTGAAAATTTGAAGGATGATAAATTAGGCTTAAAAATATTATTTCCATATTTTAAAATGTTGGAAAATAATATGATTCATTGAATTTGATAATTTGTTTCCATGTTTAATTTGGACCGTTGGATCAAAGTGGCAAGATTGTAATTTTTGGAAAGTTGTTTAGTTAAATTGGAAAAGGGTAAAATATATTTTTCATCTTTGACTTTGGAAATATGATAAGATTATGTGGCTTGGTATTATTGTAAATATCAAGTTTCATTAATGGTAAAATGGACATTTCACATTAAATGAATTTCTAATTCATTTAAACTTAATATAAGGTAAATTAACATGAAATGCTTGAGAAATTTCATGAAACTTAAGTCATTTTTCAGCAACCAAGCCGTGTAACCCAACCTAAGGTAAGAGAAAATTTCTTTTCAATTTTGAGCAATTTCCTTTGGATTTTGGATTATGCCGTGAAATAGAAAATTGTTCTATTCGAAAAATGCTATCGTTTGGCACCATTATTGCTTGCTAATTTGGTTTGTGTTCAAAGATCACAAATTCTAGGGTTTATGGAATTGATGAAATATTTTGATATTTTTGAGGTTGTAGAATCAATTCCAAGCATGATTTATGATTAAGCTCAACTATACATGCCTATATAAGCTATGAGTAATTTTGGCCTAACCTTAATATTTGAGGAAGTTTATGTTATGTGGAAATTTGATTAGGTATTTGATTGTAGAGATTGTATAAGGTTGAGTTGAGGTTGATTTCATGCTTGAATCGAGTCAAAATTTAGTAAAATCATGAAAATCATAGCCTTGGGTACATAGATCATTTGACCTTGAGGAAGATCATGGGGAAAAATTTTGAAAAATTTCATGTGGCTTATAAATGATATTAGGAAGTTTTACAAGCCTTAGAAAATTTTTTGGGCCCAATCTGTAATTTGTGAAAGTTAGGGGACCAAATTGGTAATTAAGAAATAATTGTAGGTTGTTGTATAATTGTTCAATAATTGTTGTGCTATGCTGGAAATTACTATTTGGGAATTTAGAATGTAAAATTAAGCTATTTTTGTAAAGTTGGAAAAGTTTAAGTACAAAATGACAAATATTAGAAAAGTTAGTGACTTAAGTAGTAATTGTGGCATTGTTGAGGTTTTGGCCTGGAAATTAAATGCTGAAAATTTATTGGGCTTATTGTTCTTGAATTGAAGAATTAATGACAAGGGTCCATTATGAATAAAAAGGAAAAGTTAAGATGAATTCGAAAATAATAGTACTTTTGAGTATTATTATTTTGTATAAATGTTAGTAGGGGTAATAACATGTATTTTGTATTTGTATATGCTTTGTATGTATGGTTGTGTAGATCGTGATCAAACTCGGGCGAGCAAAGCGAAAGGAAAGGAAAAACTAAAAAATAATTGGATATCGATAGTAAGACATAATAGTGAGGCATACCAGGTGAGTGCATTTATTATGTACTTATATAATATGAGGACAACTTGCGAAGAGTCAACCTCGAGTATTTCTATTCAAATATGTTTTAACCATTTTGAAATATTTTCATAAAGTTTATGAAAATGATTTTATGAATGATTTTAGGGTATGAACTGCCCTAAAACAAATAGATGTTTTTCACACAAATTATTATTTTTGATGGTTTGGAATAAATGTTTAACCTGCGATTTAGATTTTAAAGCCTATTGCATGTACATGGAGAGTCATATGTGCAATAGTAATACCATAAATAAGGTGGTATTATAGCAGTACTTTGTGTACTATAAACTATGTATGTAATTGGCATACTTGGTGTGTGATGGATATATATCGATTTTGCTTAATGTATTATTACATTTTCATACAAGTACTTTGTGTACTTGGTGTAGTACTACTATGTCACTTAGTGTGAAAGGATGGTATTCGTACGTGATTACTACTGTGGAAAAGGTTAATATAATGTTGTTGTGTAACATAATACCTATATGTTCTTGCGACACTTAGGTGCTTATTGTGTACATTGCATTCTCATTTGTCATACATTGGTCTTTGAATGAATATTTTCGAATATATTGATTGATAAGTATGTTAGGCATACGAAATATTGTTTCACAAGTTATTTGATGGAAAATTGGCATATCAAGTCAGTTTTATGCGTTAAAATATTTTATACTATTAGACTCGTATTTTGATCTTGTATGAAATACTTATGTTTTAATATGCCTCATTTATTATATTATGTCTCACTAGGTGAATACTTAGCGTGTGATGATTTTCACGCATAGGTAATAGTTTATGATCGGAGTGAGGAGTGTAGCTGATATCATTTATCATGAATTGCCTTATCAGTAACAATATGACATCTCTAGATGTTTATTTTGATATTACTAGTCGGCATGTACTTAGATATTATATGATGCTCTGATAGGATATATGGTATTTAGTTTGTAGTACTATATTATATTCGAACTTAAGCTACTATGGGATGAGTTTCAAAATGCTATTCATATATTAGTAGTTAATGAGCGGACATTATAAATATTATAATATTAAATTATTTTATAAAAAAATATTTTTACTAGTTTTCAAGTATAATAATATTTTGAAAGTCATGTGACATATATGACTCGTATATGGGGACATATGTGGGGAATGTGTGTTACATTTATTTGTATCAGAGCTACATGTTTAGTCGACTCTTGGCCGAAAACGAGTGTATTTTGTGTGAAAAGTGTGCACATGTTTCTAGGATGTCAAAATTACTTATATGGTGTCGATGTGATATGATTGATGTCACTCCTCACTAACTTAAGTTGTTATTATGTGTGTTGTGTTAGATGTCGAAAACTAAAGATAAATGTAAGAAATTTAATAATGTTGAAAAGAAGATCGAGATTGAAATCGATCCAAATAGATCCGACAAGACTTTTGTATCTTGCCTTAAAATAGTTAGAGCTGTGGAAGAAATGCCCCAACGTTTAATGAAGTTATTACATTAGAAGAGTCCATTAAAAAGTTTAAATGAGTTACAAGAGAAGTTGAATCGGATGATGATCCAGAGGAGATTATTGAATCCACTGATGACTCTGAGGTTTCTACGAGTAAGCTTAAATATTTTAGGAAAATATAAGTTAAGCGTTAAGTTGCTTAAAGAAATGTTTGATTTGAATTAATTTTGTGTTAGGGAAAATGAGTAAGTTGTATGTAAATTGTTCGTTAAAATTTTAAAGAAAGCTAAGTTCTTAGTGAATCAGATAATACATATGTTATCAATTTAAAGGATTTAAAGTGAGTTTATATGAGAGTATATGTTGAGCTTTATGGACTTGATAGAATTACCTTGTAAAGGTAAATTTTTGGAATGGATTGATTACCCCCTACCATGTTGTAATGAATTACCTCTTAGAGCGATTGAATTTTAAAGAACTCGAAAAGGTTTTGAGATATTTATGGTAGGGAAAAAGAATAAATTTTTTTCTAGTGTGATTTTAACATTAACTGTTATAAAGTTATTGCTACAGAGTTTTCAAGTCTTCTTATTAAATGATGTGGACATTTAGACATTCATAGTTGAGATAGAAAATGTTTCAGTTGCTCGAGAATATTTTTAATGGATCCAGAAAAGTTATACAGATTACCTCAAGAATGAAATAAGGAATTTTAAAATAGAGGTATTCTATTCGACTTGATCTCAAGTGATATGATAGCGGTAAACCCAATGGTTCTTGGTGCAAGTGTGAGTTAGACATGTAGTAAATGTCCGATAAAGATTCAAGGGGCTATGTTCAAGATGAATTTGATGGAATTATCACTTGACGAGTTTAAAATAATATTGGGCATGGGTTGGTTGTCTCTGCATTATGGTTGGGTTGATTGTCTCAAGAAACAATTATTTTAGAAAAATACAGAGGATTTGGAAATTATAGTGATTGGTGAAAAAGTGAAATCACTGCCCAATGGGATATCGACAATGATTACGAAGAAAATGATGTTAGAAGGATGTATAGTGTTTTTAGCTAATGTGATAGATACTCAATTATCTGAAGTAAGATTGTATGATATTCCCACAGTTTGAGAATTTCCAGATGTTTTTTCAGATGAATTACATGGGTTACCTCCGGATCAAGAGGTGGAATTCAAGATTGATGGTTATCAGGGCATTGAGTCTGTTTCTATGGTTTTGTATCAAATGGCTCTGAATGAGTTAAGAGAACTAAAGTCTCCATTATAAGAGTTTCTTGATCGAGGTTTCATCAGACCAAGTATTTCACCTAGGGTAGTACTTGTAGTGTTAGCGAAACGAATTATGAATACATATTGTTATGCATAGATTATCGACAGTTGAATAAAGTTACAATAAGAATAAGTATTCACTTCTGAGGATTGATGGTTTGTATGATCAATTGGAAGGTGCATCAATGTTCTTTAAGATTGATTTTTGGTTTGGATACATAAATTGAATATTAAAGAGGAGGATATTCCTAAGATAACTTTTCGGACGTGGTATGGACATTACGAGTTGTAGTGATGCAATTCGGTGTGACTAATGCTCTTGCAACATTTATGGATTTGATTAATCGGGTGTTCTACCTTTATTTGAATAAAAATTTGGTGACTCTTTGAGAGAAAAAGTAGTACACCAAGCTGTCGAAATGTCAATTTTAGTTGACATAAGTTGTTTTTTTTGGCCATGTTGTTTCGAAAATGACATAATGGTAGACCCCAAGAAAATTCATATTATACTAGATTGGAAACCTCCAAAGAACATCTTATAGGTTTGGAGTTTCTTGGGACTTGTTGGTTACTATCAAAGGTTCGTAAAAAACTTTTCAATGATAGCGTCATCACTAACCAAGCTTTAAAGGAAGGATGTGCCTTTTATTTGGATGGAGAAGTGTCAAGAGAGTTTTGAAACGCTAAAGAAGATTTTAACAGAGGCACCAATGCTTGTACAACCTGAGTCAGGTAAAGATTATGTGGATTTTAGTGATGCATCTCATAACGGTTTGGGATGTGCGTTTATTTAAGAAGCTAAAGTTGTGGCTATGCCTCGAGGAAGTTAAAGACTCACGAAAGAAATTACCTGATGCATGATTTAGAGTTGGAAGCGGTTTTGTTTGCTTTAAAGATTTGGTGCCATTATCTGTATGGTGAGCAGTGTTATATTTATATAGATCACAAAAGTCGAAAGTACTTGTTGACTCAAAAAGAGCTGAACCTGAGAAAGAGAATATGGATAGAGCTTTTAAAGGATTATGATGTGATCATTGACTATCATCCAGGAAAGGCTAATGTGGTGGTTGATGCACTTAGCCGAAAAACTTTTACAACTTTGCGAGCTTTGGATGCAAATTTATCTTTAAAGGAAATGACGCCTTGATTGTTGAGTTAAAGTCAAAGCCGATTCTTTTGGACCGGATAAAAGAGATGAAAGGAAAATATGAAAAGTGTTTGGTAATAATTGCACAAGTAGAAAAATGTGAGATAAAGGACTTTGCAGTCAAGACTGATGGATGTTTATACTATTGTGGGAGACTTTGCATACGATGAAAAATTAAAGAAATATATTCTTTTTGAGGCACACAATAGTCCCTTGACTATGCATCCAGATGGAAACAAGATGTGTCAAGACTTAAAGAGTCTGTATTAGCGGCTTGGTATGGAAAGAGCTATCACGAAATTAGTGGCAAAGTGCCTGACGTGTCAACATGTGAAAGTTGAACCTCAAGTGCCTTATTGATTGTTACAACCGATCTCGATTCCTGAGTGGAAATGGGAACGAGTCACTATGGATTTTGTTATAGGGCTACCTTTGAAACCCAACAAGAAATACTCAATATGGATGATTGTTGACAGATTGACCAAGACAACTCACTTTATTCCAGTTCAGACAGATTACTCGATGGATAAATATGTTGAGTTATACATAAATGAGATAGTTCGGCTTCACAGAGTGCCTATATCGATAGTATCTCACAGGGACCCAAGGATTACTTCTAGATTTTAGAATTTCTTACACGAGGCCTTGGGTACCCGACTGAACATCAGCACGACTTTTCTTCCGCAGACTGATGGTCAATTAGAGCAGACTATTCAGGTATTGGAGGATATGCTAAGGGTGTGTGTGATTGAATTCAAGGGATCATTGTAAAAGTATTTACCTTTATTGAAAATTTCTTGCTATCAATCGAGCATCATGATGGCTCTGTATGAAGCCTTATATGGAAGAAAGTGTCGAACACCATTAAATTGGTTCAAACTAAAAGATCGATATCTAGTTGGCCTTGATTTGATGAAAGAAATAAAAGATAAAGTGGGGATCATTCAAGATAATCTCAAGATAGCTTCCAAATGACAAAAGTCTTATGCAAACTTAAAGAGAAAAGAGATGGAATATCAAGTGGGTGATAAGGTATTTCTCAAGGTATCGCCTTGGAAGGAAGTATTACGATTTGGACACAAAGGAAAGATGAGTCCGAGATTTATTGGACCTTATGTGTTTTAAAAAATATTCAGACCAATAGATTATCAGTTAGTATTGCCTCCCGAAATGGATAAGATCCATAATGTTTTTTATGTGTCGATGCTCAAGAAGTATTGATCAGATCCGTCGCATATTATCACTCCGGAGGAAATAAAGATTCAACCAGATTTGACTTATAAAGAGGAACCGCTTGAGATTTTATCTAGAGGAGTCAAATAATTACGGAACAATACGATCCCTTTAGTCAACGTTTTTTGGAGGAATCATAAAGTCGATGAAGCTACATGGGAAAAAGAAGATGACATGAAAAGACATTATCCACACCTCTTCACATCAGGTACGTACTAAAATTCAAGGATGAATTTTTCTTAAGGGGGATAGTTGTAATATCCCAAAATTTGGTTAGTGACCAAAATGTAAGTTTTGAAAGTTTAGTGGCCAAAGTATAAGAAAAAGTTTAGGGACCTAAGTGGTAATTTTCCCAAGAATAATATTTATTCCATAAATGGATAGTTTACTCTTGCGAGTGAGTTTTATTGAAATCAAATTCATGATTCAGAATTTATGTTAAAAACTAGAAATTGTTAAAACCCGTATGAATTCGGTAAATCGAACCGAATAGAAATTTTGGGAAAATTTAAAGGATGAGAAATTAGGCTTAAAAATATTATTTTCATATTTTAAAATGATGGAAAATAATATGGATCATTAGATTTGAAGATTTATTTCCATGTTTAATTTGGATCGTTGGATCAAAGTGGCAAGATTGCAATTTTTGGAAAGTTACATGGTTAAATTGGAAAAGGGTAAAATTTTTCTTTCATCTTTGACTTTGGAAAGATGATAAGGTTATATGTCTTGGTATTATTGTAAATATCAAGTTTCATTAATGGTAAAATGGACATTTTACATTAACTGAATTTTTAATTCATTTAAACCTAATATAGGGTAAATTAACATGAAATTCATGAGAAATTTCATGAAACTTAGGCCATTTTCAGCAACCAAGCCATTTTCCCCAACCTAAGGTAATAGAAAATTTCTTTTCAATTTTTGAGCAATTTCCTTTAGATTTTGGATCATACCGTGAAATAGAAAATTGTTCTATTCGAAAAACGCTATCATTTGGTACCATTATTTCTTGCTAATTTGGTTTATGTTCACATTAGGTTTTGTTGAATTGATGAAGGATTTTGATGTTTTTGATGTTGTAGAATCAATTCTAAGCAAGATTTATGATTAAAATCAATTATACATGCCTATATAAGCTATAGGTAATTTCGGCCTAACCCTAATCTTAGAGAAAGATTATATTACGATGAAATTTGATTAGGGATTTGATTGTAGAGATTGTATAAGGTTGAATTGAGGTTGATTTTACGCTTAAATCGAATCAAAATCGAGTAAAAATATGAAAATCCTAGTATTGGGTACATAAACCATTCGGCCTTGAATGAGATGACGGGAAAAATTGTGAAAAATTTAATGTGGCTTATAAATGATATTAGGAAGGTTCTAAAAGCCTTAAAAAAATTTTGGGCTAATCTATAATTTTTTGAAAGTTGGGGGACCAAATTAATAATTATGAAAAAGTTATGGGTTGTTGTATATTTGTTCAATAATTGTTGTACTATGCTGTAAATTATAATTTGGGGACTGAAATTGAAGTTAGAATGCAAACTTAAGTTATTTTGGAAAGTTGGAAAAGTTTAAGTACAAAATGGAAAATATTGGAAAAGTTTGTGACCTAAGTATTAATTATGGCATTGTTGAGGTTTTTTGGCTAGAAATTAAATGATGGAAATTTATAGGGCTTATTTGGGCTTGAACTGAAGAATTAATGATAACGACCTATTTTTAATAAAAAAGAAATGTTAAGATGACTTTTAGAAGAATCCAAAAATAATAATACTTTTGAGTATTATTATTTTGTATAAATGCTAGTAGGAGTACTAGCATGTATTTTATATTTGTATATGATTTGTATGGATGGTTTTGTAGATCGTGATCAAACTCGTGATATGAGCAAAGCGAAAGGAAAGGAAAAACTACAAAAATAATCGGTTATCGTTAGTAAGGCATAAAAGTGAGGCATACAAAGTGAGTTCATTTATTATGTACTTATATGATATGAGGGTGACTTGCAATGAGTCAACCTCGAGTATATTTATTTAAATATATTTTAACGTATTTTGAAATATTTTCACAAAGTTTATGAAAATGATTTTATGAATGATTTTAGGGTGTGAACTGCCCTAAAACGAATAGATGTTTTTCACACAAATTATTATTTATTGATGGTTTGGAATAAATGTTTAACTTGCAATTTGGATTTTAAAGCCTATTGTATGTACATAAAGAGTCATAAGTGCAATATTAATACCATAAATAAGGTGGTATTGTAGTAGTACTTTGTGTATTGTAGCACAATGTATATAATTGACATATTTGGTGTGTGATGGATATCTATCAATTTTTTTTAATGCATGATTACATTTTTGTATCAGTACTTTGTGTACTTGGAGTAGTACTTTTGTACTATGGCACTTAGTGTGGAAGGATGGTAGTCGTACGAGATTACTACTCCGGAAATAGTAAGTATAGTGTTGTTGTGTACCACAATATCTATATGTTATTGCGTCACTTAGGTACTTATTGTGTATCTTGCATTCTCATTTGTCATACATTGGGCTGTGAATGGATATTTTGGAATATAATGATTGATAAGTATGGTAGGCATACGAAATACTATTTCACAAGTTATTTGATGAAAAATTGGTCTATCAAGTCATTTTTATGCGTTAATATATTTTTGTATGATTAAACTCATGTTTCGATCTTTTATGAAATACTTATGTTTTAATATGCCTCATTTATTATATTATGCTTCACTAAGTGAATATTTAGAGTGTGATGATTTTCACGCTTATATAATAGTGTACGATCGGAGTGAGGAGTGCAGTTGATATCATTTGTTAAGAATTGCCTCATCAGTAAGAGTATGACATCTCTAGATGTTTATTTTTTATATTACTAGTCGGCATGTGCTTAGATATTATATAATGCTCTGATAGAGCATATGGTATTTGGTTTGTAGTACTACATTATATTCAAACTTAAGCTACTATGTGATAGGTTTCAAAATACTATTTATATATTAGTAGTTAATGAATGGACATTTTAAATATTATAATATTAAATTATTTTATGGAAAAAATATTTTACTAGTTTTCAAGTACAATAATGTTTTAAAAGTTATGTGACATCTATGACTCGTGTACGAGGACGTATACGAGGAATGTGTGTTATAACATTTAGGCTATATAGTTGTATTTGGTGGTAAAATCTTGCTGCAACATATATTTATTGAAAAATGGTGTTGATGAGGGAAAGGTCTTGTTTTTATGGTGTTGTGCAGGTAATAAAAGCTTAAACATAAGATGTAGTCGATGTAGGATGTTGAAGAAATTACTGATGTATCATTCTAGAGATAGAACACTGAAAGACTTGTGGCAGCCAAAGATGGCTAGCAGACATGGAGCAGAAAAGACAAAATAGTAAAAATATCTTTGCTTAGTTGTCTGGCCACACGTGACTCACTACCTCTGTTGTAAATCTGGGACCACCTGCCACAAATAACCGCCCATTCACGTGGAAAGGTTTTCACCTAGGGTACAAAGGGAATTTTGAGCCCAAAACCCTATAAATATTCCCTCTATAAATACCTAAGGTGCCCTACATTTTAGATAGACTTTTAGAAAGCTTTGGGAAGTGACCTAGAGAAAGGTTAGTGCTCATTTCCATCTTCCTCTTCTTCCTTTTTTATCCCTTTTTCGTGGTATCCTCAATATTCGAGCTTCAAGGGAGGTAGAAGCTAGACCACGAGAGAGGCTAGCTTGCTAAGGTAATGTATTGTGGTGGAGCTAAGTCACGACAACAGTTCATTTGGGAGTCTTCTTCTCCTTGTGCTTTATTTTTCTATCTTATTTGTGGTTGTACTAAACTTACATATTCTTGGATGAACTTAGCCACACCATGAACTTACTTATTTGGTGTTGGATGATTTTATTTTGTGTTAATGGATGAATAGATATTTTTATGTTTTAAATGTTGTTTTGCTCACTGTTTTTATATTTATGAGTTGTAGCATTGTAATAGCTTTTGAGATATTTTCATTTGTTGTAGTGTAATATGATTAGTCTTGTAAAAGCTTTTGAGAGATTACCATTTTCTAAGTATAGATACCTATTATCGAGAGAGCTAGGTTAGATCTACGTGAGCAAGGGAGCCAAACCAGGATGGGGAGGTTCTAACCTACCTTATAGATAATGAGAGTGTTTCATTCGAATAAAAGGGATAGGACTTAGTCGATAAGCCAGTGTTGTAGTTTACACTGAGAGGTATTGTCGTAGCATTAGGTTTATCAAGTTTCTTGCTTGAGAGAGTGTAGGAAAATTTTTAGCAAATCCTGTCGGGCAACATGCTCATAGAAACAAAGATCATCCTTAGAATAGAATATTATTGCCATAGCAAATCCATACCATTTACCTCCATAGAAGCTTGATTGTGTGAGGTTGTCAATCTTATCTCATTTTCTAAAGTTCATATTATTTTCTTTCTTTAGCATACTTTTGCATTTTACTTAAATTCTTGTCTCAACACATTTTTATATTTTCAACAATTTTCTCCACAACAATTTCACTCAACTTCACTTAATTCTTGCCATAGCATTCTAATAACATTTATGCATACCATCTGTCACAACTATACTTTCATTTGTTTATACCATTATACTTATATTAGTTAGTTTTACTTTTAATTTGTGACAATTTTTATTTGTTATAGCTAACTTTCAAAATACCTCCAATCCCTGCGGAGATGATACTCACTCACTAATGTATTACTTGCGTCGATTGTGTATACTTGCACAGATTTACGTGCCACAACACTATATATTTACACGCGGTCAAGTTTTTAACGTCGTTGTCGGGGATTGGCAGCTGATTATTTTTAAAGTTTCGTTATAGAAAAAGTTTTTAGTTAGTTTTTGTTTTTAGTTTTACTTGTTATTTTTGTTTACTTTTTTTTTAGGTTTTGTTGTTGCATGACCCGAAGAATTATCGAGGAACCACTTTATCCTCTAGTTCCAAAAATTGAGCATTTATTTCATTGAAGACTACATATTCAACGTGCTAATCGAGTCGTGAACAATCCACCAAACCAAGTGTTTAATGAGTTCAAGATCCAATAGATCCAAACGCTATAGCATTCAGGAATGAAGAACTTTTACCGAGATCGAGAACTATTAGAGATCACTTAGCTCATAGTTTGGACTATCTCAACCTAGGGATCGTAACACCTGAGATTCATGCAGCCCACTTCGAGCTAAAAACCTTCATGTTCAACATGTTCAACTCGATCGGCTAATTTGGTGGCATACCTAGCGAAGATCCAAGGCAACACATATGTGCCTTCTTGAAAGTTTGTGACTAATTCAAACAGAAAGGAGTGCACGAAGATGTGCTAAAGCTAAAGTTGTTCCCCTATTCTTTGCGTGACTGAGCAAGAACTTGACTTAGTGGAGTTCTATCCAGCTCGATGTGATCCTGGGTAGATCTTTGTAAAAGATTTTTGTTATGGTATAATCCGCCCAACATGAACACTTAGTTAAGAAATGACATACCAAGTTTTCATCAAGCTGATGACGAATCAATGTATGAGTGTTGGGATCGTTATAAAAGTTTTCTTCACATATGCATCAATCATGAATTCCATGATTGGACCCAAGTCGTGATGTTCTATTATGAAGTAAATGAACACACTCTTATGATGTTAGATGCTTTAGAAAATGGTAGTTTGCTTGACAAATCACACGAAGAGGCCTTTGACATATTTAATAGGATAGTCAAAATTAACTATCAATTTCATTCTTCAAGGCTTGTAACAGGAAGGAAGGCACCTAGGACATTCGTATTAGATATTAAGGATTCACTGTCCACCCAACTTTTTGCCATAACAAATATGTTGAAAAATTTTCAACATTCCAACGAGGTGAAGGAAGTCAAGTTAGCTAGCTCTATATGTATATTATGCCATGGCAATCACCATGTGAGTGAATTCCCTAGCAATCAAGAGTCCATCAACTACGTGGGGAATTTTAATCTAAGCAACAACAAACTCTATTATAACACTTATAACCTAGGATGGTGTTAGTATCCTAACTTTTCATAGGCTAATCAAGGGGAAAACAACAACAATGCAGGTAACTTGAACAGGCCACAGAAAAATATTATTGAACCTTCAGGATTTCAGCAACAATATACTCCATGGCAGAATTTTAACGAGGGTTCAGCTTCTAATTTAAATTCTAATTCTCTTAAAGCTAATATGCAAGAGTTTATGGCTTCAATAAAGGCTTTATTGCGTAAGCACTCATCGATAATTAAAAGCCAATACACACTTTTCCAGAATCAAACAGCCTTGTCGCAAAACCACAACTCATATTTGAGAGCATTGGAGAACCAAGTGGGGCAAATTACTAAAACATTACATGCTTGACCACAAGGTAGTCTCCCTAGTGATACTGAAGGCACTAAGCCTTACAGAAAGGAGTAATACAGTGCATTTACGATGAGGAGTGCTACCCAACTTAATCAAGTAGACAAGTTTTGGGGAAAGAAGCAAGAAAATTCTCACCATAACATTGTGCAAGCAAAATCTGAAGAGTAACAAGAAATTTAAGTGCAAGGAGAATTACATGTGGAGAAGGACAAAAACGAGGGTTCAACCAGTCACTTTACTGATGGAGGACAAATAGATGTCATAACAAAAGTTGTTCCCCCACCTGTAGTAGAAAAAGTCACACCTCTACCACTCTTCCCTCAAAGACTGAAGAAGCAAAATGATGACATATAATTCAAGAAGTTCGTTGACATCGTTGATCAATTCTACATCAATGTCCCTGATCGCTTATAATGTATATGCTAAGGCAAGCAAATATGTGCAAGTGTACACAATCGATGCAAGTAATATAGTAGTGAGTTGAGTATTGTATTCATAGAGTTTGGTGAGAATTATTGATGTTTTTCAATAGCTAGAACTAGGTATTACCAACTAGTCCTAAATATCTTGTCGAAGCAAAAATAAGTAATACTAGGAGAAATAAACTAATAGAAAAGTATTGTATAAGCAAGAACTATTATGAAGTATGTGATGCAGAAAAGTTTAGTTGAGGCAAGGAAAAATTAAAAAAGTAAACAAATCAAAATATTAAGGCGAATAAAAGTGTTGAGTTTAAAAATTCAGAGAAACCTCACACAGGCAGACTTCTTTACGGAGCACTCAGGTTAGTTTTGCTAAGATGAAGAATTATCCCATGCATAGAATGGTTTGGTGAGCTATACTTAAATTTCCTGACAGAATTACTAGAGTATTCAAGAATAGTTGCTACAGTAATATTACTCGGCATGAACTACAACCCTTGGTTTGTCAAACTATTTTTGCGGCAATACCCCTCAACGTGAACTGCATTCATTGCCTATCTTACTCGAGTAACTACTCCTTTTAGTCAAATAAAACCCTATCCTTATCTCTAAGGTGGATTAAAACTTCGCCATCCCAGATCAATCCCATTATTCACATAGATCTTCCCTAACACTCTCGAATTTAGGCATCTACTCCTAGAAGAATGGCAATCTCTCAAAAGCTCTTGCAAAATCTAGGAATGTTTTGTCTAAGCACCAGGAAATCTCTCGAAGCTCTTACAGTTTCAAGGAAAAATATTTAAACATGAACAAATAATATTAAGTATAAATAAACTTCTTTATTCAAAACATAAAATAACGTTTCATCAAAACCATAACCAGCACCAAGTAAAATAATTTATGGTGTGGCAAATATCATCCAAGAATTTAAACTTTAAGTATAAGCCCTTTTATGAGAATAAAATTAAGAACAAAAGAAGAAACACTCCCAAACAAGGCTCTGTCGTGACATTCTGACACCCACCATGTATGCTCCAGCGACTTGGCCTCTCTCGAGGACCTAGCCGCTGCTCCAATGAAGTCTGGCTATAGGGGGCACCAAGGATGATTGAGTGGGGGAACGGTGAAAGATAAGGTACTGCACCTGCTTACTCCACGCCTAAGGTAAATCCTCTTCTTGCTTCTCCTCTTCACTGGGCGACTATAATGGGATATTTATAATGGGAATTCCTAGGGTTTTGTGTCCTTGAAAATTCCCTAAATACCCTCGTTGACTTGTCCATGTTATTAATGGAAAGATGGCTAGAGGTGGTCAATTTCTTGAAGGGTGTGATTGCACATGAGGATGAAGTTGGGCAAATGACGTCATCAATTGTTAATCCACGTTAGATCTGCAAGATGAATCTTGCCTCGACAAGATAAATATGTTCCTCACTATCGTCTTTTTATGTTCCTTTAGCCCTGGGAAAAAGTTGTTGTCTCGGCAAATAAATTATTCCTTCGTTATTTCCTGTATCAGCACAGCCAACAAAGAACCTTCCTCCTCAGCAGTATCGTTAAGCCAAATAAATCTTCCCTAGGCAAAACTTATCCACCACATGCAAATATGACCTAAATGCAACTAAAATGCTATGATAACAACTTTTAGACACGTAATAACTTAAGTAAAAAGACAGAAGCTTTTTAAGGAGTTATAAGTCCCACTCCTGGAGGCCATTGATCAGATGCCTACGTATGCCAAATTTCTCAAGGACATTGTCACAAAGAAGAGAAAGGTGAAAAAGTTTGAAAATATCACCACAACGAAGGAATATGTTATGTGCTCAGTAAATTTCCACCAAAGCAAAAAGATCATGGTAGCTTTGTTATTCATTATTCTATCGGTGATAAATATGTGGGGAGAGCCCTGTGTTACCTTGGGTCAAGTGTAAATTTGATGCCCAATTTTTTGTTCTTAAAGCTTGGAATAGACAATGCTCGACCTACCACCATGATCTTACAACTAGCTGACTGGTCTCACGTTCATCCTGAGGGCAGAATTGAAGATATCATAGTGAAAGTTGATAAGTTTGTATTCCCTGTTGATTTTCTTATTCTCGACTATGAAGTCAATGACAACACACCCATCATTTTGGGGCGTCCTTTTCTAGCCACTGATCGCATTCTAATTGTTTGCAATAAGGGAGATTTCATAATGAGGGTGGCTGACCAGAGTGTCACGATCAACGTCTTCACCACACTAAAGTATGCAAATGAATCAAAAGAATGCCAATGTGTGTTGGACGTGGACTCAATAGTAGAGGATGAGGTTGCAAAGTTATGTTACAACAACTTTTTATAGCTCGAGGACTATGAGAGACTTAATGAAAATGAAGCAATTGCGGAGTTCGAGGAATTTTCATCAGAGGTACAATAGTCTAGCTTGCTTTTAGCTAGACCATGTACGTGGTTCAAACCTTTAGATTTTGATGAATTTGTTCCTCTAAAACCTTCAATACAACATGAACCTACCTTGGAACTTAAACCTTTGCCATCACAATTGAAATATACTTATCTAGGTAGTGATGATACTTTGCCTATTATTATATCTTCTAGTCTAACCCCTGAGCAAGAATGCGATTTGATAAATATCCTGGCACGATATGAGAAAGCTTTAGGGTGAACTATAGAAGATCCGAAGGGAATAAGCCCTACAATTTGTATGCACAAGATCCAGTTAGATGACTGCCATATCAATTCTGTGGAACCCCAAGGGAGACTTAACCCCGTAATAAAGAAAGTGGTGATGAAAGTGATTGTTAAGTGACTTGATACTGGTGTGATTTACCTTATTTCCAATAATTCGTGGGTTAGCCCGATGCAATGCGTGCCTAAGAAATGAGTCGTGATTATGGTGAGCAATGAGGAGAATGAGTTATTACCGACGATGACCATCATGGGTTGGAGGATTTGTATGGACTACCAAAAGCTCGACAAAGTGATGAAGAATGACTGTTTCCCCCCACTCATTGATCAAATTCTAGATCGATTAGCAGGCAAGTCATTTTACTGCTTCCTCGATGGATACTCAGTGTATAATCAGATTACCATAGCACTAGAAGACCAGGAGAAGACTACCTTCACCTTCTCTTTTGGCACATAAGCCTTTAGAATGATTTCGTTTGAACTTTGTAATGCTCCAGCAACATTTCAGATGTGCATGCTTGCCATTTTTCAGATATAGTGGAGGACTTCTTGGAAATCTTCATGGATGATTTTTTCGTTTTGGGTGACGATTTTGATAAATGCCTTGGAAACTTAGCTAAGGTACTAAAGAGATGTGAAGAGGCCAATCTTGTGCTCAACTAGGAAAATTTTCACTTTATGGTGACAGAAGGAATTGTGATGGGGCATAAGATTTCACAGAAGGGAATCGAGGTCGACAAAGCTAAGTTGAGGTGATTGAGAAATTGCCTCCACCCACCACTGTGAAGGATATAAGGAGTTTTTTAGGGTACACTAGATTTTATAGACGATTCAGAAAAGACTTCTAAAAATTTTGAAGCCTTCTTGTCTTCTGCTATAGCAGAATCAACCATTTATATTTGACAAGGAGTGCTACAACGCGTTTATGGAATTGTAGGAAAGACTTGTCATAGCACCAATAGTTGTCCCTCCTAACTTAAAAGGTCCCTTTGAACTGATGTGCAATGAAAGTGACTACATTGTGGGAGCAGTGCTCGGGCAAAGACGAGGTAAAAACAATTTCATGTCATTTATTATGTTAGTCGCAGACTTAATGAAGCATAGATAAACTATACAACCACTGAAAAAGAATTATTTGTCGTGGTATTTTCTTTTGATAAGTTTAAGGTACACTTGATAGGAACAAATGTTATTGTGCACACTGATCACTTGGCTATTAATACATAGTGAATAAAAATGATGTCAAACCTATACTTATTAAGTGAAAACTTTTTATGCAAAAATTTGATTTAGAGGTTGAGGATAGGAAAGGAAGTGAAATTCATGTTGATGATCATTTATATATGCTAGATAATATAATTGACTGCCATGACAAGGTATAAATCAAGGAGGAATTCTCTAACAAGAAAAATTTATCTGTCGCGACATGTGTGTGGTATGCTAACATAGTTAACTTCCTTGTTAGTGGTGTTTTTCCTCCTGATTTAAACAGCCAAGGTAGAAGGAAAATTAGACATGATGTGAGATACTACCAGTGGGACGAGCTCTATTTATTCAAGCAATATGATGACTAAGTAATTAGGAGGTGCGTCCCTGAGGAAGGGCAACAGGATATTCTATTCCATTGCCACGATGCATCTTGTGGAGGCCAATTTGGAAGTGTTAGGAATGCTGAAAAGGTCCTACAGTCCGGATTTTATTAGCCCACACTTTTTAAGGATGCATACGAGTTCTACAAATCGTGTAACCGATGCCAGCGCACTGGGAATATTTCGAAGTAACATGAAATGTCATGGAAAAATATTCTGGAGATAGAGCTCTTTGACGCATGGGGAATAGATTTCATAGGACCCCTCCCTTTATCCTTTGGTGATCTTTACATACTCTTAGCAGTGGAATATGTGTCCAAGTGAAATCATCATAAGTGATGAAGGTATCAATTTCAACAATAAATTAATTGCTAAGGCATTACAGAGGTATGGGGTGCAACATAAAATAGCTATAGCATATTACCCCCAGACCAATGGACAGACTGAGGTGTCCAACCGAGAAATAAAGCATATTCTCGAGAAGGTGGTGAACCCGAAAAGGAAATATTGGTCCCTGAAGCTCGATGAGGCACTATAGGCTTATCACACAACCTATAAGACTCTATTGGGGATGTCCACATTCAAATTAGTCAATGGCAAGACATGCCATCTTCCTGTCGATCTAGAACATAAGGCCTACTGGGAAATTAAGAAGCTCAACATGAATACCCAGCTAGCTGGTGAGAAAAGGTTGCTAGAGCTAAATGAAATGGAGGAATTTCGCACTCAGACTTATGAAAATGTCTGCCTATAAGAGGAGAAGACCAAACGATGGCACGAAAAAAATATTCTACCGTGGTAATTTCATGAAGGCCGGCCAGTCCTTCTTTATAAATCAAGGCTGAAGCTTTTTCTGGTCAAACTTAAGACCTGATGGTCTGGACCTTTTCAAGTGCATCATGTGTACCCATATAGAGTTGTGGACATCAAAAATATCGACAATGGCTCAATTTTTAAGGTGAATGGCCAATGAATCTAGGTTTATACTGGAGCCCTAATATTACGAGAAAAGTCGACACTTCTCGTCCATGATATTTTAGAGTTTACACCACCTACTCTTTAAATTCTCGCTACAACAGTTATTTTCGTAGTTTGTATATAAATAAGTTTTTAACTTAATCATTTATTTTCTTTCCTTTTCATTTTAGTTTTAACCCTAGTTTATTTCCTAGTTCATCCAAGAACACGTGGCAACATAGAGAGATAGCTTAAAAGATGACAAAAACCCTAGTAGATTTTTGGCTAAGGTGGCAAAAAGAGAGGAAACAAATCTCTTTTTATTATTTTATTTATTTTTCCTTTTTAACTTTTCAAACTAACCAATCACATTATAGGTAATTATTACATTTTTTTCTCTTTCCTACCTTTACATTACCTCCCCCAAAACCACCCAGTTTTTCTTTAAAATCTCCCAATCCTATTTTTTTTGAAGTTTTCTCCCAAACTTCTTCTCCACTCGATTTCTGCCACAACCACCACCTGTGTTTTCTTTCTTTTCCTTATTTCCACTGTGAAACCCCCATTGTTGCCACAACACAAGTTTCTTTTCTGTTTTCTTTTGTTACATCTAAGATGGCCCGTTACAATAATATTTTTGATAAAGGTTCTTTCTCTTAACCACTGACACAAACCTCCGTTTAGAAATTTAAAGATGATGCGATGGAGAAGAAATTTCACCATATAAAAGGTTGGTCGGTGTACTTGGAGCATGGCTTTATTCTGTTGGTGGAAGGTGAAGAGCCTTTTCACCCTAAGGTAACTTTTGTCATAGCAAAGCACCACTAGGAGGTTTTTTTTCAACATCCGAGTGATGTCTCCCCAACCATCGTGACAGAGTTTTACGCTCACCTTACTAAGCCTGCAAAGTATGGAATTTGGGTGCGGGGGAGGAGAGTTTGCTTCACGCTAAAAGTTATAAACCATTTCTTCAGATTGGGGAACGTGACCAACCATCATGCACATTTTTTTGCTACGACGAATGATGAAACCTACATAGGGATCTTGGAGGATTTATGCTTCCAAGGGTTAAAATGACAAAGGGAAAATCTGAGGCCATGGAGCCCTATGATATTGAGTAACTTGACACCCGCCCCTTATCCAATACTAAGGATGAGGAGATTCTTTCACCAGGGCAACAAAATCCCACCCATACTGATGATCCTGAGAAGATCGATGAAGAATTTGTGTTCGACTCTGCTGCTGACACTGAGGAGATCCTGCTCTCGCCTATATAACCACAGTCTGTAGAACCACACCTAACTAGACATCACTTAAAAAGGTCAGTCGGACCTGTAGTTAAATCTTCTGTTGTGGTATCTGAGGTCATAACACCAACCAAGACTACCCAACAGACTGAACCAGAGGAACCAACCCCAAATAAAAGATGCACCAGGCATATTAGGGATAAGACACCACCAAAATAAGGTACCTCTCATAGTTTTTTTGTATTCATGTAGTGTAGCTTAGTTAATTTAGTATCCATGCATTGAGGACAATGAAACCTTCAAGTTTGGGGGAGGTAGTGTCCATAGTTAAGCATTTGCATCGATTATATTTCTAGAATTATGTTATGGCATTTAGTTAGGCTAAGATAGATTTTGTTGGAAAAAAATTAAGGATGTACGATGATGATAAATTTATGCCATGGTTGTCAATTGAATGTACATGAATGTTAGGATTAATATGACCAACTTTAGAGCTCAAGACTTTGTGAACTTTGATACATGATTGTATGTTTTCCATGATTAAGGAACTTATAAATTTTTTATGTAAGAACCTTTGCATGTTGAAGCATTAATTTATGAATAATGTGTTTAATTGATAAATGCTTAATGAAACTCCCTTGTGCTTAAATGTTGTTGAATTGTGAATAAATGTTTCGGCATAACTGTAGAAGGACACTCATATTTGCTATAGCAGTGTTTGTACATTGCATTTCAATAAATGATAACTATAACATATGAGTGAATGAAATTAGTCATGGGATGACCCTTCCTGACTAGCTTGGGGATAGAAGGTATACTCCCATTTATCTAGAGTGTAGGATGGTAGTTTTGATAGGTTGACTTCCCTCGTAGCAGAGTTAAAAAAAGTTAAATTTATGTTAAGTTAATGTTAATTGGAGTAAATGTGTGCTTAATTGGTAAAGAGAAATTCTAAATTAGAATAGGTAACTTGATTATAATTTTTCTAACTTCGTTAAGCATGGACTGGATACAATCACACACACACTTATGCATAAGATCTTGCTCTAGGGAAAAGTTCTTGATATCCTGACTTGTCTAGCTTGTTGAAGCAATTTATTTCTGAGGGTTGAATTTTATATTAACACTACTGCATTGAATAAACTTCTTCCATAGAATTATTTTCTGCTAATTATTATCCATTACTTGAGGACAAGCAATAGCTTAAGTTTGGGGGTGTGATAACCTCGTAAAAAGATGTATTTTTGTGTCTTTTTAATTAGTTTATTATTTGTTTTAAATCCCATGTTATAGTATTTAGATTGCATTTAGATCATATAGTTACATTTGGTGGTAAAGTCTTGTTGCATCATAAATTTATTGAAAATTGGTGTTGCTGAGGGAAATGTCTTATTTTTTTGTGGTGTTGTGCAGGCAATTAAAGCTTAAAAAGAAGATGTGGCTGCTGTAGCATGCTGAAGAAATTTTTGTTGTAGTATTCTAGAGATTGAATGTTGAAAGACTTGCCACAACAAAATATGGCTAGTAAACCTGGAGCGGAAAAAATAAAATAGCAAAAATATCTTTGCTTAGATATCTGGCCACACGTGACTCACCACCCCTACTGTAAATTTGGGACCACCTGCCATAAATAACCGCCCATTCACGTGAAAATGGTGTCACCTAGGGTAAAAAGGGAATTTTGGGCCCAAAACGCTATAAATATTCCCTCTATAAATACCTAAGGTGCCCTACATTTTTTAGAGACTTTTGGAAAGCTTTGGCATGTGAGAAAGACAGATACTCATTTCCATCTTATTCTTTCTTTTTTATCCCCTTGTTGGGGTTTCCTCCATAGTCGAGCTTCAAGAGAGGTGGTAGCTTGAGGCTAGCTTGCTAAGGCGTTGCATGGTGGTGGATCTAAGTCACAACAACAGTTCATTTGGAGTCTTCTTCTCCTTATGCTTTATTTTTCTATCTTTTTTGTGCTTATACTAAACTAACATATTATTGGATGAACTTAGCCACACCATGAACTTACTTATTTGGTGTTGGATTTGTGTTGGATGATTTTATTTTGTGTTAATGGATGAATATATATTTTTATGTTTTAAATGTTTTTTTCTATTTGTTTTCATCTTTATGCGTTGTAGCATTGTAAGAACTTTTAAGAGATTGCCATTTGATGTAGCGTAATATGCTTAGTCTTGTAAGAGCTTTTGAGAGATTGCCATTTTTTAAGTATATATACCTAGTATTGAGAGAGCTAGGTTAGATCTACGTGAGTAAGGGAGCCAAACCGGGATAGGGAGGTTCTAACCCATTTTAGAGATAAGGAGAGGGTTTCATTCGACTAAAAGGGATAGGACTTAGACGATAGGCTAGTGTTGCAGTTTACGCTAAGGGGTATTGGCGTATCATTAGTTTTATCAGGTTCATTGCTTGAGAGAGTGTATGAGCATTTTTAGAAAATCATGTCGGGCAACATACTCATAGAAACAACGATCATCCTTAGCATAGAATATTATTGTCGTAGCAAATACATACCATTTACCTCTATAGAAGCTTGATTGTGTGAGATTGTCAATCTTATCTCATTTTCCAAAGTTCATATTATTTTCCTGCATTAGCATACTTTTGCATTTTACTTAAATTCTTGTCTCAGCACACCTTTATATTTTCAACAACTTTCACCACAACTATTTCACTCCACTTCACTTAATTCTTTCCACAGTATTCCAATAGCATTTATACATATCATGCATCACATCTATATTTTCATTTGTTTATACCATTAAACTTAGATTATTTAGTTTTAGTTTTAATTCATGACAGTTTTTATTTGCTATAGCTAGCTTTTAAGATACCTCTAAGCCCTGTGGAGACGATACTCACTCACTACTGTATTACTTGCATCGATTGTGTATACTTGCGTAGATTTGTGTGCCACAACTCTATATATTTACACGTGATCAATGAGAAACTGGAGAAAGTGCAATTGTTTAACCTTTTACATATTAATCAGAGGGATGTGAGGAATGAACATCAAGTTTATGTGGATATGTTGGACTTAAATAAGGCTGAAATTGCATTTTACAAGTAGAAAGATAAGGTTTAGTGGTTAATGAAGGGGATAAGGTCATTAAATTCTTCCACTCGACTGTGCTAGTAAAAAAGAAAGAAAAATACAATTAGATTGCTGAAGAATAAGAAAGGCAATCGCTTAGAGATGTTTGAGGAAATGTTAAATGAAATTGTTAATTTTTTTAGTAGCCTTATTGATACTCGTGATGCCACTGTTAATTATCCTTTGATGGATCATCTTAAGGATATGTCGCATTACTCCTTCCTTGCTAGGGCTACTGATAACTTGTTGAAAGAGGTCAGTGATGAATAAATTAAGAAAGCACTGTTCAGACAATGTAATGAAAAAGTCCAGGTCTTGATGGGTACATCGTATGGTTTTTTAAGGCTTCTTGGGAGATTGTTAAAGTTGATTTTATTGTAGTTGCGAGGTACTTTTTCCAATCTTCATCTTTGTTTCCTAATTTTATTCTATTTTTATTGTGCTTGTGTCTAAAACTCCTAATGCTTGCATGGAAAAATATTTTAGGCCCATTTTCTATTACTCAGTAGTGTATAAAATTGTTACTAGAATCGTGTTCACTAGATTAGTTATTTATCTTCATTATTTTTAGGGTTTTAGGAAGCTATAAATACCACTTAGGGTAAGCTTCAAACACATCTCATTTTTCTCTTGAACTTCTTTGTTATTGTTTTTTTTTTCATTCATAAGAGTTTTTACTTTTCTTTTTTTGGATTTACTTTTCAAGTTTTTTTTTTATTTTTCTCTAAAAATGCTAAGTATGATTTCTGTCATACTTAGCTAATTTTCTTATAAGCCAAAGGTTGCAGCAATGAATAAATTATGATCATGAGAATTGAAAAGCACTTAATTTTCGGGATACATTATCAGTTTTCTGGAATCAAAGATCAATAATCAGTCATCCTTTTATAATAAAAAGCACTTTCTTTTTAAAAAGTGCACGTCAGATTGATTGTAGTTTCGATTAACAATTGGGAGGAAGGATCGACTTGTAGAATATTTTACTTCCTGTAAACACACTTAGGGGCGGTCCGCTAAGGGAAACTAAGATAGGATTCGATTCTCTGCAAGACAGTATAATCCGAATTAGGTTTTTCCAAAGCTTTTTAAATGAGTTCATGCTAGTAACGATTGTCCCAGTTAGTCCATATAAGGACTGATAATCAAATATTGGTTCACTTAAGAGAAAACAAGTTATAGGGGTTGGGCTCTGTAGACTGTAACCGGCATGAATCCGAAGTTAAAATCTTATTCAATGATCGACAGAAATTAAGGCAAAAGTAGAAGCCGGAGGCTGATTTTTTTATTATATTTCCACTTTAAATTTACTTTCTTTATTTCTTTTTACTTATCGACAAGACACATTTTTTTATTTTACTCACAATTTTTACCTATATAATAATCAAAGACTACTTCATCAACAGCTTATATAGTCCCTGCGGATCGATCCTTACACTCTCTATATTATACTAATCTATTTTATTTTTATTATGATTAAGGAATATTTATTTGAAATTAAAATGATGTGTGTCAAGGGTGAGGCAGGGGACCCCTTGTCCCATTACCTCTATGTTTTGGTGATGAATGTTTTTTCAAGTTACTGGATGTGGTTACTTAGGGTGGGGTCTTTAGATTTTATCCCAAGTATAGGAGGATTAATTTCACTTATTTGTGCTTTGTATATGAATTACTCATTTTCTATCATGGTTTTACTAATTCAGTCACTAGAGTGCTAAGTGTGTTTGAGCAATTCCATAATATGTCAAGATTGAGGTTTAATGTTAATAAAATTGAGTTTTTTTCTTGTGGGATAGGTGAAGGTGAGCTTGCTGAAATTTGAAGTGTGACTAGGTTTAAGAGAGGTAACTTGCCAGTGAGGTATTTGGGTATCCCTTTGGTCACTAGGAAGTTCAATGAGAAAGATTTTTTCTCCTTGTTGGGTAAGATTAGAGAGAAGTAGGGAGCTTGGTCAAAGAAGGTCTTTAGCTTTCCCAGTAAGCTGAAGTTAATTAAGGTTGTGTTATTCAGTGTTTCTAATTATTGGTGTAGACTTGTCTTACTTCCCAAGGTGGTTATTATAAAAATTGAGCAGATGTGTGTGAAGTTCTTCTGGAAAGGCTGTGATACTCCTGCTAAAGGGGCTCATGTTAGCTGGCAGCAGGTGTGCTTCCTCAAGGTTGAAGGAGGGATTAGAGATAAAAACTTGATGTGTTCGAATAGATCTTGTGGATCTATGCTTATTAAAAGTATTTTGGTAGGCAAGGGATCCTTATGGGTTGCATGGATAAAGATGTGTTTAAGGATAAAGATTTTTGGAGGGTAGCTTGCAAGCCTCATTGTAATTGAACTCTTAGGAATTTGTTGAGATTAAGGGGTGAGGTTGTTGAGTTGTTTGGTGTTGATGTTAACTGGGATGTGGTCAATAGTAGGTGGATTTGGGATAATATAAGGGAGAAGAAGGCTTGTACGGTATGGAATAGGCTTATGTGGTTTCCTTTCCATGTTCCCAAGCATTGGATTATGGCTTAGATTATTATTTTGGACAGGGTGTCGATTAAAGATAGGCTTGCTCGTATGGGTGTAGCTACTGATGGGGGGTGCATTCTGTGTGGTGATTGTGCTGAGACTAGGACCATTTGTTTATGTAATGTTCATATGCTTGTAGAGTTTGGAATAGTGTTTTACAATTGTGTTGTGTGCAGCAGAGGTAATATGAATGGGATGTTGCCATGAGGTGGGTTGTGGAGAATCTTATTGGCAAGTCCTTAATTGTTCATATCTTGAAATTTGTTTGGGAAGAACGTAATCGTAAGCAGTTTCATGGGTAGCTAGATCAGTTGGGAAATTGTTGATTGTATTAAAATAAGTGGTTTGTATTCATTTTTAGTCTTGCTGCATCAATAGGGTGGATAGGGTGAATTCGAGTTTATATGAGGTTTGGGGATCCAGTGATGGTCCCTCCCTTTAGTTGTATTGTTATAGGTTTGTTGTATTCTTGATTTAATACTATAAATAAATTATCAAAAAATTCAGTCATGTAGTTTTATCCTAATAGTAGATAACAGGTACAATGTTTCACTAACTATAACACTTATGTTTCAATTAATATGAATAAATATTTAATCGAGTCGAATTAAAAATTTGAGTTATTTTAATTAATAAATTTAATAAACAAGGATTATAGATTCCCAATAAATATAAGTCGTCAGATCACTTATATTTTATATTTTAAGATATTCCTTCACATGACCTTCCATCCGGAGGAGGTGTTTTATACGCAGAGTGGAAGAGCTTTGAAAGGTGTATAACGATTCACAAATATTAGACGAACGAACATATATTTTAAATAAATGAATATAGCTATAATTTGAAAAATGTTAATGAATATAATTTGAATATAAATAAATTTGAAAGTAAATAAACGAATAGGAAATAAGAATGAACCTAAACGGCTAGTTGATCTTCATTGGAATATATTCACTTGCATGGACAGGAATTTATATTATGTCATCCCAATATTTGAAATCACTAAAGATATTATCAAGTTGAGCTCGAATAATTTTAAGTTTAAATTCGACTTAAGATTTGGAACTCAATACCTAATTCGAACTCGATTGAATATTAAAATATTTGAACTCAATTATTAAGACGTAGATGTCATTAGTATATAAAATAAGAGTATTTATATAATTCAATAATATAATATATTTAAAATATTTATTAATGAAAGTATCAATTATGCTCACGAGCGGTTCAAACTATATGATGCTCGAATTCAACTCGATTTATAGTTTGAAGTTGGCTCTATTATTACTTAATCAAGTTCAGCTTTTTTTCTTAAATTAAATTTAAATAGCTTACCAATAGTAGTGTCTCATTTTATACCCCTAATGAACATTGAGCAAACAAGTTCCTATGACATTATGGATCAACATGTCGATCAGGGACGAATGCAACTTCAGGGGTAAACAATTTCCTTATCCCTCAAAAAATGGTGTAATTTCTATATAGTTCCCTGAAAATTTTGGAATCACAATTTAATGAAATTATAAAGGTAAAAAGGCAACCGAAGCACTATTTTTTTCTCTCAATGTGGTCGTTTGACAAACATTTTTGGTCGCTAACCGTTACAATACCGGCATGACGGTCCAAGTGATGACGTGGCAGACCACTATGGCTGATGACATGACAGATGGGCTATTTTTTTTTGTTCGAGACCAAAATTGGTTTTTTTAAGTTTAAGTGCTTATTTGTTTTTTTTAAAAAAATAAAAAAAATTTAAAATTATAAATATAAAATTATTCAAATATTCAAAAAATTGAACAAAAATATTCAAAAAATTAAATATGAAAAACACTAAAAATAAAAATTATAGTTTAAAAAAATTAAATATTCATATTAAAAATATAAAAAATATTATAAGAAATTTTAAAATTTTTGAATATATATCATGGGTTATAAATTGATAACAATAAATTATTGAAAAATTTAAAAATATTTTTAAAAAGATATATTATACGTAATATATACTTGTAATATATATACATATCATCAACATTTATGCAAAGCATTTTTATTGGGTTAATCGAGATTCACAAATTTTAAATTAGTTAAGACTTACAAATTTTGTATTAGTCAAAATTTACTATGTATTCTAATTATATATTATTTTGGAATTTATTATATAATTATCTTTTAAATTAGTCGAGACATAGAAAAAATAATTAGAAAACATAATAAATTTCAACTAATAAAAAATTTATAAGTCTCAACTATTTTCTTTTTACAGAAAACCGCTAGTTTTATTAAAAATAGAAAATATCCAAAATTACAATAAAGATTTACAAATATAACGTAAACTTAACAAAATTATAATTAGGATATTTTCCTATAACCATTGACACAAAAACTAGGCACCTAAATCATAGAAAGACCAAATAAGAAAAATGTTAAAAAACCTAACAAAAAAAACTCGAACAAAATAAAGGTACAAAAAATGTTACATGTATATGCATTGTATAATATATCTTTTTAAAAATATTTTTAAATTTTTTTGATAATTTATAAGTTATCATTTTATAACCTATGATATATATTCATATTCTTTTAAATTTTTTATTAAAATTTTAGAACTTTTAATATTGATATTCAATTTTTAAATAATTTAATTTTTTTTAATATTTGAATAATCTTATATTTATGATTTAAAATATTTTTTATTTTTAAAAAAAATTAAATAAGCCCTTGAACTTTAAAACAATCAATTTGACCCTCAAACAAAACAAAAAAACAACTAATTTAGCTCATTTGCCACATCATTTGCCATGTCATCAAACACCGTGGACTGCCACATCAGCACTATAACATTCAATGATGAAAAATGTTGGTCAATAGGTCACATTGATTTTTGTTTTGAGTTGGATGACCACATTGAGAAAAAAATAGTACGAGGATCACATTGGGTTTCTTTTGAACGTACAAGGGCTTGGGGTGCCTTTTTTCCAATTATAAAATTACACTCTGACTCCCAACAATTCAATGATTCAAGGATAATGTCGATGCTGGGCAATGAGTACGAAGCCGTTAATGTTTAGAGACCATGACGAATATGGGTCATGCTCTCAGTGGAACAACAACAACAACAACAATAAAACCCTATTCACATATGCAATGGGGTAAGGGAGAGGTAGGGTAGTAGGCTGCCCCCAACGCATGGTTGAAAGCAGCTTCCGTGGAAGACCTCCGGCAATCAGAAAATTAAAAAATAAAGATAAAATGCAATGCATGTATAAATAAATAAATAAATAAATAAATACATAGTTGAACAGTCTTCATATGTAGTCTTCATGTGCTCGTTTGTAATGGTAAGTAATCCCTGCAACAGTCTGCATTTAGACAGAAACGTTAGACCCGACTAAATTTAAAAAAAGGAAACATGAAGAGAATGATACCCAGAAGTCAACGATGGCAAGCTATGAGAAGGAATAATGTCAAAAGAGATAAAACCTAAACTAAGGCAACACTACTCAGCAACCCTAGTTCTAAGCCTTCAAAAATTCCAATGACAGAAACGTATAAAAAGTATAAGTCATGGAAATTGCTATAAAGGCATTAAAAGAAGACAGAGAAGATACACCCTATGGATGTGACCTGCACTACTCGGATACCCTGGTCTTAAGTCTCCATAATTTCCTATCAGAGGTCATGTCCTCGGTTAGGGCTAAATCCTTCAAATCAGATCTCAAACAGTCTTCCCACTTCCGCCTTGGTCGTCTTCTCCTTCTGGCACTGTTGACTGTAATCGACTCAACCCTCCTGACCGCATCCGACGGTTGTCTCCTAAGGACATGTCCAAATCACCGTAGTCTTCCCTCCCTCAATTTTTCGGACACAGACGACACCCCCAAGTTTAACCTAATAGCAGAGTTTGGTGTCATGTCCCACAGAGTCCTACCACATGTCCATCGAAGCATTCTCATTTCTGCGGCCTCCATCCTCCTTACGTGATCCTTCTTGATTACCCAACATTCTGATCCATACAACATCGCTGGTCTTATTGCCATTCTATAAAATTGTCCCTTAAGTTTTAGAGGCACCTTCTTGTCATACAGAATTCCAGTAGCAGCCCTCCACTTTAGCCATCCCACCTTTATACGGTGAGTAACGTCATCATCTACACCTCCATCTTTATGTATCATAGACCCTAGGTACTTGAAACAATCCTTTGAGGGGAGAACGTGTCCTTTTATGCATACTTCTATATCTTCATCGATTTGGTTCCCGCTGAAGTTTGAACATAAATACTCTGTCTTTTCAATATTGATCCTTAGACCTTTTTCTTCCAAAGCAGTCTTCCAGGTAGTCAGTCTACTATTCAGCTCAGTTTTTGTTTCAGCAACTAGGATAATGTCGTCACCGAAAAGCATACACCATGGAACACCGTCTGGTGTCGTACAATAGATGTCGTCCATAATCAAAGCGAAGATGTAAGGGCTAAGAGCCGAGCCCTGGTGGAGTCCGATCTCCACCGGGAATACCTCGGTATCGCCAACTATAGTCCTGACGTATGTAGTAGATCTACAGTACATATCTCGAATTGCCCATATATAAGCATTTGGAATCCGTCTCATTTTCAAGGTATTTCAGATCGTATCGCGGGGAACGCTATCATACGCCTTCTCAAGGTCAATGAACGCCATGTAAAGATCGCTATTTTTTCCCTATATTTCTCCATAAGCCGTCGAAGTAGATGAATCACCTCCGTAGTATACCTGCCTGGCATAAAGCCAAATTGGTTTTTCAAAACCCTAGTAATCTGTCTCAACCAAGCCTCTATCACCCTTTCCCATAGCTTAATGGTATGGCTGAGTAGTTTAATACCTCTGTAGTTACCACAACGTTGTGGATCTCCTTTATTCTTATAGATTGGTATCACTGTAGACTCTCTCCACTCCTTTGGCATCTTGGCAGTATCTAAAATAATATTAAAGATGTTGGTTAACCAATTAACTCCCTCTTCTCCTAGGGCTAACCAAACAGTGATAGGAATTTGATGTGGACCGACAGCTTTATCTCTCTCCATCTTTCTAAGAGCCATTTTAACTTCCTCATACCCAATCCTACTTGTAGGGCAGTCATTGGCCGTAGTATGATAGTCGACTGACCCATCAATGTTACTATCTCTACAGGGAGAGGCACCGTCATTAAATAAGTCGAAGAAATAACTACCCCAAACCCTCTTAATATCATGATCTTTCACTAAAAGAACACCATTATTGTCCTTAATAAACCTAATTCTACCTAGATCTTTTTCCCTATTCTCCCTGGATTTTGCTAGCCTGAAGATGTTGTTTTGTCCTTCCTTGGTGTCTAATCTCTTGTACATTTCCTCGTATGCCTTATCCTTTGCTTTAGCCACCGTTTTCTTAGCTTGCCGCTTTGTCTCCTTGTATCTTTGTTTAGCTCTCAATCTTTCTTCATCGTCATTGCATTGTAGAAACTCCTTGAAGCAAGTTTGCTTTGTCTTCACCTTAGTTTGGACTTCTTCGTTCCACCACCACGATTCTTTATGCTCCTTGACCTTCCCTATCGACAACCCAAGGGTGTTTTTGCCCACCTCTCTGATGGAATTTTCCATATTTTTCCATAACATATCTTCATTATCTGCATTATTTGAGTTTGTAGTTCCAAAACCTGTATTAGACAAAACCTGTATTAGACAAAACCTTACTCCTAAAGTCTTTAGTTGTTGCTCCATGTAAGTTCTTCCAATGGATACTAGGTATACCAAGTTTATCCATCCTTTGAGTGCTCTGTCTGTGGCGTACACGGAATACCAAAACCAATAGTATGTGTTGTGATGCACATGCCTCTTCAGGGAACACCTTACAGTCAATGCAAGCCCATCGATCTCGATTTCGAACCAAAGATGTAATTGACTAGAAGCAGTTGTTTGTAGGGGATTATTGAGCAATTATTGGATTTTCATCCTCCGATTATCAAGGAAGGTGTCCCTACTATTTAGCCTTCATTAGATGTTCTTGCTCAGGGGATTGTTGATCATAAGTTTTCTTTGGTGGGCCAATTCATCGGATCTGTCCCAAATTTTAGCACCATGTATCGGTTGACTAAAATTTTATAGGGGAACCTCTCAACAGTTAGGGTAAGCCTTGCTGGGTCAAATCTTTATGTTTTTTTTTCCTTTTCTATTGTTGATGCTAGAGATAAGATTCTTGAGGGAGGGCCTTGGCATATTCAGAACAAACCATTGATTCATAGGAATGAGAGCATGGAATAAAGAATTTGGATTTTGATTTATTGAAAATGCCTATTTGGATACATCTTTATAATGTTCCATTAGCATTGTACTCTAGGCAGGGACTGAGTTACATTGCAAGTGCCCTGGGTATTCCATTGTATATGGACTCCATTATAGCTTCAAGGGGAGGCTGGAATATGTGAAAGTGTGTGTTGAAGTGGGGGTGGGAATTGTGATACCACAATTTGTTAATGTGATCTTGAGTAAGGAAGTAACTACTTCTGTTAGAGTGGTTGTACCTTAGATGCCTTCAAGCTGTCTTGTATATGGGTTGTTTGGTCATGTGAGTGAGCTTGTGTTGTTAAGTCAAAGGCTACTCAAGAGTATATTAAGGTGTGAAAAGTGAAGGAATCTCATGTTGTTCATTCTTTTAGTGTCTGTAGTGAATTGAAAGAGAAACTTGGTGTGATAAAGAAGGTAGGTGATAAAGAGGGTGGTCTAAATATGGTTGAGAATGATAATGTGGATGTTCAATGCCTTGAAATGGTTGAAATTGGTTGTATGTAGTGTTCTCCTCTTAGTCGGGTGGAAGAGGGAAGTATAGGGGCTATGAGTTAGGAGGAGGTTCAAGTTTAGGGTCCAAAAAAGGCTAATGGTTATGATTATGAGAATAGGACACCATCCACTGGACTTTGAGAGAAAGTCTATATGTCAAGGGTAAGGAAGTGTTTCAAAATATAGAAGTTCCTAGCTATAAGGACATTTCTTCCTTGCAGGATTCATTATTGCATAAACATAAGCCAAAAAGGAAGCCTAGAGATATGAATGTGATGACTAGCTCTTCAAATAGATTTGCTATGTTGAATGTTGAAAGAGTGGATGCTCCTAGAAAGCCTCATGTGGCTTATTTAGGTGTTTCTACTATCTTGAATGAGGTGAAGGCCAAGAACAAAGATAATGTTGAAAAGGTTAAGTCTTCTGTTATAGGTGACATGGAGGAGAGAACTAGTACATCTCAATGAATGTGTGTTTTTGGAACATTAGGTGCTTTAACAAGCCCTATATGCAGGTTAAAGAGATGAAGAGGTTAAATAGGCTAAAAGTGCATGTGGTTTGCTTCATGGAAACTAGGGTTAGAGCTAATAATATGGATGAGTGTATCTCTAAACTGTCCGCTAAATGGAATGTTTGGTGTAATTATAATTCTGTTGGTAATCGCAAATTATGGATTCTGTGGAGAAATTTCTTAAAGTTTAATATTATTAAGGAGGGTGATCAAACTTTGTCTATTGTGGGTGAGATTAATAGGAACATAACTATGGTTACTGCTTTATATGGTAGTAATAATAGTGTGGAGAGAACGAGGCTTTGGAATCAACTCAGGGATCTGCAAGCTGATGTGAGATCCTCTTCATGGTTTGCAGGAGGTGATTAAAACATTATTGCTCGTACTGAGGAGAGTTCAAACTTAGAGATTGTTGGGCCTCATTCTAGTGTTGATATGGAGGACATTGTGAATTGTATGGATGATTTTGAATCTTTTTATCATCCTTTTTTGAGTCTATGTTTACCTAGACTAATGAATAAATGGAAGGGTTTTTTGCTTTGAAACTTGATAGAGTTTTTGTCAACCAGACTTGGTTGCAGGATTTTGCTAACTCTTATGTTGAATTCCATGCTCAGGGAGTATCTGATCACTACCCTACTTTGGTTTAGGTTTATAAGGATAATCAGGCCAATAGACCAAACCCTTTAAGTTTTTTAATCTTTGGACTGTCATTCTGGAGTTTATTGATATTGTTAGAAGCTCTTAGCAAGTTGAGGCTGAAAGAAATCCTATGCAAAGATTGTTTTTGAAAATGAAGTGACTTAAGCCTGGGTTAAGGGATTGAATAAGAGGTGTTATCCTAATATTTCTAAAAGATTTGCTAAAAAATGAGTGATAATCCCGTAAAAAGGTTGTATTTTTGTGCATTTTTCCTTAGGTTATTGTTTGTTTTAAAGCCCATGTCATATAATTTACATTGCATTTGTAATACCCCATGTTTTGATTAGTGACCAAAACATAAGTTTTAAAAGTTTAGTGACCAAAGTATAAAATTTGGAAAACTTTAGGGACCTAAGTGGTAATTTTACAAAAAAATGTATTCCATAAATGGATAGTTTACTCTTGATAGTGGAATTTTTTTTATTGAAATCAGATTCCTGATTTGAAATTTATGTTAAAAACTATAAATGATTAAAGCCCGATATGAATTCGGTAAATCAGATTGAATAGAAATTTTGTGAAAATTTGAAGAATGATAAATTAGGCTTAAAAATATTATTTCCATATTTTAAAATGTTGGAAAATAATATGATTCATTTAATTTGAAAATTTATTTCCATGTTTAATTTGGATCGTTGGATCAAAGTGGCAAGATTGTAACTTTTGGAAAGTTGTTTGGTTAAATTGGAAAAGGGTAAAATATAATTTTCATCTTTGACTTTGGAAATATGATAAGGTTATGTGGCTTGGTATTATTGTAAATATCAAGTTTCATTAATGGTAAAATGGACATTTCACATTAAATG
The DNA here is from genome assembly GCF_006381635.1 of Hibiscus syriacus. Classification (NCBI taxonomy): domain Eukaryota; kingdom Viridiplantae; phylum Streptophyta; class Magnoliopsida; order Malvales; family Malvaceae; genus Hibiscus; species Hibiscus syriacus. Next base: position 459,236 of record NW_024062925.1, on the reverse strand, counting down.
AATTCTAATTCATTTAAACTTAATATAAGGTAAATTAACATGAAATTCTTGAGAAATTTCATGAAACTTAAGTCATTTTTCAGCAACCAAGCCGTGTAACCCAACCTAAGGTAAGAGAAAATTACTTTTCAATTTTGAGCAATTTCCTTTGGATTTTGGATTATGTCATGAAATAGAAAATTGTTCTATTTGAAAAATGCTATCGTTTGGCGCCATTATTGCTTGCTAATTTGGTTTGTGTTCAAAGATCACAAATTATAGGGTTTATGGAATTGATGAAATATTTTGATATTTTTGAGGTTGTAGAATAAATTCCAAGCATGATTTATGATTAAGCTCAACTATACATGCCTATATAAGCTGAGTAATTTTTGGCCTAACCCTAATATTTGAGGAAGTTTATGTTATGATGAAATTTGATTAGGTATTTGATTGTAGAGATTGTATAAGGTTGAGTTGAGGTTGATTTCATGCTTGAATCGAGTCAAATTTAGTAAAATCATGAAAATCATAGCCTTGGGTACATAGATCATTTGACCTTGAGGAAGATCATGGGGAAAATTTTTGAAAAATTTCATGTGACTTATAAATGATATTAGGAATTTTTACAAGCCTTAGAAAATTTTTTGGGCCCATTCTATAATTTTGTGAAAGTTAGGGGACCAAATCAGTAATTAAGAAATAATTATAGGTTGTTGTATAATTGTTCAATAATTGTTGTGCTATGCTGGAAATTACTATTTGGGAATTTAGAATGTAAAATTAAGCTATTTTTGTAAAGTTGGAAAAGTTTAAGTACAAAATGACAAATATTAGAAAAGTTAGTGACTTAAGTAGTAATTGTGGCATTGTTGAGGTTTTGGCCTAGAAATTAAATGCTGAAAATTTATTGGGCTTATTTGTTCTTGAATTGAAGAATTAATGACAAGGGTCCATTATGAATAAAAAGGAAAAGTTAAGATGAATTCGAAAATAATAGTACTTTTGAGTATTATTATTTTGTATAAATGTTAGTAGGGGTAATAACATGTATTTTGTATTTGTATATGCTTTGTATGTATGGTTGTGTAGATCGTGATCAAACTCGGGCGAGCAAAGCGAAAGGCAAGGAAAAACTACAAAAATAATTGGATATCGATAGTAAGACATAATAGTGAGGCATACCAGGTGAGTGCATTTATTATGTACTTATATAATATGGGGACAACTTGCGAAGAGTCAACCTCGAGTATTTTTATATAAATATGTTTTAACCTTTTTGAAATATTTTCATAAAGTTTAAGAAAATGATTTTATGAATGATTTTAGGGTATGAACTGCCCTAAAACAAAATGGATGTTTTTCACACAAATTATTATTTTTGATGGTTTGGAATAAATGTTTAACCTGCGATTTAGATTTTAAAGCCTATTGCATGTACATGGAGAGTCATATGTGCAATAGTAATACCATAAATAAGGTGGTATTATAGCAGTACTTTGTGTACTATAAACTATGTATGTAATTGGCATACTTGGTGTGTGATGGATATATATCGATTTTGCTTAATGTATTATTGCATTTTCATACAAGTACTTTGTGTACTTGGTGTAGTACAACTATGTCACTTAGTGTGAAAGGATGGTAGTCGTACATGATTACTATGGTGGAAAAGGTTAATATAATGTTGTTGTGTAACATAATACCTATATGTTCTTGCGACACTTAGGTGCTTATTGTGTACATTGCATTCTCATTTGTCATACATTGGTCTTTGAATGAATATTTTTGAATATATTGATTGATAAGTATGTTAGGCATACGAAATATTATTTCACAAGTTATTTGATGGAAAATTGGCATATCAAGTCAGTTTTATGCGTTAATATATTTTATACGATTAAACTCGTATTTTGATCTTGTATGAAATACTTATGTTTTAATATGCCTCATTTATTATATTATGTCTCACTAGGTGAATACTTAGCGTGTGATGATTTTCACGCATAGGTAATAGTTTATGATCGGAATGAGGAGTGTAGCTGATATCATTTATCACGAATTGCCTTATCAGTAACAATATGACATCTCTAGATGTTTATTTTGATATTACTAGTCGGCATGTACTTAGATATTATATGATGCTCTGATAGGATATATGGTATTTAGTTTGTAGTACTATATTATATTCGAACTTAAGCTACTATGTGATGAATTTCAAAATGCTATTCATATATTAGTAGTTAATGAGCGGACATTTTAAATATTATAATATTAAATTATTTTATAAAAAAATATTTTTACTAGTTTTCAAGTATAATAATATTTTGAAAGTCATGTGCCATATATGACTCGTATACGGGGACATATGTGGGGAATATGTGTTACATTTATTTGTATCAAAATTACTTATATGGTGTCGATGTGATATGATTGATGTCACTCCTCACTAACTTAAGTTGTTATTATGTGTGTTGTGTTAGATGTCGAAAACTAAAGATAAATGTAAGAAATTTAATAATGTTGAAAAGAAGATCGAGATTGAAATCGATCCAAATAGATCCGACAAGACTTTTGTATCTTGCCTTAAAATAGTTAGAGCTGTGGAAGAAATGCCCCAACGTTTAATGAAGTTATTACATTAGAAGAGTCCATTAAAAAGTTTAAATGAGTTACAAGAGAAGTTGAATCGGATGATGATCCAGAGGAGATTATTGAATCCACTGATGACTCTGAGGTTTCTACGGGTAAGCTTAAATATTTTAGGAAAATATAAGTTAAGCGTTAAGTTGCTTAAAGAAATGTTTGATTTGAATTAATTTTGAGTTAGGGAAAATGAGTAAGTTGTAAGTAAATTGTTCGTTAAAATTTTAAAGAAAGCTAAGTTCTTAGTGAATCAGATAATACATATGTTATCAATTTAAAGGATTTAAAGTGAGTTTATATGAGAGTATATGTTGAGCTTTATGGACTTGATAGAATTACCTTGTAAAGGTAAATTTTTGGAATGGATTGATTACCCCTACCATGTTGTAATGAATTACCTCTTAGAGCGATTGAATTTTAAAGAACTCGAAAAGGTTTTGAGATATTTATGGTAGGGAAAAAGAATAAATTTTTTTCTAGTGTGATTTTAACATTAACTGTTATAAAGTTATTGCTACAAAGTTTTCAAGTATTCTTATTAAATGATGTGGACATTTAGACATTCATAGTTGAGATAGAAAATGTTTCAGTTGCTCGAGAATATTTTTAATGGATCCAGAAAAGTTATACAGATTACCTCAAGAATGAAAAAAGGAATTTTAAAATAGAGGTATTCTATTCGACTTGATCTCAAGTGATATGATAGCGGTAAACCCAGTGGTTCTTGGTGCAAGTGTGAGTTAGACATGTAGTAAATGTCCGATAAAGATTCAAGGGGCTATGTTCAAGATGAATTTGATGGAATTATCACTTGACGAGTTTAAAATAATATTGGGCATGGGTTGATTGTCTCAAGAAACGATTATTTCAGAAAAATACGGAGGATTTGGAAATTATAGTGATTGGTGAAAAAGTGAAATCACTGCCCAATGGGATATCGACAATGATTACGAAGAAAATGATGTTAGAAGGATGTATAGTGTTTTTAGCTAATGTGATAGATACTCAATTATCTGAAGTAAGATTGTATGATATTCCCACAGTTTGAGAATTTCCAGATGTTTTTTTCAGATGAATTACATGGGTTACCTCCGGATCAAGAGGTGGAATTCAAGATTGATGGTTATCATGGCATTGAGTCTGTTTCTATGGTTTTGTATCAAATGGCTCTGAATGAGTTAAGAGAACTAAAGTCTCAATTATAAGAGTTGCTTGATCGAGGTTTCATCAGGCCAAGTATTTCACCTAGGGGAGTACTTGTGGTGTTAGCGAAAAGAATGATGAATACATATTGTTATGCATAGATTATCGACAGTTGAATAAAGTTACAATAAGAATAAGTATTCACTTCTGAGGATTGATGGTTTGTATGATCAATTGGAAGGTGCATCAATGCTCTTTAAGATTGATTTTCGGTTTGAATACCATAAATTGAATATTAAAGAGGAGGATATTCCTAAGATAACTTTTCAAACGTGGTATGGACACTATGAGTTGTAGTGATTCAATTCGGTGTGACTAATGCTCTTGTAATATTTATGGATTTGATTAATCGGGTGTTTTACCTTTATTTGAATAAAAATTTGGTGACTCTTTGAGAGAAAAAGTAGTAATCCAAGCTGTCGAAATGTCAATTTTAGTTGACAGAAGTTGTTTTTCTTGGCCATGTTGTTTCGAAAAATGACATAATGGTATACCCCAAGAAAATTCATATTATACTAGATTGGAAACCTCCAAAGAATATCTTATAGGTTTGGAGTTTCTTGGGACTTGTTGGTTACTATCAAAGGTTCGTAAAAAACTTTTCAATGATAGCGTCATCACTAACCAAGCTTTAAAGGAAGGATGTGCCTTTTATTTGGATGGAGAAGTGTCAAGAGAGTTTTGAAACGCTAAAGAAGATTTTAACAGAGGCACCAATGCTTGTACAACCTGAGTCAGGTAAAGATTATGTGGATTTTAGTGATGCATCTCATAACGGTTTGGGATGTGCGTTTATGTAAGAAGCTAAAGTTGTGGCTATGCCTCGGGGAAGTTAAAGACTCACGAAAGAAATTACCTGATGCATGATTTAGAGTTGGAAGCGTTTTGTTTGCTTTAAAGATTTGGTGCCATTATCTGTATGGTGAGTAGTGTTATATTTATATAATCACAAAAGTCGAAAGTACTTGTTGACTCAAAAAGAGCCGAACCTGAGAAAGAGAATATGGATAGATCTTTTAAAGGATTATGATGTGATCATTTACTATCATCCAGGAAAGGCTAATGTGGTGGTTGATGCACTTAGTCGAAAAACTTTTACAACTTTGCGAGCTTTGGATGCAAATTTATCTTTAAAGGAAACGACGCCTTGATTGTTGAGTTAAAGTTAAAGCCGATTCTTTTGGACCGGATAAAAGAGATGAAAGGAAAATATGAAAAGTGTTTGGCAATAATTGCACAAGTAGAAAAATGTGAGATAAAGGACTTTGCAGTCAAGACTGATGGATGTTTATACTATCGTGGGAGACTTTGCATACGATGAAAAATTAAAGAAATATATTCTTTTTGAGGCACACAATAGTCCCTTGACTATGCATCCAGATGGAAACAAGATGTGTCAAGACTTAAAGAGTCTGTATTAGCGGCTTGGTATGGAAAGAGCTATCACGAAATTAGTGGCAAAGTGCCTGACGTGTCAACATGTGAAAGTTGAACCTCAAGTGCCTTATTGATTGTTACAACCGATCTCGATTCCTGAGTGGAAATGGGAACGAGTCACTATGGATTTTTGTTATAGGGCTACCTTTGAAACCCAGTAAGAAATACTCATTATGGATGATTGTTTACAGATTGACCAAGACAACTCACTTTATTCCAGTTCAGACAGATTACTCGATGGATAAATATGTTGAGTTATACATAAATGAGGTAGTTCAGCTTCACAGAGTGCCTGTATCAATAGTATCTCACATGGACCCAAGGATTACTTCTAGATTTTAGAATTTCTTACACGAGGCCTTGGGTACCCGACTGAACATCAGCACGACTTTTCGTCCGCAGACTGATGGTCAATTAGAGCAGACTATTCAGGTATTGGAGGATATGCTAAGGGTGTGTGTGATTGAATTCAAGGGATCATTGTAAAAGTATTTACCTTTATTGAAATTTTCTTGCTATCAATCGAGCATCATGATGGCTCTGTATGAAGCCTTATATGGAAGAAAGTGTCGAACACCATTAAATTGGTTCGAACTAAAAGATCAATATCTAGTTGGCCTTGATTTGATGAAAGAAATAAAAGATAAAGTGGGGATCATTCAAGATAATCTCAAGATAGCTTCCAAATGAAAAAGTCTTATGCAAACTTAAAGATAAAAGAGATTGAATATCAAGTGGGTTATAAGGTATTTCTCAAGGTATCGCCTTGGAAGGAAGTATTACGATTTGGACACAAAGGAAAGATGAGTCCGATATTTATTGGACCTTATGTGATTTTATAAATATTCAGACCAATAGATTATCAGTTAGCATTGCCACCCGAAATGGATAAGATCCATAATGTTTTTTATGTGTCGATGCTCAAGAAGTATTGATCAGATCCGTCGCATATTATCACTCCGGAGGAAATAAAGATTCGACCAGATTTGACTTATAAAGAGGAACCGCTTGAGATTTTATCTAGAGGAGTCAAATAATTACGGAACAATACGATCCCTTTAGTCAAATTTCTTTGGAGGAATCATAAAGTCGATGAAGCTACATGGGAAAGAGAAGACGACATGAAAAGACATTATCCACACCTCTTCACATCAGGTACGTACTAAAATTCAAGGATGAATTTTTCTTAAGGGGGATAGTTGTAATATCCCAAAATTTGGTTAGTGACCAAAATGTAAGTTTTGAAAGTTTAGTGGCCAAAGTATAAGAAAAGGTTTAGGGACCTAAGTGGTAATTTTCCCAAGAATAATATTTATTCCATAAATGGATAGTTTACTCTTGCGAGTGAGTTTTATTGAAATCAAATTCACGATTCAGAATTTATGTTAAAAACTAGAAATGGTTAAAACCCGTATGAATTCGGTAAATCGAACCGAATAGAAATTTTGGGAAAATTTAAAGGATGAGAAATTAGGCTTAAAAATATTATTTTCATATTTTAAAATGATGGAAAATAATATGGATCATTAGATTTGAAGATTTATTTCCATGTTTAATTTGGATCGTTGGATCAAAGTGGTAAGATTGCAATTTTTGGAAAGTTACTTTGTTAAATTGGAAAAGGGTAAAATTTTTCTTTCATCTTTGACTTTGGAAAGATGATAAGGTTATATGTCTTGGTATTATTGTAAATATCAAGTTTCATTAATGGTAAAATGGACATTTTACATTAACTGAATTTTTAATTCATTTAAACCTAATATAGGGTAAATTAACATGAAATTCATGAGAAATTTCATGAAACTTAGGCCATTTTTCAGCAACCAAGCCATTTTCCCAAACCTAAGGTAATAGAAAATTTCTTTTCAATTTTTGAGCAATTTCCTTTAGATTTTGGATCATACCGTGAAATAGAAAATTGTTATATTCGAAAAACGTTATCATTTGGTACCATTATTTCTTGCTAATTTGGTTTATGTTCACATTAGGTTTTGTTGAATTGATGAAGGATTTTGATGTTTTTGAGGTTGTAGAATCAATTCTAAGCAAGATTTATGATTAAAATCAATTATACATGCCTATATAAGCTATGGGTAATTTCGGCCTAACCCTAATCTTAGAGAAAGTTTATATTACGATGAAATTTGATTAGGGATTTGATTGTAGAGATTGTATAAGGTTGAATTGAGGTTGATTTTACGCTTAAATCGAATCAAAATCGAGTAAAAATATGAAAATCCTAGTATTGGGTACATAAACCATTCGGCCTTGAATGAGATGACGGGAAAAATTGTGAAGAATTTCATGTGGCTTATAAATGATATTAGGAAGGTTCTAAAAGCCTTAAAAAAATTTGGGCTAATCTATAATTTTTTTAAAGTTGGGGGACCAAATTGATAATTATGAAAAAGTTATGGGTTATTGTATATTTGTTCAATAATTATTGTACTATGCTGTAAATTATAATTTGGGGATTGAAATTGAAGTTAGAATGTAAACTTAAGTTATTTTGGAAAGTTGGAAAAGTTTAAGTACAAAATGGAAAATATTGGAAAAGTTTGTGACCTAAGTATTAATTATGGCATTGTTGAGGTTTTTGGCTAGAAATTAAATGATGGAAATTTATAGGGCTTATTTGGGCTTGAACTGAAGAATTAATGATAACGACCTATTTTTAATAAAAAAGAAAAGTTAAGATGAATTTTAGAAGAATCCAAATTGAGAGTTATTATTTTGTATAAATGTTAGTAGGAGTACTAGCATGTATTTTATATTTGTATATGCTTTGTATGGATGGTTTTGTAGATCGTGATCAAACTCGTGATATGAGCAAAGCGAAAGGAAAGGAAAAACTACAAAAATAATCGGATATCGTTAGTAAGGCATAATAGTGAGGCATACAAAGTGAGTGCATTTATTATGTACTTATATGATATGAGGGTGACTTGCGATGAGTCAACCTCGAGTATATTTATTTAAATATATTTTAACGTATTTTGAAATATTTTCATAAAGTTTATGAAAATGATTTTATGAATGATTTTAGGGTGTGAACTGCCCTAAAACGAATAGATGTTTTTCACACAAATTATTATTTATTGATGGTTTGGAATAAATGTTTAACCTGCAATTTGGATTTTAAAGCCTATTGTATGTACATAAAGAGTCATAAGTGCAATAGTAATACCATAAATAAGGTGGTATTGTAGTAGTACTTTGTGTATTGTAGCACAATGTATATAATTGACATATTTGGTGTGTGATGAATATCTATCAATTTTGTTTAATGCATGATTACATTTTTGTACCAATACTTTGTGTACTTGGAGTAGTACTTTTGTACTATGGCACTTAGTGTGGAAGGATGGTAGTCGTACGAGATTACTACTCCGGAAATGGTAAGTATAGTGTTGTTGTGTACCACAGTATCTATATGTATTGCGTCACTTAGGTACTTATTGTGTATCTTGCATTCTCATTTGTCATAAATTGGGCTGTGAATGGATATTTTGGAATATAATGATTGATAAGTATGGTAGGCATACGGAATACTATTTCACAAGTTATTTGATGGAAAATTGGTCTATCAAGTCAGTTTTATGCGTTAATATATTTTTGTATGATTAAACTCATGTTTCGATCTTTTATGAAATACTTATGTTTTAATATGCCTCATTTATTATATTATACCTCACTAAGTGAATATTTAGAGTGTGATGATTTTCACGCTTATATAATAGTGTACGATCGGAGTGAGGAGTGCAGTTGATATCATTTGTTAAGAATTGCCTCATCAGTAAGAGTATGACATCTCTAGATGTTTATTTTTTATATTACTAGTCGGCATGTGCTTAGATATTATATAATGCTCTGATAGAACATATGGTATTTGGTTTGTAGTACTACATTATATTCGAACTTAAGCTACTATGTGATAGGTTTCAAAATACTATTTATATATTAGTAGTTAATGAATGGACATTTTAAATATTATAATATTAAATTATTTTATGGAAAAAATATTTTACTAGTTTTCAAGTACAATAATGTTTTAAAAGTTATGTGACATCTATGAATCGTGTACGAGGACGTATACGAGGAATGTGTGTTATAACATTTAGGCTATATAGTTGTATTTGGTGGTAAAATCTTGCTGCAACATATACTTATTGAAAAATGGTGTTGATGAGGGAAAGGTCTTGTTTTTATGGTGTTGTGCAGGTAATAAAAGCTTAAACAGAAGATGTAGTCGATGTAGGATGTTGAAGAAATTACTGATGTATCATTCTAGAGATAGAACACTGAAAGACTTGTGGCAGCAAAAGATGGCTAGGAGACATGGAGCAGAAAAGACAAAATAGTAAAATATATTTGCTTAGTTGTCTGGCCACACGTGACTCACCACCTCTGTTGTAAATCTCGGACCACCTGCCACAAATAACTGCCCATTCATGTGGAAAGGTTTTCACCTAGGGTACAAAGGGAATTTTGAGCCCAAAACCCTATAAATATTCCCTCTATAAATACCTAAGGTGCCCTACATTTTAGATAGACTTTTAGAAAGCTTTGGGAAGTGACCTAGAGAAAGGTTAGTGCTCATTTCCATCTTCCTCTTCTTCCTTTTTTATCCCTTTTTCGTGGTATCCTCCATATTCGAGCTTTAAGAAGAGGTAAAAGCTAGACCACGAGAGAGGCTAGCTTGTTAAGGTAATGTATTATGGTGGAGCTAAGTCACGACAGCAGTTCATTTGGGAGTCTTCTTCTCCTTGTGCTTTGTTTTTCTATCTTATTTGTGCTTGTACTAAACTTGCATGGATGAACTTAGCCACACCATGAACTTACTTATTTGGTGTTGGATGATTTTATTTTGTGTTAATGGATGAATATATATTTTTATGTTTTAAATGTTGTTTTGCTCACTGTTTTTATATTTATGAGTTGTAGCATTGTAATAGCTTTTGAGATATTTTCATTTGTTGTAGTGTAATATGCTTAGTCTTGTAAAAGCTTTTGAGAGATTACCATTTTCTAAGTATAGATACCTATTATCGAGAGAGCTAGGTTAGATCTACATGAGCAAGGGAGCCAAACCAGGATGGGGAGGTTCTAACCTACCTTAGAGATAATGAGAGTGTTTCATTCGACTAAAAGGGATAGGACTTAGTCGATAGGCCAGTGTTGTAGTTTACACTGAGAGGTATTTTCGTAGCATTAGGTTTATCAAGTTTCTTGCTTGAGAGAGTGTAGGAACATTTTTAGCAAATCCTGTCAGGCAACATGCTCATAGAAACAAAGATCATCCTTAGAATAGAATATTATTGCCATAGCAAATCCATACCATTTACCTCCGTAGAAGCTTGATTGTGTGAGGTTGTCAATCTTATCTCATTTTCTAAAGTTCATATTATTTTCCTGCTTTAGCATACTTTTGCATTTTACTTAAATTCTTGTCTCAACACATTTTTATATTTTCAACAATTTTCTCCACAACAATTTCACTCAACTTCGCTTAATTCTTGCCATAGCATTCTAATAACATTTATGCATACCATCTGTCACAGCTATACTTTCATTTGTTTATACCATTATACTTAGATTAGTTAGTTTTACTTTTAATTTGTGACAATTTTTATTTGTTATAGCTAACTTTTAAAATACCTCCAATCCCTGCGGAGATGATACTCACTCACTAATGTATTACTTGCGTCGATTGTGTATACTTGCACAGATTTACGTGCCACAACACTATATATTTATACGCGGTCAAGTTTTTAGCGTCGTTGTCGGGGATTGGCAACTGATTATTTTTAAAGTTTCGTTATAGCAAAAGTTTTTAGTTAGTTTTTGTTTTTAGTTTTACTTGTTATTTTTGTTTACTTTTTTTTAGGTTTTGTTGTTGCATGACCCGAAGAATTATCGAGGAACCACTTTATTCTCTAGTTCCAGAAATTGAGCATTTATTTCATTGAAGACTACATATTCAACGTGCTAATCGAGTCGTGAACAATCCACCAAACCAAGTGTTTAGTGAGTTCAAGATCCAACAGATCCAAACGCTATAGCATTCAGGAATGAAGAACTTGTACCGAGATCGAGAGCTATTAGAGATCACTTAGCTCATATTTTGGACTATCTCAACCCAGGGATCGTAACACCTGAGATTCATGCAGCCCACTTCGAGCTAAAAACCTTTATGTTCAACATGTTCAACTCGATCGGCCAATTTGGTGGCATGCCTAGCGAAGATGCAAGGCAACACATATGTGCCTTCTTGAAAGTTTGTGACTAATTCAAACAGAAAGGAGTGCACGAAGATGTGCTAAACCAAAAGTTGTTCCCCTATTCTTTACGTGACCGAGCAAGAGCTTGACTTAGTGGAGTTCTATCCGGCTCGATGTGATCTTGGGTAGATCTTTGTAAAAGATTTTTGTTATGGTATAATCCACCCAACATGAACACTTAGTTAAGAAATGGCATACCAAGTTTTCATCAAGCTGATGACGAATCAATGTATGACTGTTGGGATCGTTATAAAAGTTTTCTTCACATATGCATCAATCACGAATTCCATGATTGGACCCAAGTCGTGATGTTCTATTATGAAGTCAATGCACCCACTCTTATGATGTTAGATGCTTTAGAAAATGGTAGTTTGCTTGACAAATCACACGAAGAGACCTTTGACATATTTAATAGGATAGTCAAAATTAACTATCAATTTCATTCTTCAAGGCTTGGAACAAGAAGGAAGGCACCTAGGACATTCGTATTAGATGCTAAGGATTCACTGTCCACCCAACTTTTTGCCATAACAAATATGTTGAAAAATCTTCAACATTCCAACGAGGTGAAGGAAGTCAAGTTAGCTAGCTCTATATGTATATTATGCCATGGCAATCACCATGTGAGTGAATGCCCTAGCAATCAAGAGTCCATCAACTACGTGGGGAATTTTAATCTAAGAAACAACAAACTCTATTCTAACACTTATAACCTAGGATGGTGTTAGTATCCTAACTTTTCATAGGCTAATCAAGGGGCAAACAACAACAATGCAGGCAACTTGAACAGGCCACAGAAAAATATTATTGAACCTTCAGGATTTCAGCAACAATATACTCCATGGCAGAATGTTAACGAGGGTTCAGCTTCTAATTTAAATTCTAATTTTCTTAAAGCTAATATGCAAGAGTTTATGGCTTCAATAAAGGCTTTATTGCGTAAGCACTCATCGACAATTAAAAGCCAATACACACTTTTCCAGAATCAAACAGCCTTGTCGCAAAACCATAACTCATATTTGAGAGCATTGGAGAACCAAGTGGGGCAAATTACTAAAACATTACATGCTTGACCACAAGGTAGTCTCCCTAGTGATACTGAAGTCACTAAGCCTTACAGAAAGGAGTAATGCAGTGCGTTTACGATGAGGAGTGCTACCCAACTTAATCAAGTAGACAAGTTTTGGGGAAAGAAGCAAGAAAATTCTCACCATAACATTGTGCAAGCAAAATCTGAAGAGTAACAAGAAATTTAAGTGCAAGGAGAATTACCTGTGGAGAAAGACAAGAACGAGGGTTCAACCAGTCACTTTACTGATGGAGGACAAATAGATGTCATAACAAAAGTTGTTCCCCCACCTGTAGTAGAAAAAGTCACACCCCTACCACTCTTCCCTCAAAGACTGAAGAAGTAAAATGATGACATATAATTCAAGAAGTTCGTTGACATCGTTGATCAATTCTACATCAATGTCCCTGATGCTTATAATGTATATGCTAAGGCAAGCAAATCTGCACAAGTGTACACAATCGATGCAAGTAATATAGTAGTGAGTTGAGTATTGTATTCATAGAGATTGGTGAGAATTATTGATGTTTTTCAATAGCTAGAACTAGGTATTACCAACTAGTCCTAAATATCTTGTCGAAGCAAAAATAAGTAATACTAGGAGAAATAAACTAATAGAAAAGTATTGTATAAGCAAGAACTATTATGAAGTATGTGATGCAGAAAAGTGTAGTTGAGGCAAGGAAAAATTACAAAAGTAAACTAATCAAAATATTAAGGCGAATAAAAGTGTTGAGTTTAAAAATTCAGAGAAACCTCACACAGGCAGACTTCTTTACGGAGCACTCAAGTTGGTTTTGCTAAGATGAAGAATTATCCCATGCATATAATGGTTTGGTGAGCTATACTTAAATTTCCTGACAGAATTACTAGAGTATTCAAGAATAGTTGCTACAGTAATATTACTCGGCATGAACTACAACCCTTGGTTTGTCAAACTATATTTGCGGCAATACCCCTCAATGTGAACTGCATTCATTGCCTATCTTACTCGAGTAACTACTCCTTTTAGTCAAATAAAACCTATCCTTATCTCTAAGGTGGATTAAAACCTTGCCATCCCAGATCAATCCCATTATTCACATAGATCTTCCCTAACACTCTCGAATTTAGGCATCTACTCCTAGAAGAATGGCAATCTCTCAAAAGCTCTTGCAAAATCTAGGAATGTTTTGTCTAGGCACCAGGAAATCTCTCGAAGCTCTTACAATTTCAAGGAAAAATATTTAAACCATGAACAAAATAATATTAAGCATAAATAAACTTCTTTATTCAAAAACATAAAATAACGTTTCATCAAAACCATAACCAGCACCAAGTAAAATAATTCATGGTGTGGCAAATATCATCCAAGAATTTAAACTTTAAGTACAAGCCCTTTTATGGAATAAAATTAAGAACAAAAGATGAAACACTCCCAAACAAGGCTCTGTCGTGACATTCTGACACCCACCATGTATGCTCCAGCGACTTGGCCTCTCTCAAGGACCTAGCCGCTGCTCCAATGAAGTCTGGCTATGGGGGGCACCAAGGATGATTGAGTGGGGGAACGGTGAAAGATAAGGTACTGCACCTGCTTACTCCACGCCTAAGGTAAATCCTCTTCTTGCTTCTCCTCTTCACTGGGCGGCTATAATGGGATATTTATAATGGGAATTCCTAGGGTTTTGTGTCCTTGAAAATTCCCTAAATACCCTCGTTGACTTGTCCATGTTATTAATGGAAAGATGGCTAGAGGTGGTCAATTTCTTGAAGGGTGTGATTGCATATGAGGATGAAGTTGGGCAAATGACGTCATCAATTGTTAATCCACGTTAGATCTGTAAGATGAATCTTGCCTCGACAAGATAAATCTGTTCCTCACTATATTCTTTTTATGTTCCTTTAGCCTTGGGAAAAAGTTGTTGTCTCGGCAAATAAATTATTCCTTTGTTATTTCCTGTATCAGCACAGCCAACAAAGAACCTTCCTCCTCAGCAGTATCGTTAAGCCAAATAAATCTTCCCTAGGAAAAACTTATCCACCACATGCAAATATGACCTAAATGCAACTAAAATGCTATGATAACAGCTTTTAGACACGTAATAACTTAAGTAAAAAGACAGAAGCTTTTTAAGGAGTTATAAGTCCCACTCCTGGAGGCCATTGATCAGATGCCTACGTATGCCAAATTTCTCAAGGACATTGTCACAAAGAAGAGAAAGGTGAAAAAGTTTGAAAATATCACCACAACGAAGGAATATGTTATGTGCTCAGTAAATTTCCACCAAAGCAAAAAGATCATGGTAGCTTTGTTATTCATTATTCTATCGGTGATAAATATGTGGGGAGAGCCCTATATTACCTTGGGTCAAGTGTAAATTTGATGCCCAATTTTTTGTTCTTAAAGCTTGGAATAGACAATGCTCGACCTACCACCATGATCTTAACACTAGCTGACTGGTCTCACATTCATCCTGAGGGCATAATTGAAGATATCATAGTGAAAGTTGATAAGTTTGTATTCCCTGTTGATTTTCTTATTCTCGATGAAGTCAATGACAACGCACCCATCATTTTGGGGTGTCCTTTTCTAGCCACTGGTCGCATTCTAATTGTTTGCAATAAGGGAGATTTCATAATGAGGGTGGCTGACCAGAGTGTCACGATCAACGTCTTCACCACACTAAAGTATGCAAATGAATCAAAAGAATTCCAATGTGTGTTGGACGTGGACTCAATAGTAGAGGATGAGGTTGCAAAGTTATATTACAATAACTTTTTATAGCTCGAGGACTATGAGAGACTTAATGAAAATTAAGCAATTGTGGAGTCCGAGGAATTTTCATCAGAGGTACAATAGTCTAGCTTGCTTTTAGCTAGACCATGTACGTGGTTCAAACCTTTAGATTTTGATGAATTTGTTCCTATAAAACCTTCAATACAACATGCACCTACCTTGGAACTTAAACCTTTTCCATCACAATAAAATATACTTATCTAGGTAGTGATGATACTTTGCCTATTATTATATCTGCTAGTCTAACCCCTGAGCAAGAATGATTTGATAAATATCCTGGCACGACATGAGAAAGCTCTTGGTGAACTATAGAAGATCCGAAGGGAATAAGCCCTACAATTTGTATGCACAAGATCCAGTTAGATGACTGCCACATCAATTCTGTGAACCCCAAGGGAACTTAACCCCATAATAAAGAAAGTGGTGATGAAAGTGATTGTTAAGTGACTTGATACTGGTGTGATTTACCTTATTTCCAATAGTTCGTGGGTTCGCCCGATGCAATGCGTGCTTAATAAATGAGGCGTGATTATGGTGAGCAATGAGGAGAATGAGTTATTACCGACGATGACCATCATGGGTTGGAGGATTTGTATGGACTACCAAAAGCTCGACAAAGTGATGAAGAATGACTGTTTCCCCCCACTCATCGATCAAATTCTAGATCGATTAGCGGGCAAGTCATTTTACTATTCCTCGATGGATACTCAGTGTATAATCATATTACCATAGCACTAGAAGACCAGGAGAAGACTACCTTCACCTTCTCTTTTGGCACATAAGCCTTCAGAATGATGTCATTCGAACTTTGTAATGCTCCAGCAACATTTCAGATGTGCATGCTTGCCATTTTTCAGATATAGTGGGGACTTCTTGGAAATCTTCATGGATGATGTTTTTCGTTTTGGGCGATGATTTTGATAAATGCCTTGGAAACTTAGCTAAGGTACTAAAGAGATGTGAAGAGGCCAATCTTGTGCTCAACTAGGAAAAAATTCACTTTATGGTGACAGAAGGAATTGTGATGGGGCATAAGATTTCACAGAAGGGAATCGAGGTCGACAAAGCTAAGTTGAGGTGATTGAGAAATTGCCTCCACCCACCACCGTGAAGGATATAAGGAGTTTTTTGGGGTACACTAGATTTTATAGACGATTCACAAAAGACTTCTAAAAATTTTGAAGCCTTCTTATCTTCTGCTATAGCATAATCAACCATTTATATTTGACAAGGAGTGCTACAACGCGTTTATGGAATTGTAGGAAAGACTTGTCACAGCACCAATAGTTGTCCCTCTTAACTTAAAAGGTCCCTTTGAACTGATGTGCAATGAAAGTGACTACATTGTGGGAGCAGTGCTCGGGCAAAGACGAGGTAAAAACAATTTCATGTCATTTATTATGTTAGCCGCAGACTTAATGAAGCATAGATAAACTATACAACCACTGAAAAAGAATTATTTGTCGTGGTATTTTCTTTTGATAAGTTTAAGGTACACTTGATAGGAACAAATGTTATTGTGCACACCGATCACTTGGCTATTAATACATAGTGAATAAAATAATGTCAAACCTATACTTATTAAGTGAAAACTTTTTATGCAAAAATTTGATTTAGAGGTTGAGGATAGGAAAGGAAGTGAAATTCATGTTGATGATCATTTATATATGCTAGATAATATAATTGACTTCCATGACAAGGTATAAATCAAGGAGGAATTCTCTAACAAGAAAAATTTATCTGTCGCGACATGTCTGTGGTATGCTAACATAGTTAACTTCCTTGTTAGTGGTGTTTTTCCTCCTGATTTAAACAGCCAAGGTAGAAGGAAAATTAGACATGATGTGAGATACTACCAGTGGGACGAGCTCTATTTATTCAAGCAATATGATGACTAAGTAATTAGGAGGTGCGTCCTTGAGGAAGGGCAATAGGATATTCTATTCCATTGCCACGGCGCATCTTGTGTAGGCCAATTTGGAAGTATTAGGAATGCTGAAAAGGTCATACAGTCTGGATTTTATTAGCCCACACTTTTTAAGGATGCATACGAGTTCTACAAATCGTGTAACCGATGCCAGCGCACTGGGAATATTTTGAAGTAACATGAAATGCCATGGAAAAATATTCTGAGATAGAGCTCTTTGACGCATGGGGAATAGATTTCATAGGACCCCTCCCTTTATCCTTTGGTGATCTTTACATACTCTTAGCAGTGGAATATGTGTCCAAGTGAAGTCATCATAAGTGATGAAGGTATCAATTTCAACAATAAATTAATTGCTAAGGCATTACAGAGGTATGGGGTGCAACATAAAATAGCTACAGCATATTACCCCCAGACTAATGGACAGACTGAGGTGTCCAACCAAGAAATAAAGCATATTCTCGAGAAGGTGGTGAACCCGAAAAGGAAATATTGGTCCCTGAAGCTCGATGAGGCACTATAGGCTTATCGCACAACCTATAAGACTCTGCTGGGGATGTCCACATTCAAATTAGTCAATGGCAAGGCATGCCATCTTCCTGTCGATCTAGAACATAAGGCCTACTGGGAAATTAAGAAGCTCAACATGAATGCCCAGCTAGCTGGTGAGAAAAGGTTGCTAGAGTTAAATGAAATGGAGGAATTTCGCGCTCAGACTTATGAAAATGTCTGCCTATAAGAGGAGAAGACAAAAATATGGCACGAAAAAAATATTCTACCGTGGTAATTTCATGAAGGCCGGCCAGTCCTTCTTTATAAATCAAGGCTGAAGCTTTTTCTGGTCAAACTTAAGACCTGATGGTCTGGACCTTTTCAAGTGCATCATGTGTACCCATATAGAGTTGTGGACATCAAAAATATCGACAATGGCTCAATTTTTAAGGTGAATGGCCAATGGATCTAGGTGTATACTGGAGCCCTAATATTACGAGAAAAGTCGACACTTCTCGTCCATGATATTTTAGAGTTTACACCACCTACTCTTTAAATTCTTGCTACAGTAGTTATTTTCGTAGTTTGTATATAAATAAGTGTTTTAACTTAATCATTTATTTTCTTTCCTTTTCATTTTATTTTTAACCCTATTTTATTTCCTAGTTCATCCAAGAACATGTGGCAACATAGAGAGATAGCTTAAAAGATGACAAAAACCCTAGTAGATTTTTGGCTAAGGTGGCAAAAAAGAGAGGAAACAAATCTCTTTTTATTATTTTATTTATTTTTCCTTTTTAACTTTTCAAACTAACCAATCACATTCTAGGTAATTATTACATTTTTTTCTCTTTCCTACCTTTACAATAACTCCCCCAAAACCACCCACTTTTTCTTTAAAATCGCCCAATCCTATTTTTTTTGAAGTTTTCTCCCAAACTTCTTCTCCACTCGATTTCTGCCACAACCACCACCTGTGTTTTCTTTCTTTTCCTTATTTCCACTGTGAAACCCCCACTGTTGCCACAACACTTTTTTTTTCTGTTTTCTTTTGTTACATCTAAGATGGCCCGTTATAATAATATTTTCGATAAGGGTTCTTTATCTTAACCACTAACATAAACCTCCGTTTATA
Source organism: Hibiscus syriacus (assembly GCF_006381635.1). Lineage (NCBI taxonomy): Eukaryota > Viridiplantae > Streptophyta > Magnoliopsida > Malvales > Malvaceae > Hibiscus > Hibiscus syriacus. The sequence continues at coordinate 440,288 of NW_024062925.1, read as the reverse complement.
AATTTAAAGATGATGCGATGGAGAAGAAATTTCAGCATATAAAAGGTTGGTCGGTGTACTTGGAGCATGGCTTTATTCTGTTGGTGGAAGGTGAAGAGCCTTTTCACCCTAAGGTAACTTTTGTCATAGCAAAGCACCACTAGGAGGTTTTTTTCAACATCCGAGTGATGTCTCCCCAACCATCGTGAGAGAGTTTTACGCTCACCTTACTAAGCCTGCAAAGTATGGAATTTGGGTGCGGGGGAGGAGAGTTTGCTTCACGCTAAAAGTTATAAGCCATTTATTCGGATTGGGGAATGTGACCAACCATCATGCATAATTTTTTGCTACGACGAATGATGAAACCTACATAGGGATCTTGGAGGATTTATGCTTCTAAGGGTTAAAATGACAAAGGGAAAATCCGAGGCCATGGAGCCCTATGATATTGAGTAACTTGACACCCACCCTTTATCCAATACTAACGATGAGGAGATTCTTTCGTCAGGGAAACAATATCCCACCCATCCTGATGATCCTGAGAAGATCGATGAAGAATTTATGTTCGACTCTGCTGCTGACACTGAGGAGATCCTGCTCTCGCCTATATAACCACAGTCTGTAGAACCACGCCTGACTAGACATCACTTAAAAAGGTCAGTCGGACCTGCAGTTAAATCTTCTGTTGCGGTATCTGAGGTCAGAACACCAACCAAGACTACCCAACAGACTGAACCAGAGGAACCAACCCCAAATAAAAGATGCACCAGGCATAGTAGGGATAATACACCACCAAAATAAGGTACCTCTCATAGTTTTTTTGTATTCATGTAGTGTAGCTTAGTTAATTTAGTATCCATGCATTGAGGACAATGAAACCTTCAAGTTTGGGGGAGGTATTGTCCATAGTTAAGCATTTGCATCGATTGTATTTGTAGAATTATGTTATGGCATTTAGTTAGGCTAAGATAGTTTTTGTTGGAAAAAAATTAAGGATGTACGATGATGATAAATTTATGCCATGGTTGTCAATTGAATGTACATGAATGTTAGGATTAATATGACCAACTTTAGAGCTCAAGACTTTGTGAACTTTGATACATGATTGTATGTTTTCCATGATTAAGGAACTTATAAATTTTTTATGTAAGAACCTTTGCATGTTGAAGCATTAATTTATGAATAATGTGTTTAATTGATAAATGCTTAATGAAACTCCCTTGTGCTTAAATGTTGTTGAATTGTGAATAAATGTTTCGGCATAACTGTAAAGGGACACTCATCTTTGCTATAGTAGTGTTTGTACACTGCATTTCAATAAATGATAACTATAACATATAAGTGAATGAAATTAGTCATGGGATGACCTTTCCTGACTAGCTCGGGGATAGAAGGTATACTCCCATTTATCTAGAGTGTAGGATGGTAGTTTTGATAGGTTGACTTCCCTCGTAGCAGAGTTAAAAAAAAGTTAAATTTATGTTAAGTTAATGTTAATTGGAGTAAATGTGTGCTTAATTGGTAAAGAAATTCTAAAGTAGACTAGGTAACTTGATTATAATTTTTCTAACTTCGTTAAGCATGGACTGGATACAATCACACACACACTTATGCATAAGATCTTGCTCTAGGGAAAAGTTCTTGATATCCTGACTTGTCTAGCTTGTTGAAGCCATTTATTTCTGAGGGTTGAATTTTATATTAACACTACTGCATTGGCTAAACTTCTTCCATAGCATTATTTTCTGCTAATTATTATCCATTACTTGAGGACAAGCAATAGCTTAAGTTTGGGGGTGTGATAACCCCGTAAAAAGATGTATTTTTGTGTCTTTTTAATTAGGTTATTGTTTGTTTTAAATCCCATGTTATAGTATTTAGATTGCATTTAGGTCATATAGTTACATTTGGTGGTAAAGTCTTGTTGCATCATAAATTTATTGAAAATTGGTGTTGCTGAGGGAAATGACTTATTTTTTGTGGTGTTGTGCAGGCAATTAAAGCTTAAAAAGAAGATGTGGCTGCTGTAGCATGCTGAATAAATTTTTGCTATAGTATTCTAGAGATTGAATGTTGAAAGACTTGCCACAACAAAATATGGCTAGTAAACCTGGAGCGAAAAAATAAAATAGCAAAAATATCTTTGCTTAGATATCTGGCCACACGTGACTCACCACCCCTACTGTAAATTTAGGACCACCTGCCATAAATAATCGCCCATTCACGTGAAAATGGTGTCACCTAGGGTAAAAAGGGAATTTTGGGCCCAAAACCCTATAAATATTCCCTCTATAAATACCTAAGGTGCCCTACATTTTTTAGAGACTTTTGGAAAGCTTTGGCATGTGAGAAAGACAGCTACTCATTTCCATCTTATTCTTCCTTTTTCATCCCCTTGTTGGGTTTCCTCCATAGTCGAGCTTCAAGAGAGGTGGTAGCTAGAGGCTAGCTTGCTAAGGCATTGCATGGTGGTGGATCTAAGTCACGACAGCAGTTCATTTGAAGTCTTCTTCTCCTTGTGCTTTATTTTTCTATCTTTTTTGTGCTTATACTAAACTAACATATTATTGGATGAACTTAGCCACACCATGAACTTACTTATTTGGTGTTGGATTTGTGTTGGATGATTTTATTTTGTGTTAATGGATGAATATATATTTTTATGTTTTAAATGTTTTTTTCTCTTTGTTTTTATCTTTATGCGTTGTAGCATTGTAAGAACTTTTAAGAGATTGTCGTTTAATGTAGCGTAATATGCTTAGTCTTGTAAGAGCTTTTGAGAGATTGCCATTTTTTAAGTATATATACCTAGTATTGAGAGAGCTAAGTTAGATATACGTGAGTAAGGGAGACAAACCGGGATGGGGAGGTTCTAACCCATTTTAGAGATAAGGAGAGGGTTTCATTCGACTAAAAGGGATAGGACTTAGATGATAGGCTAGTGTTGCAGTTTACGCTAAGGGGTATTGGCGTATCATTAGTTTTATCAGGTTACTTGCTTGAGAGAGTGTATGAGCATTTTTAGAAAATCATGTCGGGTAACATACTCATAGAAACAACGATCATCCTTAGCATAGAATATTATTGTCGTAGCAAATACATACCATTTACCTCTATAGAAGCTTGATTGTGTGAGATTGTCAATCTTATCTCATTTTCCAAAGTTCATATTATTTTCTTGCTTTAGCATACTTTTGCATTTTACTTAAATTCTTGTCTCAGCACACCTTTATATTTTCAACAACTTTCACCACAACTATTTCACTCCACTTCACTTTATTCTTTCCACAGTATTCCAATAGCATTTATGCATATCATGTGTCGCATCTATATTTTCATTTGTTTATACCATTAAACTTAGATTATTTAGTTTTAGTTTTAATTCATGACAGTTTTTATTTGCTATAGCTAGCTTTTAAGATACCTCTAAGCCCTGTGGAGACGATACTCACTCACTACTGTATTACTTGCATCGATTGTGTATACTTGCGTAGATTTGTTTGCCACAACACTATATATTTACACGTGATCAATGAGAAACTGGAGAAAGTGTAATTGTTTAACCTTTTACATATTGATCAGAGGGATGTGAGGAATGAACATCAAGTTTATGTGGAGATGTTGGACTTAAAGAAGGCTGAAACTACATTTTACAAGTAGAAAGCTAAGGTTTAGTGGTTAATGAAGGGGATATGGTCATTAAATTCTTCCACTCGACTGTACTAGTAAAAAAGAAAGAAAAATACAATTAGATTGCTGAAGAATAAGAAAGGCAATCGCTTAGAGATGTTTGAGGAAATGTTAAATGAAATTGTTAATTTTTTTACTAGCCTTATTGATACTCGTGATGCCACTGTTAATTATCCTTTGATAGATCATCTTAAGGATCTGTCGCATTACTCGTTCCTTGCTAGGGCTACTGATAACTTGTTGAAAGAGGTCAGTGATGAAGAAATTAAGAAAGCACTGTTCAGACAATGTAATGAAAAAGTCCAGGTCTTGATGGGTACATCGTATGGTTTTTTAAGGCTTCTTGGGAGATTGCTAAAGTTGATTTTATTGTAGTTGCGAGGTACTTTTTCCAATCTTCATCTTTGTTTCCTAATTTTATTCTACTTTTATTGTGCTTGTGTCTAAAACTCCTAATGCTTTCATGGAAAAATATTTTAGGCCCATTTTCTATTACTCAGTAGTGTATAAAATTGTTACTAGAATCGTGTTCACTAGATTAGTTATTTTCTTCGTTGAGATGGTTGCCCCTAATCATTCATCTTTCATTAAGGGGAGGAATATTGTAAATAATACTTTGTTGGCTTAAGAGGTTGTGAAGGGTTACTCTAGGGAAACTCTTTCTCCTAGGTGCACCATTAAAGTTGATTTGTAAAAAGTTTTTGACTCTTTGGATTAGGGTTTTATTCTGTGTGTTCTGGAAGCAATAGGTTTACTAGAGGTGTTTCGAGGATAGTTTAAGACTTGTATTACTTTTTATAGATTTTCTATCTCTTTCAATGGTATATTGGTGGGATTTTTCAAAGGCGCTAGAGTGGTGATAAGTGATTTTAATAGTTATTATTTTGTTTTTATTTACTCCTTGTTCATCAATTTATGTTGCTAATTTGAGTGTTTTCTCTTATTTTCTGTGCAAGACATTAGATTCCAAAAACTGTACTAAAGGGGCAAAATTCTACAATTTTTATTTTTCTGGCGTCAAGGCTGGACTAGTGGACATGACTTGGAACATAAAGCAGCTGACATGGTGTCCAATCAGTACCTTCTAGAAGCTCTAATCAGATTTTTCTTAAAAATGGGAGAATCAACTGCAAATTCAAATTTGAAATTAGGAATTATCTTTACTTTTGGGATTTAATTCAAACAATTTCCAAGGATTATCTTTTGTAATTTCTTAGGATTTATCTTCATCATTTTTAGGGTTTTAGGAAGCTATAAATACCCTTAGGGTAAGCTTCAAACACATCTCATTTTTCTCTTGAACTTCTTTGTTATTGTTTTTCTTCATTCATAGGAGTTTTTACTTTTCTTTTTTTGGATTTACTTTTCAAGTTTTTTTTTTTTTTTCTCTAAAAATGCTAAGTATGATTTCGATCATACTTAGCTAATTTTCTTATAAGCCAAAGGTTGCAGCAATGAATAAATTCTGATCATGAGAATTGAAAAGCACTTAATTTTCGGGATACATTATCAGTTTTCTGGAATCAAAGATCAATAATCAGTCATCCTTTTATAATAAAAAACACTTTCTTTTCAAAAAGTGCATGTCAGATTGATTGTGGTTTCGATTAACAATTGGGAGGAAGGATCGACTTGTAGAATATTTTACTTCCTGTAAACACACTTAGGGGCAGTCCGCTAAGGGAAACTAAGATAGGATTCGATTCTCTACAAGACAGTATAATCCGAACCAAGTTTTTCCAAAGCTTTTTAAATGAGTTCATGCTAGTAACGATTATCCCAGTTAGTCCATATAAGGACTGATAATCAAATATTGGTTTGGATTATTGGTTCACTTGAGAGAAAAACAAGTTATAGGGGTGGGATCTGTAGACTGTAACCGCATGAATCCGAAGTTAAAATCTTATTCAATGATCTACGAAATTCAAGGCAAAAGTAGAAGCCTGAGGCTGAATTTTTTTATTAGATTTCCACTTTAAATTTACTTTCTTTATTTCTTTTTACTTATCGACAAGACATATTTTTTTATTTTACTCACAATTTTTACCTATATAATAATCAAAGACTACTTCATCAGCAGCTTATATAGTCCATGCGGATTGATTCTTACACTCTCTATACTATTCTATTTTATTTTTATTATGATTAAGGAATATTTATTTGAAATTAAAATGATGTGTGTCAAGGGTGAGGCAGGGGACCCCTTGTCCCATTACCTCTATGTTTTGGTGATGAATGTTTTTTCAAGTTACTGGATGTGGTTACTTAGGGTGGGGTCTTTAGATTTTATCCCAAGTATAGGAAGATTCATTTCACTTATTTGTGCTTTGTATATGACTTACTCATTTTCTGTCAAGGTTTTACTAATTCAGTCACTAGAGTGCTAAGTGTGTTTGAGCAATTCCATAATATATTAAGATTGAGGTTTAATGTTAATAAAATTGAGTTTTTTGCTTGTGGGATAGGTGAAGGTGAGCTTGCTGAAATTTTAAGTGTGACTAGGTTTAAGAGAGGTAACTTGGCAGTGAGGTATTTGGGTATCTCTTTGGTCACTAGGAAGTTCAATGAGAAAGATTGTTTCTCCTTGTTGGGTAAGATTAGAGAGAAGTAAGGAGCTTGGTCAAAGAAGGTCTTTAGCTTTCCCAGTAAGCTGAAGTTAATTAAGGTTGTGTTATTCAGTGTTTCTAATTATTGGTGTAGACTTGTCTTACTTCCCAAGGTGGTTATTAGAAAAATTGAGCAGATGTGTGTGAAGTTCTTCTGGAAAGGCTGTCATACTCCTGCTAAAGGGCCTCATGTTAGCTGGCAGCAGGTGTTCTTCCTCAAGGTTGAAGGAGGGATTAGAGATAAAAAACTTGATGTGTTCGAATAGATCTTGTGGATCTATGCTTATTAAAAGTATTTTGGTAGGCAAGGGATCCTTATGGGTTGCATGGATAAAGATGTGTTTAAGGATAAAGATTTTTGGAGGGTAGCTTGCAAGCCGCATTGTAATTGAACTCTTAGAAATTTGTTGAGATTAAGGGGTGAGGTTGTTGAGTTGTTTGGTGTTGATGTTAATTGGGATGTGGTCAATGGTAGGTGGATTTGGGATAATATAAGGGAGAAGAAGGCTTGTATGGTATGAAATAGGCTTATGTGGTTTCCTTTCCATGTTCCCAAGCATTGGATTATGGCTTAGATTATTATTTTGGACAGGGTGCCGATTAAAGATAGGCTTGCTCGTATGGGTGTAGCTACTGATGGGGGGTGCATTCTGTGTGGTGATTGTGCTGAGACTAGGACCATTTGTTTATGTAATGTTCATATGCTTGTAGAGTCTGGAATAGTGTTTTACAGTTGTGTTGCGTGCAGCAGAGGTAATATGAATGGGATGTTGCCATGAGGTGGGCTGTGGAGAATCTTATAGGCAAGTCCTTAATTGTTCATATCTTGAAATTTGTTTGGGAAGAACGTAATCGTAAGCAGTTTCATGGGTAGCTAGATCAGTTGGGAAATTGTTGATTGTATTAAAATAAGTGGTTTGTATTCATTTGTAGTCTTGCTGCATCAATAGGGTGGATAGGGTGAATTCGAGTTTATGTGAGGTTTGGGGATCTAGTGATGGTCCCTCCCTTTAGTTTTATTGTTATAGGTTTGTTGTATTCTTGATTTAATACTATAAATAAATTATCAAAAAATTCAGTCATGTAGTTTTATCCTAATAGTAGATAACAGGTACAATGTTTCACTAACTATAACACTTATGTTTCAATTAATATGAATAAATATTTAATCGAGTCGAATTAAAAATTTGAGTTATTTTAATTAATAAATTTAATAAACAAGGATTATAGATTCCCAATAAATATAAGTCGTCAGATCACTTATATTTTATATTTGAAGATATTCCTTCACATGACCTTCCATCCGGAGGTGTTTTATACGCAGAGTGGAAGAGCTTTGAAAGGTGTATAACGATTCACAAATATTAGACGAACGAACATATATAATTTTAAATAAATGAATATAGCTATAATTTGAAAATTGTTAATGAATATAATTTGAATATAAATAAATTTGAAAGTAAATAAACGAATAGGAAATAAGAATGAACCTAAACGGCTAGTTGATCTTCATTGGAATATATTCACTTGCATGGACAGGAATTTATATTATGTCATCCCAATATTTGAAATCACTAAAGATATTATCAAGTTGAGCTCGAATAATTTTAAGTTTAAATTCGACTTAAGATTTGGAACTTAATACTTAATTCGAACTCGATTGAATATCAAAATATTTGAACTCAATTATTAAGACGTAGATGTCATTAGTATATAAAATAAGAGTATTTATATAATTCAATAATATAATATATTTAAAATATTTATTAATGAAAATATCAATTATGCTCACGAGCGGTTCAAACTATATGATGCTCGAATTCAACTCGATTTATAGTTTGAAGTTGGCTCTATTATTACTTAATCAAGTTCAGCTTTTTTTCTTAAATTAAATTTAAATAGCTTACCAATAGTAGTGTCTCATTTTATACCCCTAATGAACATTGCGCAAACAAGTTCCTATGACATTATGGATCAACATGTCGATCAGGGACGAATGCAACTTCAGGGGTAAACAATTTCCTTATCCCTCAAAAAAGGGTGTAATTTCTATATAGTTCCCTGAAAATTTTGGAATCACAATTTAATGAAATTATAAAGGTAAATAGGCAACCGAAGCACTATTTTTTCTCTCAATGTGATCGTTTGACAAACATTTTTGGTCATTGACCATTACAATACCGGCATGACGGTCCAAGTGATGACGTGGCAGACCACTATGGCTGATGACATGACAGATGGGCTAATTTTTTTTTATTCGAGACCAAAATTGGTTTTTTTTAAATTTTAAGTGCTTATTTGTTTTTTTAAAAAAATAAAAAATGTTTAAAATTATAAATATAAAATTATTCAAATATTCAAAAAATTTAACAAAAATATTCAAAAAATTAAATATGAAAAACACTAAAAATAAAAATTATAGTTTAAAAAAATTAAATAAATCATATTAAAAATATAAAAAATATTATAAGAAATTTTAAAATTTTTGAATATATATCATGGGTTATAAATTGATAACAATAAATTATTGAAAAATTTAAAAATATTTTTAAAAATATATATTATACATAATATATACTTGTAATATATATACATATCATCAACACTTATGCAAAGTATTTTTATTGGGTTAATCAAGATTCACAAATTTTAAATTAGTTAAGACTTACAAATTTTGTATTAGTCAAAATTTACTATGTATTCTAATTATATTTTATTTTTGAATTTATTACATAATTATCTTTTAAATTAGTCGAGACATAGAAAAAATAATTAGAAAACATAATAAATTTCAACTAATAAAAAATTTATAAGTCTCAACTATTTTCTTTTTACAGAAAACCGCTAGTTTTATTAAAAATAGAAAATATCCAAAATTACAATAAAGATTTACAAATATAACATAAACTTAACAAAATTATAATTAGGATATTTTCCTATAACCATTGACACAAAAACTAGGCACCTAAATCATACAAAGACCAAATAAGAAAAATGTTAAAAAACCTAACAAAAAAACTCGAACAAAATAAAGGTACGAACAAATCTGGCTACATCGACAAACGAACCACAAAAGAGGATGAAGCGACTGAAGGTCACCAATAAATCACAAATCATAGTCAAACGACATGAAAAAAAAAGTCTCAACTATTTTAAATATTGTAATTCTCAATTAATCCAATAAGAATAATTTGTATAAGTGTTGATAATATGTATATATGTTACATGTATATTCATTGTATAATATATCTTTTTAAAAATATTTTTAATTTTTTTTTATAATTTTTAAGTTATCATTTTATAACTTATGATATATATTCAAATTCTTTTAAATTTTTTATTAAAATTTTAGAACTTTTAATATTGATATTCAATTTTTAAATAATTTAATTTTTTTTTAATATTTGAATAATCTTATATTTATGATTTAAAATATTTTTTATTTTTAAAACAAATTAAATAAGCCCTTGAACTTTAAAACAATCAATTTGACCCTCAAACAAAACAAAAAAACAACTAATTTAGCTAATTTGCCACATCATTTGCCATGTCATCAAACACCGTGGACTGCCACATCAGCACTATAACATTCAATGATGAAAAATGTTGGTCAAAAGGTCACATTGATTTTTGTTTTGAGTTGGATGACCACATTGAGAAAAAATAGTACGAGGATCACATTGGGTTTCTTTTGAACGTACAAGGGCTTGGGGTGCCTTTTTTCCAATTATAAAATTACACTCTAACTCCCAACAATTCAATGATTCAAGGATAATGTCGATGCTGGGCAATGAGTACGAAGTCGTTAATGTTTAGAGACCATGACGAATATGGGTCACGCTCTCAGTGGAACAACAACAACAACAATAAAACCCTATTCACATATGCAATGGGGTAAGAAAGAGGTAGGGTAGTAGGCTGCCCCCAACGCATGGTTGAGAGCAGCTTCCGTGGAAGACCTCCGGTAGTCAGAAAATTAAAAAATAAAGATAAAATGCAATGCATGTATAAATAAATAAATAAATACATAGTTGAACAGTCTTCATATGTAGTCTTCATGTGCTCGTTTGTAATGGTAAGTAATCCCTGTAACTAAATCCCTACTTTAAAAATCTCTGCATTTAGACAGAAACGTTAGACCCGACTAAATTTAAAAAAAGGAAACATGAAGAGAATGATACCCAGAAGTCAACGATGGCAAGCTATGAGAAGGAATAATGTCAAAAGAGATAAAACCTAAACTAAGGCAACACTACTCAGCAACCCTAGTTCTAAGCCTTCAAAAATTCCAATGACATAAACGTATAAAAAGTAGAAGTCATGGAAATTGCTATAAAGACATTAAAAGAAGACAGAGAAGATACACCCTATGGATGTGACCCGCACTACTCGGATACCCTGGTCTTGAGTCTCCATAATTTCCTATCAGAGGTCATGTCCTCGGTTAGGGCTAAATCCTTCAAATCAGATCTCAAACAGTCTTCCCACTTCTGCCTTGGTCGTCCTCTCCTTCTGGCACCGTTGACTGTAATTGACTCAACCCTCCTGACCGCATCCGACGGTTGTCTCCTAAGGACATGTCCAAACCACCGTAGTCTTCCATCCCCCAATTTTTCGGACACAGACAACACCCCCAAGTTTAACCTAATAGCAGAGTTTGGTGTCATGTCCCACAGAGTCCTACCACATGTCCATCGAAGCATTCTCATTTCTGCGGCCTCCATCCTCCTTACGTGATCCTTCTTGATTGCCCAACATTCTGATCCATATAGCATCGCTGGTCTTATTGCCATTCTATAAAATTTTCCTTTAAGTTTTAGAGGCACCTTCTTGTCATACAGAATTTCAGTAGCAGCCCTCCACTTTAGCCATCCCACCTTTATACGGTGAGTAACGTCATCATCTACACCTCCATCTTTATGTATCATAGACCCTAGGTACTTGAAACAATCCTTTGAGGGGAGAACGTGTCCTTCTATGCATACTTCTATATCTTCATCGATTTGGTTCCCGCTGAAGTTTGAACATAAATACTCTGTCTTTTCAATATTGATCCTTAGACCTTTTTCTTCCAAAGCAGTCTTCCAGGTAGTCAGTCTACTATTCAGCTCAGTTTTTGTTTCAGCAACTAGGATAATGTCGTCACCGAAAAGCATACACCATGGAACACCGTCTGGTGTCGTACAATAGATGTCGTCCATAATCAAAGCGAAGATGTAAGGGCTAAGAGCCGAGCCCTGGTGGAGTCCAATCTCCACTGGGAATGCCTCGGTATCGCCAACTATAGTCCTGACGTATGTAGTAGATCTACAGTACATATCTCGAATTGCCCGGATATAAGCATTTGGAATCCGTCTTGTTTTCAAGGTATTTCAGATCGTATCACGGGGAACGCTATCATACGCCTTCTCAAGGTCAATGAACGCCATGTGAAGATCTCTATTTTTTTCCTATATTTCTCCATAATCCGTCGAAGTAGATGAATCACCTCCGTAGTAGACCTGCCTGGCATAAAGCCAAATTGGTTTTTCGAAACCCTAGTAATCTGTCTCAACCAATCCTCTATCACCCTTTCCCATAGCTTCATGGTATGGCTGAGTAGTTTAATACCTCTTTAGTTACCACAACGTTGTGGATCTCTTTTATTCTTATAGATTGGTATCACTGTAGACTCTCTCCACTCCTCTGGCATCTTGGCAGTATCTAAAATAATATTAAAGATGTTGGTTAACCAATTAACTCCCTCTTCTCCTAGGGCTAACCAAATAGTGATAGGAATTTGATATGGACCGACAGCTTTATCTCTCCCCATCTTTCTAAGAGCCATTTTAACTTCCTCAAACCCAATCCTACTTGTAGGGCAGTCATTGGCCGTAGTATGATGGTTGGCTGACCCATCAATGTTACTATCTCTACATGGAGAGGCACCGTCATTAGATAAGCCGAAGAAATAACTACCCCAAACCCTTTTAATATCATGATCTTTCACTAAAAGAACACCATTATTGTCCTTAATAAACCTAATTCTACCTAGATCCTTTTTTCTATTCTCCCTGGATTTTGCTAGCCTGAAGATGTCGTTTTGTCCTTCCTTGGTGTCTAATCTCTTGTACATTTCCTCGTATGCCTTATCCTTTGCTTTAGCCACCGTTTTCTTAGCTTGCCTCTTTGTCTCCTTGTATCTTTGTTTAGCTCTCAATCTTTCTTCGTCGTCATTGCATTGTAGAAACTCCTTGAAGCAAGTTTGCTTTTTCTTCACCTTAGTTTGGACTTCTTCGTTCCACCACCACGATTCTTTATGCTCCTTGACCTTCCCTATCAATAACCCAAGGGTGTTTTTGCCCACCTCTCTGATGGAATTTGCCATTTTTTTCCATAACATATCTTCATTATCTGCATTATTTGAGTTTGTAGTTCCAAAACCTGTATTAGACAAAACCTTACTCCTAAAGTCATCAGCTGTCGCTCCATGTAAGTTCTTCCAATGGATACTAGGTATACCAAGTTTATCCCTCCTTTAAGTTCTCCGTCCGTGGCGTACACGGAATACCAAAACCAATAGTCTGTATTGTGATGCACATGCCTCTTCAGGGAACACCTTACAGTCAATGCAAGCCCATCGATCTCGATTTCGATCCAGGATGTAATTGATTTGGGTACAATGTCCCCCGCTATGGAACGTCCTCGTAATTTACTATTAGGACAAAACTACATGGCTAAATTGGATCTAAGAATATATTATATGTAGTTAATCTTGTGCCAGAATATAATATTACGGTTAATGATGATGACGATCGGAAAAATATCGGACGATAACAATATTAATAATTCGAGTATTATTCAGTGCACAAAGAAGAAGAATAATGTTAACCGGAACTAAAGAAATGGAGGGGGGCAAGGAGATGATGAACAGTGCCGAGCGATTCCTCAAGTCCCAAATTCTTGTCGTGGGATGGTGTATTAGAATTAATAGAAAGAATTGCACTCTTGTATTTCCATTCCAGTAAAGAATGTTATAATTTACCAGTAGCCTTTGTAAAAAAGATAAAGAATGAAAGAAAGATTAACAGATTTTCAAACTGTATTTTCATTTCTTCATCTTCTCACAACGAGAAGCTTATTTATATAACCAATTAGTTCATTAGTTACAATTTTAGAATCTCTAAAACCTTGTAACCAACTCTCAACAACCTCACCCTAAACATTATTAATCACACGTGAGAGACCAGTGAAGCAGCTCGTCCCAAGTCATCCAAGACCATACTCCAACATTCCCCCTACTGGAAAACTTCTCTATTAACAAATCACACTCCAACCTTCCCCTTACTAACACACTTCTTTAAAAGAGACTCTCACTCTACACACTCCTCATCACTTGACTCCAAAGAATTAACTTTAACTTGAGAAACAAGCAACTGATGCCTATGTTTAAGAAATATAGGGGCAGAAAACAATTTAGTTAATATATCAGCAACCTGCTCAAAAGCAGGAACCTCCTGAACTGAAAGCTTGCCAGTAGTAGCCATCTCCCTCACAAAGAACAAATCAAGCTCAACATGCTTGAACTTGGAATGAAGAATTGGATTGGCACAAACCGCTACGGCACTAGAATTATCACACCAGATAATAGGTTTTCCATGAGAAGTCACACGTAGCTCACTAAGAAGGGATTCAAGCTATACCATCTCAATAGCAGCACACGCAACACTCCGATATTCAGCCTCAGCCGTAGAACGAGAAATAACTTGTTTACGAGAGCTCCAAGAGACCAAATTCCCACCAAAATAAATATAGTACCCTAAGGTTGAACGTCTATCATCAGCATCCGATCCCCAGTTGGCATCTGCAAATCTCGTCAAAGACAATCGAGAAGAGGTAGAAAAATGAAGACCGAAAGCAACAGTCCCCTGCAAATATCACATGATTCGCTTTACTGCATGAAGATGAATGTCACAAGAAGCTTTCATAAACTGACAAACCCTATTGAAAACAAAGGCAATGTTTAGGCGAGTGATAACAATGTACTGCAAAGCACCAACAATGCTCTGATATTGTGCTACATCCTCAATTGGTGTTCTAGCATCAACTGAAAACTTGCAACTGGACGCCATAGGTGTGGGAAGCCCTTTAGAATCCCCAGACCGCTTTTATGTAATAGATCACGTATATATTTTTGTTGACTCAAAACAAGATCATCAGATTCTCGAAAAGCCTCAATTCCCCAAGAAAAAATTCAAGGACCCAAGATCCTTCAAAGCAAACTGAGTATTTAGTTTGTCAACAACATTCTGAACCTCCTCCTCACAACTTCCCGTAAGAATAATGTCATCAACGTATACGAGCAAATACATAATACTATCAGCATTTTTCCTAACAAAGAGTGAAACATCAGACCTTGCTAACACAAAACTATGAGACATTAAATATTCCTTAAGCCTCTCAAACCATGCTCGAGGAGCCTGCTTCAAACCATAAATCGCTTTGTTTAACTTACAAACCAAACCTCCATCACCTTCCTCATAACCCGGCGGTTGTGTCATATACACCTCCTTAGTTATGACACCATTCAAAAATGCATTGTTTACATCGATTTGCCTTAACAGCCATCCCTTTGAGAGTGCAAGTGAAAGAACTACGCACACATTTTACTGGCTTGACAAAAGGACTAAAGACTTCATCATAATTAACCCCTGGTTGCTGCAAAAATCCCTTGGCTACAAGTTGATCCTTGTACCTTGTTATGGAACCATCAGCATTTCGTTTGATTTTAAAAAGCCAATTACAATTTACTGTCTTTCTATCGTTTGGAAGAGGAACAAGTGTTCAGGTGTTATTTTTCATCAACGCATCATATTCCGCTTGAGCTGCAGATCTCCATTCAGGACTCTTCATAGCTTCTCTGATGGTTCTTGGTACTTTATCCGAGCAAGCCACTTGAAAGACTATTGGCTTCCAAATACCATTCTTGCTTCGTGTCACCATATGGTGAACATTGCACTGCTCTACAACAGCCTGTGACTCTACACGAGTAATAGCACTTGAATCTGACCCAACCACCATATCATAATTACTATCCAAAATAGTTAGAACCAATAGCTCACGCTCATCTGCAGCAACCTCCACTTCACGCACCGTGACAGGTATCATTAAACCAGTAGTTGCATGCGTGTTATCCTCCACAGTAGTCAATGCTTGTGTTGAAACAGGCACACGTGGATCAAAGTTTCGACCACAACTATGAATCGAACTAGGTACAACCTCTATTGGTCTATTAAGACAACCATCATCTAGCCTCTCAGTTAAAGTAAGAGACTATATTATAGTTAACATACTAGATAAGGTAATATCACCATTATGAGCTTTGCCTTCTACTTTGTCAACAGAATATGGAAAAACCTCCTCATCAAAAACAACATATCTTGAAACAAAAATCCTTCCATTATTATCCAAACATTTATATCCTTTATGTACAAGACTGTATCCAAGAAAAATGCATCGTTTTGACCTGAAGTCCAGCTTATGCCAATTAAAAGGCTTCAAAAGAGGAAAACAAACACAACTGAAAACCTTGAGCATAGAATAATTAGAAACTTGTTGATACAGAACTTCAAATGGTGATTTGCCACTTAACACTTCAGTTGGCAAATGATTTATCAAATATACTGTTGAAACAAATGTATGACTCCAGAATTTCAATGGCAATTAAGCTTCAGCTAACAATGCTAATCCCATCTCAACAATATGTCTATGTTTCCTCTCCGCTTTTCCATTTTTGCTCAAATGAACTCGCACATGAAATTATTTGTTGAACACCATTTGCAAGGAACCAACCTTTAAGTGCTTGATACTCACCACCTTCATCAGTCTGAAGAATTTTAATTTTAAAACCAAACTGAACTTCAATCATCTTATTGCACTCATACTTCTCATACTTCCTCTTAAGAAGATAAATCCAAGTATGTCGACTATAAACATCTATGAAAGACACATAATACTAAAAGCTATCAGAAGATACAACTGGCGTTGGACCCCAAACATCAGAAACAACCAAATAAAATAGTTCCTTGTATTCATTTAAGGATTTACAAAATGGTAATTTATGATCTATGCTTTGTAAACATGTTGTACAAACATGAGACAACTTATTTTCTCTAGGAACAACATTACATGACTTTATTACAGCTCGTACAACAACCATCGATGAATGAACAAGACATTTATGCCACAAGTCTAGTAGGCTTGACGACTTTGAGATATTATTCAACTGCCAACTTGACTCATTTGCAATGTACGGCAGTAATTGGTACAGTCCATCACACGTGAGCCTCCCTGTGTAAGCAACACCAAAATTAAACAAAGACAGGTCATTGGTTACATGATATGTAGCTCCTGTATCTGGATACCAAACACTAGCATAAGCTTTGGGTGAAGCATTAACAGAAGGTATTGTGGAAACAAAAGTTGCCGAGGAAGGAGAAACAAAAGCCCAGCACTAGAACCAAAAGATGAATCAATAGAAGATGCACTAATAGGAAGCACATGCATTATATACGAGGCCTGAAGAGTGAACAAGTGACCCCTTGATAGTACGTCACTAATCTGAATGACTGCATACCAGGAAAAATAAGGTTAGCAGCAGGATGATATAAGAATATAGGAGAGTGAACAAACCCAGGACTCATCGAGTGATTATATGTCTGCATACTGATTGCAGGCTGCTGTTTGTCACCAGAGAAATTACGCGACTGTTTCCATCATTCATTAGTTTGAGAAGTAGAGTCGGTCACTCCAGAGTACTCGTGATCAAACTTGTGATAGCATTTCTGAACAGTATGGCCAAACTTTCCATATAGATGACAATGAGGTCGATTTGAGTTATTATAACGACCACGACCCCTACCCAGAAAACTGTCACCTTGTTGACTTATGACTGGTTTTGACTGTTACTGAGATGAAATATTTCCAACAGTAGTTTTGACACTCAACTCTCGACAATCCTTATCACCAGAATGAACTGCCATGCTAACTGAAGCACCTTCACAAAGAAAACATTTCTGTCGAGCCTTCCTTTGAGAGTGAAGACTATGCCTGAGAGCGGATATCTTTGCACTAGAACGTGCGCCAAAAAGTCATGAAATAGCATTCCAAATGGTGAGCGTAGATGTAAGAACAATGAGATGAGGAAGAACTTCTGTACTCACAGTGGTTAAGAGCCAAGATGCCAATAGTTTATCTTGCTACCTATAAACCACAAAGGCAAAATTCTCTTCCTCTTGCCCTGATTCATTCGTGAAAAACTCACTATGAGCAACAATATCAATAGAGATATTTCAATAAACCATATCCATCAATAATCAACATTACTTGATGTTTCCACAAAAGATAAGTGTTCTCAGACAATTTCACAATATCATGCTTAGGAATATGTTGAACAGTAAAACTAACCGATGAGGAAGCCATAGACAAAGTAATGAGTGAGACAAAAAACAACCACTACAAGAAACTGAAGAGAAAACACCTCAACCACCAACCTACAACACTTCCAGATCTGCAATCACCTTCAGCGAAATACACGATCTACAACTACAACAATTGAGAAACAACGAACCTCCATGCATCGTGAAAAAGAAAACTCAAGAATGAACGAGCTGCGGACGACGAAAAACACTTCAGGACTTGGCGAATGATACCATGTTATAATTTACCAATAGCCATTGTAAAGAAGACAAAGAATGAAAGAAAGATTAATAGATTTTCAAATTGTATGTTCATTTCTTCATCTTCTCACAACAAGGAGAAGTTTATTTATACAACCAGTTAGTTCATTAGTTACAATTCTAGAAGCTCTAACAACTTAATCAACTTTCAACAACCTCACCCTAAACGTTATTAATAACACGTGAGAAACCAGCAAACACGTGAGAAACCAATGAAGCAGCTCGCCGCATGTCATCCAAGACCATACTCCAACAAAGAAATTATACAGAAGAATGGTCTATATATAAGACCTCAAGAGAATATGGATAACTTATATCCATTTGTTAAACAACATAACCTCCTTTTCGCGTGTTCTAACAGCATAACCATCTAGTCACATGCAACATGTTCTTAATAACCTTAAAGCAAGCCACGTGCAATATCTCTAACATTCATCCTACTTCTTTATATTACTTCTTTAAAATAAAAAATGCACAACTTGTTTCTCAATTCTTCAAATCTTCCAAGGGCGAGCGGCTTGGTTAATATGTCTGCAATCTGACTGTCAGTTGGCACGTAGTTGATCTGTATCTCTCAAGCTCCAACCTTTTATTTAACAAAGTGAAGATCCAACTCTATATGCTTGCTTTTGGCATGCAAGATGGGATTTGTTTCCATGGCAATGGTACTGGTATTGTCACACCAGACCTTTGGTGCTTCTGTCAACAGAAGTGTCATCTCATGAAATACAACCTTTGTGCACGTAACTTCAGTTGTGGCATCCACGAGACTCTTTTATTCTGCCTCATTTGTGGATCGTGACACAGAAAATTACTTCCTCGAGCTCAAAGAAAGAAGATGACTGCCATTGAAGACGTATTATCCTGATACAGACTTTCGATCGTCAACATCGCCCCCAATCATAATCAGAAAAGGCGTTGAGAAGCATCATTCCTTGCACCTGAGATGAGAACCAGAGTCCATACTCCAAAGTACCTTGAAGATACCTTTGAATTCGTTTACGGCTAACCAATGCACATCAGTGGGTTCTTGTAGAAACTAAGCAACTTTATTGACTACAAAAGAAATATCCGGACGTGTATGACAAATGTATTGAAGTGCTTCAACTACATTTCGATACTGCCTTGGATCTTCTAAAGCACTCCCTTCATATATACTAAGCTTAGTTGAAGAAGCCATAGGCATGGTAACAAGATTCACATTCATCATTTGATTTTTCTGCAAAAGTTCTATGATAAAATTCTTTTGTCTAAGAAATAAACCACGTGCTGATCTGTAAGCTTAAATACCGAGAAAGAACTTTAGCTCTCCAAGATCTTTCAGAGAAAATCATTCATGAAGTTTACTAATCACTAAATGTGCTTCTTCCTTTGAACTTCCAGTAACTAGAATGTCGTCCACATATATTACAATATACAAGATATGTCCATTAGATCTTTGTATGAACAGTGAAGAGTCAGCTCTTGATGACTGAAACCTAAGCTCATAAAGGAAATCTTGTAACTTCACAAACCAGTTCTAGGTGCCTGCCTAAGTCCATACAACGCCTTTTTTAATTTGCACGCTAAACCACGCCACTTGTTGAAGGCTCTTCGAACCCAGGCACTTACTGCATATACACGTCCTCGATGAGATCCCCTTTTAGAAAAACATTGTTTATATCTACTTGTCTTACATGCTATTTACACGTAACAGCTAAGGAAAGCAATATATTCACTGTGGAAAAATGTACAACTGGACTGAAGGTGTCCATGAAATCAAACCCTGGTATTTGTGAATAACCTTTGGCCACTAACTTTGCTTTCAACTTTTATATCGACTCTTCAGCATTTTTCATAACTTTGGACAGCCATTTGCAACCAATGGGCTTCTTTCCTCTAGGTAACTCCACTATTTCCCAAGTTTTATTACTTAGTAGAGCATTGCATTCGGTCATTACTGTTGCTCGCCAATCTGGATCTCCAAGAGCAGTATGAATATCGGTGGGGACTTTTTGCATTGAACCGAATACAATTTTGGTTTAAAAATACCATGTTTTCTTCGAGTGGTCATGGAGTGTGTGTTCCCTGCATTTATTGGCTAACTAACCTCTTGAACTTGTTGTTGACCAGCAGACAATTTCTGATCAGAACTAAGTGTAGCATTGTTAGGATGTACTTCTTGTTGAGTGACTGACTGACTAGTTGTAGTCATTGTTGGACTGTCACGCTCCACCTCATTAGAAACAGGTTGAGTAGCTTTATTATGATCATGGATAAAAGCATCAAGTTCAATAGGCATATCACTAACGACAATCAGTACACGCCAGGTGGAGCCTTTGACTGCTGGTGATATTTTGTGAACAAAAGGAAACACCTCCTCATTGAATACAATACTCCGAGACACAAAGATCCTGTCATTTTCATCATACATTGATATCTGTGATGACTAGGAGAGTAACCGAGGAACACGCAAGGTTTTGAGCAAATGTCCATTTTGTGTTTATTGAATGGCCTGAGATGAGGAAAACATTGACAACCAAAAGTTTCAAGGAAACCATAGTTAGGAGGCTTACCAAAAAGCTTTTGATGAGGTGACATATTTCCAAGCAGCTTAAAGGGCATTCTGTTGATAAGAAAGACAACATTTAGAACTCCATGAGACCAGAACGTTAATAGAAGATGTAATACCCTAATTTTAAAAAGGAACAAAATCCAAGGACTATTCTCCAATTTACCCATTTGTAATAGTTGGGGGGTTTAAAAGCCAAAAACAAAGCAGTGTATAGCCCCTTTTATTGTAAACCAGAAAAGAAATAAATAAAACAGGGCTTTTCCTTCTCATTTCTTTTCTTTCTTATTTTTTTTCCTTTTTTCGGGATAGTATAGATGTATAAGGGGTGGCTACCGTTGAGCGGTGGTAGGAGTGTGAGAGAGAGTCAGCTCTTGGCCAGGAAGCTTCGACTGTTGGTGGCTGGTGATAAGCTCGTAGGGTCCTTAGGGGGCTTTGGTCGAGAGCAAAAAGAGGGAGAAAAATTTGGTCACTTAGACCTTTGTTAGATTTTCGTCGTTCAGTTCGGGGGTCGTTCGGAGTTTCGGTGTTCACCGTGGAGCGGTAGAAGCGTGGTGGTCAAAGTGAGGCTCGTTTTAAGCCTCTCGGCTGTGAGTTGAGGATGAGAGGATGGAGTCTCTTAGTGTACAAGGACCGGCGCCGGCATGTGGGGATGTGCTCCAGGCTTTCTGACCGCATGGAAAAAATGAGAGAGGGGGCTGGGAGTTCACGTGTTTTATGGGAAAACATTATGTTTAAGAAAAATGGGTAAATCACGCAAGTCCCCCTGTTTTAGAATTCTTTTAATTTGGTCATTTACTTTAAGGGCTAATTACACGTAAGGCCCTCCACTTCTGCCATGCTTTTGCATTATGGTCACTAGGCATCTGTTGTTTTATTTATTTCGTTTCTAACCCCGTGATTTGCTTTATTTCAATTTGGTCTCTGACCTATGCATTTTTATTATTTTAAATTAACTGATAACTTTTATTTTATTGCACATTAACCACTAACTTTTATTTTATTACACTTTAACCATTGTTATTTATTTATTTATTGTTTCTAATATTCGATTCGACCTTGTGGTGACCAGATCTGAGGTATGATCCATATTATTATGGTTCGGACTTTGTTATCCACTAACCTTCTTTTCTTTTTTTACTATTTTATTTATGTTATTTTACTTTATTTTTATTTATTGTTTCTAATATTTAATTCGACATTGTGGTGACCAGATCCGGGATATGATCCACATTATTATAGTTCGGACTATGCTAACTTTATTTTTTTCAATTTATTTTATTTTGATATATTTGTTTGAATTATTCTATTTGACCTTGTTGTATCCAGATTCGGGGTATGATTCACATTATTATGGTTCGAATCATGCTAACCCCTAACCGCTAATTTTTCTAATTTACTAACATTCTAACTTTTATTTTATTATTCATATTAACATTCTAACTTTTTATTTTTATTGTTCTTACTAACTTACTAACATTCTAACATTTATTTTATTGTTCATACAAACATACTGAATTTTTTATTTTTATTGTTCTTACTAACTTAGTAACATTTTATTTTATTACACAACTAACCCCCTAGCTTTTAAATTTATGCAATTTTTTATTTTTTAATTATATTTATTTTCCAGCACTTTAAATTCTATCATTTTATTTTTTTGCCCTTTAATTTTGTTGCATTTTCTTTTAGTCCTTTTTTATTTGCATTTAAGCATATTCTCTTAAATTTCATTTTATTTTAGTCACTGATCTTGCTTGTGGTATATTTGCATGTGGTATATTTACATCTAATACCTATACTTTTCACTATTTTCGTTTCAACTTTATTTATTTATCCTCTTTCTTGACTGGTATTTTAATCTTGGTTGTTGGTTTAGAAAGCTTGCATGTTGGTCTCTTGTTTATGCTAGTAAGTTACCAATGTTTGACTCATATTTTAGATTCGAAATCGAATTTTGTCATCTTTATTTATTGCTAAATTTTTATGCACACTTTTATATTGTTTTTATTTTTTATATAAATCATCATTTTTTATTATGTATATAGAAAAGATAAATTTTTGTTGTGAGGGAGATCTATGAAGACATCTCCCAACTACAAGGGAAAGTGTCTTTTCGAAGATTTTTCGCACAAAAGGTTTTTTTTGTATTCGATAGTCTTCTTTGTTATATATTTTTTATCTTATTATTTTTTATTTTGTTATATTTTTATTTTGTTTATTTATTTTATTTTTATCGTTGATATAAGGAAAAGATAATGTCTTTTTGTGAGGGGATTCTATAGAAAGGTACCCTAACTACAAAGGAAGTGTGTTCCCGAGGATTGTTCTCACAAAAGGGCATTCTTTTATCTGAACATTTCTAAAATTTAATATAATAATATTACTCTTTTAAACTATATCATCCATAAAATTAAAGAAACACCGTTTTGTGAGGGGAATTCATGAAAAAATCTCCTAACTATAAGGGAAGTGCATTTTCAAGTATTGTTCGTACAAAATGATGTATTTTCTCTTATAAAAAATAATTATAACTTTTTGATAAAATAAATAGCCTTATTCTATAAAATATCGTTTGGGCTCTTTAATTTTTGTACCACAACATTTCTCATCAAATCTTTATTTCCTTATTAGCAAAAGTATCATTGTTTTGGTTTTTTTTAAAAATTGACATCTTTTAAATAAATTCAAATAAATAGAAGGATCGTAATTTAAGTATGTTTTTGAGTTTATAAATTTCCCAACATTTAAACATCATATAATTGTTTAGGTTCCAAACTTGGGCATTGTGGGGGTGTTCACCCTTCCCCACACGTAATCGACTCCTGAACTCTTAAAAATGAATTTTTGGTAAAACGCATACCATTTTGTCGTCTTTTAATGATTTTTCTAAACTCATTAAAATGATGTTTAAGGTTTCCAACCTACCTAACTTAAAGGTTGGTGGCGACTCCAAAATCAAATCATTTTCAAAATTATATTTCATCGTCTTCCCCTAATTAATTCTTAAAGTCTAACGGATCCCTAAGGGAGATGTTATGAAAGCTTGGTTACTCCGCTGGAGACTTAGAGAGTCAGACCATAAACAATTATACATTGTTTTTATTCTTGGGAATTAAAAACTTAAATTGTATTTTATTTATGATCTTTTTGTTTATTTTGAGTTTCAACATATCATGCATTATTCTATTTTTAACTAATTGATTTTTTATTTTAGTGGTCTTCAGATTTGAACAGATTTTTGGAACTTGTGAAAGTATTGTATTTTGTCATGCTTTTAAAGGTTTGTGAGTTTCTCCTCACACACAACACGTGCATTTACATACCATAAGCTCACTTATTAGCTTTGTCCCTTTTAAGCTGAGGTGAAAGCTTAGCCTACGTGAGATAATTAGTTTCTCTATATGGGTTTTAGCAAGTAACCGTTGGGGTTCATATACCTTATGTCTACGTGAGATAAATTGTTTCTCCGCATGAACACAAGGGAATGTATCCTCCCGAATTGAACTCGATCTGAACTAGCCTGTAATGGGCTAGGATTGAGGGTTTGGCTGCCTAAGGAGGCACCAACATGGACAATTCAAGTACCTTTTTTTCTTAGAACTCAATACTGCATAACCTACTCCAATAAAATTCATGTCGAAACTCTGTCCGTTGTTAGGTACCCGAATAAGTGTACATAAAGGAGAAACAACACTAAGTCTCTCTTCTTTACTCGTATTATTTTACATTCTGAATAAAGCATGTGAACTAGAAAAACAAATGGTTAGGTTTTATTTTCAAACAAAGCATGGGAGTAGAAAGCATGCTTTGGGTAGGATTAAACCTAATAAAGGTATAAAATCATATGGGATGGTGTTGCAATTACCTTTTAATAATATTTGTTCGATATTTGAATTCTTTTATACTGACACATTTTCTATGTTTGATTGTTTATTGTTTGGAATTGCATATCATCATAGATTAACCAAGTAATCATCAGAGTAAAAGAGTGATTATTAAAATGAAAAGAGTTTTCATAATAAGGAAAACCTAATTCGGTTGTCCGAGTTTGGTCTGAAGAAACACAAAAAGTAAAAGGAGAATGTTTGTCTGGGGATTATGTATCACAAATGTCCACAGATGTTAATGTAAATTTCAAGCAGAATGATCTACAAGAGCTGATAAAGATTTGGGAGAGTTGGAGAGTAGCTTCCAAGGAGAAGTTTCACAAGAAATATTGCGACATGGCCTACCTCCCTTATGTAAAGATAGAGGAAGCTTCTGAAATCCTACTTACAACTGCTTTACATTTAATAGACAAGATTTGACACCAACAATAGAAGAGTATATAGCTCTATTCAACTTTGAGAGCCTCCAGGTGGATAAAATTTATTACAGAACTCTAAAGCCAAATACTTCAAAAGCAAACTAGTGAAGATTACTGGTAGAGGTGAAAATTGGATAGTAGAGCACATCCAACAAAATAGAGAAAGCGAGTGTTTCCTACGACATTTTCTCAAGAAGGTGATACTCGAGCACATAGATGAAGATAAGAGATTATACACCTTTGCTCTGGCTATATATGGTCTGATGATATTCCCAAAGACTTTGTTCCACGTGGAAGTTGCTGTTGTAGATTTCTTTGACAGATTGGGGAGAGGTATAAATCATGTACTGGTTGTCTTAGCAGAGACCTTCCGATCCTTAAATAATTATCGTAGATTGGTGGGAGATCAATTCATAGGCTGCGCTCAACTACTCACCGTTTGGATTCGTAGTCATTTCTGAAAAGAAAATAAAGTTGTTGGCATCATGACTGAGATCATGGAGCTAAATAAAGGGGCCAAATTGCATTCGTAGATTGATCTCTCTTGTAATGATGAAAACTCTTTTGGATAAATAGAACTCTTTCTAAGAATGGTTACTTTTGGAAATCGATACCTTTTGCATTTACATTCTACATTGCATTTATTTAAACATTTTCACATGCATCATTCATGAAAACACGGGGATCAATTCATGGAAAATTCAATAAAGTGGCCTTAATCACGTGATGTAATGGAAGCAAATCTAAAAAAATTGAAGGAAGAATTGTAAGATAATTTACAAAGAATGCAACGAGATGGAGAAATTGGTTGGGCTTAATCAAGAAAAAGGAAAAAAGCATGCCTTTTCATCCAAAGAAACCTCTGAACATGTGATGATACATGCCTCACAGCTAAATATTTCACCTGAGAAGCTTCCGGAAGGCCAAAAGTGTCACTATATCCCGAGGGCTACGATGTTGATGCCATATGTAACTATTACATAGGATGTTCAGGGCATTCCACTGAGAACTATAAGGTAGTGAAGTGCAAGGTCTCCAGAAATTGATTGATTCAAGGGCATGGACATTCGAAGAATGATGGGGCATTCTAATGCTAATCAAGAATATATCTTTGCATCTACCAGGAAGCTTTTTTTCCAGTTGTATTAAGAGCATTGTTTTGTTTGAACTCATTTTTTCCGTCTTTAATATTTGCTTAAATATTTTTTAAATCTTTTAATGATTGAATTTAGGCTACCTTATAACTTTGAATAATTGAACGAGTTTTAATCTTGAAGTTCTTCGAATATCAAATGGATTACAAATTCTTTTAGTTCTTCAAGAATTATAGATTTTGACATATAGCAAGATTAGACCTTTCTTATCCCATCTAAACCAAAAATAAAACCTCCCGGTTCTTTACTCAAAGTAATTCATGGTCACTACCAAAAGACTAAATTTTGACATTACCTCTCTTTTAGACTTTGAAATATTGCATTTATCTTTTTTGAGACATAAAATGTCATACCCTTACCTTTTTTTGAACCAATAAAGTCACACCATCGTCTTCCTAGACGCAAAACCAATAATTTTCTACCACTAAAACTTGAAGACATCGAATACAAGATGTTTATTTTAACGTGAACCTTCCTACAAGAAGAAGCAATGTGGGACATCTCGAATCAACTTCTTGAAGATAAGCCTAAACAATTGAGACATGTTAGAATCAGGAAGCAGAAAAAAGAGGAAATTAATTCAAAATAATTCTATCATTCATTAATTACATTGTTTTCACGTGAATAAAATTAATCCTGAAATAATTCCCCCTGAGGATACCTCTTCTGCAAGGACTTCTGTGTATGAAATGATGAACGGTTTTCTTTCATTATCCCTTCACAAAAGAAGAAAATATATATATCTCTTGTGTCCCCATTTGAGCCTGAATTATATTTTTTTGATTCAACTCTAACCAAGGATCATTCTCCACTCTGAGGGCACGGTGAAGGAAATCTGTTTGTATGAGTAAAGACCATCAATCCATATAAGATACCTAAACGTGAACCAAATGCAAAGTGAAAAGATCAAATCAAAGTAAAGAAAAAACAAAGCAAAAAAAAGGGAAAAAACAAAGAAAAAAGTAAAGAAAGAAAAAAGCAAAGAAAGAAGAAGAAAGTGAGAGAAAAAAAGAGAAAAAGCACATGCAAAGAGTCCCTCGAGTCAAATGACGTGTTGAGCTTCAAACCATAAGACTGATCAAGTACAATCATTCCATAATCAATTCACCAGAAGATCATAGAACAACAAGAAAATAAAAGAGATACGAGCAGACTCAAATCGAGCAAGACAAGATTGAAGGTATCGAAATGAATTGATATTTGGTTCAATTACCCTTGAACACTTGTTTGGGACAATTTATCCCTTTATTTCATAATTGTGAACCATAACCTACATTACGTGACTTAAAAGTCCCTTGTAATCATACATCAATTTCTAAACAGAAGAGACTATCTTCATATTTCATCCCGCCCATCAGGATTAATCTTTTATTCACAAAAGGTTTTTTAAAATCTTTAATCATGATAAAAATGACAAAAGGGGTTCAAGACTTAAAATTTTGAATAATGTCTTGTAACCAAATAAGGATTCGAGTTGAAAACCAAAAAAGGTGGCTCGAATATGAAAGACCATACAGTTGTTTTATAGGATGCGATCTCCCAAAATCTCTTGACAAGACATCGCACAACATGAATGTGCTCATGAGAGCTAAGAGCCGGAGAACACTTTCAATAGATCAACACAGGAGCTACTCTATCAGATCAGTGAACATCAAAGAAATGAGAATGTCAACCCTTCGACCAAAGACAATAACCTGAGACATCTTATCCTTTCCTTAACCCTATCTCAAAGTTAGCATTAATCTTGACACTTGTCAAATAGCTATAATTTTTTGAAGGATTAAAAGTGTAATTAATTCTTTGATATCCAATGAACTCTGGTTTTATGATTTGTTTTAATTGTGAAACATAGAAAAGGGAAATTTTTTCAAAATTTTTATTAAACATTAAAAAATTATTTTAATTGATTTTTTTCCAATTTTGAAAATAAAAGAAGAAGGAAAACATTTTCAAACAAGACAATCTCTCTGAGTAGATCTTAGTAGTCAACATGTATCTCTCAGACACAAAGCTCTTGCTTAGAATCAGTGCTGGAGCAAGAAATGATAAATGTTGGGGCATTTTTGAAGGCCCATATTATACATGAATACAAAATAATTGAATTAAGCATAATTTTTTTTCAATAAGACAAAAAGGCACCAAGACTAAAAATGGGAAAAGCAGAGACAATGGAGCTCATTGTATATGATTGCTTTGTTTATAATCACAACACACAGTTGCATTATTTTGGTGATTTCCCATGCATTACTGTTGGTAATACAAAACGTCCCACTTATATTCCCACTAAGATTTACTCTTTTGTGTCCTCGCAACGCTATACAAAAGCTCTGAAACATTATGCAAAGAGATTACCTGGTTGAGAAGTATAGGCATAAGCCACAAGAAAAGATGAATAAGTTGTCAAATGTTTTATGAACCAGTAACTATGGCACCAAACCAATGATTCGATCTTATGGGGTTTCTGAATTTAAATTTCACTCATGTGGAAGGTTGTTGTTGTTCTTGTGACAAGGTTTAAAAGTGACGAAGTTTTCTTGTCGCGAAATGATCAATGAAATCTTAACAACAAGAAACTAGTGGAGCCAACTAAAATTAAACAATGAGTTGTCATTAGCTTCTAAACGTTATATGATACAGATAGCTTCATACGAGATTCAATTCGGATAGACCCTCAATTCATAGGAGTCAAGAGCCCAATCAGAGCAAACAATGTCAAAAGAAATTGAATAAATGATTAAGGAAACCCAATCTGAACTTCCTGAAGCTCCATAGTTCCTCCTTTATGAATCTTCCCTAATTTGGCATAATGACACAGTGTATGGCTCCAACTAGGGTCAACAATCAATACTTTACGAATTTGCTTTTAAAATTCAAGGCAAAGCTTGGAGGACTGAATTTGATGTTAGCAATTGAGTCGACACCTTCAATTCCAATTAATTTAAGGTTCTTACCATCATCCTTGGTATAGAAGTGTCTCATGGTTCTTCGGGAAGTCTGATATTCCATCAATTGCTACGGGGGTCAGCTTCAGACAGTGGTCTTTGATTTTTGTTACAGGGCAACTATGCATACACAATATCCCAAGCTTGAAATAATAGATTCTCTTTTCAAACCATCTGGAAAGGATGGTGGTGGTATCATGAGGGAGGCTCTATTGGATTTCTATACAAGTCCAGACAAAAAAAGCTAATTTTTATCAGGAGCAAACATTTGTTGGGGCAAGAAGAAATCAATACAAGTCAAGAAGTGCAATAGTGCGCGCTAGAGTAAACAAAAATTGAAAACAACCAAATCTGGGATAGAAGAAGATTGTTCATGCAACCATTCCCATCACAAATCAAGAAAGAATGCATCAACATACATACATGTTGCATGAAATTTACATCTTTGCATCATACATTCATCACCGCATTACAAAAAAAAAAGGTTGTTCACTTCTCATAAAGATGTTTTTATAATTGTTTTTGAGAAACTAATTTCATATTTCTCAAGATCGTCTGTCTAAAAATATCAGTCTAGTCTTTCTTAAGACTGTTTTTCCCTGAAATCCTTATTTCATTCTTAAAAGATGTTTTTCTCCTCTCATGAGGACATCATCTAATTCTCCTCCCTCAAGATCATTTTCTCCTCTTATGAGGACGAATTCAAAAGGTAATTTTTATCAAAATAAAAATCAAATCAAATACATGAAATAAACTTCATCCTGACATTCATAAAAACATTCATGATAGTCATTCATAAATGCATCACTTTTATATTCATCTTTCAGGAAATAAAAGTTTGTTGATGACTAGATGTCCTCAACACGAAGGAACAATGTCATCCACATATTTGACATCCTATAGTGAATGATCAGATCTTCCAAAGGCAACTAGATCTCCTCAACATACAGGAGCATATTATCCGTCACCTTAGAGATTGTTTCTCCCGAAACAAAGTTTAGTCTCGTTTGAGATAATTTTTCTTGAAACAAAATTAATCTAACTTGATATTGTTTCCTCTAAAAACAATTTTTTCTCGCTTGAGACAATTTCTCTTGAAACACAAATCCTTGAGATTGTTTCTCTCGAAACAAATTTCGTCTCACTTGAGACAATTTTCCCCAAATTTTGAATTTGTTTCACTTGAAACAAAGTTGATAACATTTGAGATTGTTTTTCTTAAAAACAAATTTCGTCTCGCTTGAGACATTTTTCCCTTGAAACGCAAATTTTGAAATGTTTCACTTGAAACAAAATTTTATATCACCTGAGATAGATCCTCTTGAAAATAATTTCCTTCAACTCATTTATTTTCCTTCAAATATTTGACAGGAATTCAACATTAGCAAATACTTAAGTTCACAATTCCATGTCGAAGAAAAAGATTTCATTTCAAGTCAATCATTGGCAACTATAACTAGCTCTCATCAACACGAAGGAGTAATGCATTTACAAAGAAATGTCATTTCCAAGGAAAAATTATTTCCTAAAACGGCTAGACTTCTTCAACACGAAGAAACAATGTCGTCTACTGACTAGATCTCCTCAACGTGAATGAGTAGAGTCATCCTCAGAAAACCATACTTCCTAAGTGCGAAAGAACCATGCTGTCTCCAACTTATCCCCTAAACATGGCTAGACGTCCTCATCACGAAGGAACAATATCATCCACCGACCAGATCTCCTCAACGTGAAGGAGCAGTGTCATCCTCAGACAATCAGATTTCCTCAACGTGAATGAACCATGTTGTCTCCAAATTATCTCCAAATTGACCCGACTTCCTGAACGAGAAGGAACAGCATCATCTTCAGCAAATAATTTATCTGAAAGCGACCAGATCTCTTCAAAACAGATGAGTAGAGTCGTCTTCAACACCAAATTATCTCCAGATTGACCCGATCTTCTCAACGCGAAGAAGCATTGTCATCCTCAGACAATCAGACTTCCTCAACGCGAAGGAACCGTGTTGTCTCTAAATTATCTCCAGATTGACCTGACTTCCTCAATGAGAAGGAACAGTGTCATCTTCAAAAAACAATTTATCTGAAAGTGATCATATCTCTTCAACACGGATGAGCAGAGTCCTCTTCAACACCAAATTATCTCTAGATTAACCCGATCTCCTCAACGCGAAGGAGCAGTGTCATCCTCAGACAATCAGGCTTCCTCAATGCGCAGGAACCGTGTTGTCTCCAAATTATCTCCAGATTGACCTGACTTCTTCAACGAGAAGGAACAACGTCATCTTCAACAAACAATTTATCTGAAAAATACCAGATCTCTTCAACACGAATGAGTAGAGTCCTATTCAATACCAAATTATCTCCAGATTGACCCGATCTCCTCAACGCGAAGGAGCAGTGTCATCCTCAGACAATCAGACTTATTCAACGCGAAGAAACCGTGTTGTCTCCAAATTATCTCTAGATTGACCCGACTTCCTCAACAAGAAGGAATAGTGTCATCTTCAACAAACAATTTATCTAAAAGCTACATGATCTCCTCAACACGGATGTGCAGAGTCATCTTCAACACCAAATTATCTCCAGATTAACTCGATCTCCTCAACCCGAAGGAGCAGTGTCATCCTTAGACAATCAGACTTCCTCACCGTGAAGGAACCGTGTTGTCTCCAAATTATCTCCAGATTGACCCAACTTCCTCAACGAAAAGAAACATTGTCATCTTCAACAAATAATTTATCTAAAAACGAGTAGATCTCTTCAACATGGATGAGCATAATCTTCTTCAACACCAAATTATCTCCAGATTGACCCTATTTTCTCAACGAGAAGGAACAGTGTCATATTCAACAAACAATTTATCTGAAAGCAGCCAGATCTCTTTAACGTGAATGAGCAGTGTCGTCTTCAACACCAAGTTATATCCACATTGACCCGAAGTCCTCAACATGAAGGAACAGTGTCATCTCTGAATCCTCTATTTTCAGACAAAGAATTGGAGCTCCAGATGCGGAGCGAACATCACAACTAGACAAAATTAGGACATTATTTGTCTTTGCTTCATCATTGTTTACACAACAAACGAGCAAAGAGGGGCACCTGTAATATCCTAATTTTGTCCGAAAATATAAAAAAGGAACAAAATCCAGGGACTAAGCTTCAATTTACCTATTTGTAATAGTGGGGGCTTTAAAAGCCAAAAACAAAGCAGTGCACAGCTCCCTTTTCTTGTAAACCAGAAAAGAAAGAAATAAAACATGGCTTTTCCTTCTCCTTTCTTTTCTTTCTTATTTTACTTTTTTTTCGGGATAGTATAGATGCATAGGGGTGGCCACCATTGAACGGTGGCTGGTGTGTGTGAGAGAGCCCATCTCTCGGCCAGGAAGTACCGGCTATTGGTGGCTTGTGATAATCTCGTAGGGTACTAAGGGGCTTTGGTCGAGAGCAAAGAGAGGGGGAAAAGCTTGGTCACTTAGACCATTGTTGGATTTTCCTCATTCGGTTCGGGCGTCAGTCGAAGTTCAGGTGTTTGCCGTGGAGCGACAGAAGCGTGGTGGTCGGCGTTAAGGCTCGTTTTAAGCCTCTCGACCGTGAGTTGAGGAGGAGAGGAGGGAGAGTCTCTTAGGGGTTAGGAGCTTCATTTTTTGGTCCTCATCGATCGGTTGGAGTCGGTATGGCCATCGTTGAGCGATGGTCGATGTGCAAGGATCAGCGCCGATATCTGGAGGCTGTGCTCCAAGTTTTCTAGCCGCATGAAAAAAACGAGAGAGGGGGCTAGGAGTTCACGTGTTTCCTGGGGGAAACATTCTGGTTTAAGAAAAATGGGTAAATCACGCAAGTCCCCCTGTTTTAGAAGTCTTTTATGTTTTGGTCATTTCTTTAGGGGCTAATTACCCGTAGGTCCCTCCACTTCTGCCATGTTTTCACATTATGGTCATTACGCATATTTTGTTTTACTTATTTTGTTTCTGACCCCCTGATTTGCTTTATTTCAATTTGGTCACTGACCTATGCATTTTTATTATTTTAAATTAACTGCTAACTTTTATTTTATCGTACATTAATCACTAACTTTTATTTTATTGCACTTTAACCATTGTTATTTGTTTATCTATTGTTCTAATATTCGATTTGACCTTGTGGTGACCAGATCTGGGGTATGATTCACATTATTATGGTTCGGACTATGCTAACCACTAACCTTTTTTTATTTTTTATTTTATTTTTATTTATTGTTTCTAATATTCGATTCAACCTTGTGGTGACCATATCCGGGGTAAGATCCACATTATTATGGTTCGGACTTTGCTAACCACTAACCTTTTTTATTTTATTTATTTTATTTTATTTTTATATGTTTGTTTGAATTATTTGATTTGACCTTGTGGTGACCAAATCTGGGGTATAATTCACATTATTATGATTTGAACCCTGCTAACCCCTAACCGCTAACTTTTCTAACTTACTAACATTCTAACGTTTATTTTATTGTTCATACTAGCATTCTAACTTTTTATTTTTTTATTGTTCTTACTAACTTACAAACATTCTAGCTTTTATTTTATTGTTCATACTAACATACTAACTTTTTTTATTTTTATTGTTCTTACTAACTTACTAACATTTTATTTTATTGCACAAACTAACCCCCTAACTTTTAAATTTATGAAATTTATTTCTTTTTTTTAATTTTATTTATTTTCCAACACTTTAAATTCCAACATTTTATTTTTCTGCCCTTTAATTTTGCTGCATTTTATTTCAGTCCTTTTTATTTCCAGCATTTTATTTTATTTTTATTTGCATTTAAGCATATTAACTTACACTTCATTTTATTTTAGTCACTCATCTTGCTTGTGGTATATTTACATCTAATACCTATACTTTTCACTATTTTTGTTTAAACTTTATTTATTTATCCTCTTACTTGACTGGTATTTTAATCTTGGTCGTTGGTTTAGAAAGCTTGCATGTTGGTCCCTCGTTTTTGCTAGCAGGCTACCAATGTTTGACTCGTTTTTTTAGATTCGAAATCGAATTTTGTCATCTTTATTTATTGCTAAATTTTTATGCAGACTTTATATTGTTCAAACTTTATTTTTTATATAAATCATCATTTTTTATTAGGTATATAGAAAAGATAAATTTTTGTTGTGAGAGAGATCTATGAAGACATCTCCCAACTACAAGGGAAAGTGTATTTTCGAAGATTTTTCGCACAAAAGGTTTTTTTTTGTATTCAATAGTCTTCTTTGTTTTACTTTTTTTATCTTATTATTTTTTATTTCGTTCTATTTTTATTTTGTTTATTTATTTTATTTTTATCGTTGATATAAGGAAAATATAATGTCTTTTTGTGAGGGGAATCTATGGGAAAGTCTCATAACTACAAGGAAGTGCATTCCTGATGATTGTTCGCACAAAAGGGCATTCTTTTATCTGAACATTACTAAAATTTAATATAATATTATACTCTTTTAAACTATATCATGCATAATATTAAAGAAATACCTTTTTATGAGGGGAATCCATGAAAAAGTCTACTAACTATAAGGGAAGTGCATTTTCAATGATTGTTCGTACAAAATTATGTATTTTCTCTTATAAAAATAATTATAATTTTTTGATTAAATAAATAACATTATTCTATAAAATATCTTTTGGGCTCTTTAATTTTTGTACCCACAACATTTATCATTTGTCATCAAATTTTTATTTCCTTATTGGCAAAAGCGTCATTGTTTTAGTTTTTTTCAAAATTGGCATCTTTTAAATAAATTCAAATAAATACAAGGATCGTAATTTAAAAACGTTTTTGAGTTTATAAATTTCCCAACATTTAAACATTATATAATCATTTCGGTATTAAATTTGGGCGTTGTAGGGGTGCTCACCCTTCCCCACACATAATCGACTCCCAAACACTTAAAAATGAATTTTTTGTAAAACGCATATCATTTTATCGTCTTTTAATGATTTTTCTGACATCATTAAAATGATGTTTAAGGTTTCCAACCTACCTAACTTAAAGGTTGATAGTGACTCCAAAATCAAATCGTTTTCAAAATTATATTTCATCTTCTCCGAATTAATTCTTAAAGTCTAACGGATCCCCGAGGGATACGTTATGACTGAAGAGATGCTTGAGCAAGCAAGGTGAGGGCGGTCTCTATTTCCTTTCCACAACTCCATTTTGTTGAGAGGTGTGAGGACATGTTCGCCTGAGTTTTATACCTAGTTGACATGACACAACTTCCAAAAACCGAAACTCTCCACCACCATCGGATTGTAAGGCTCGAATAGTTGAAGAGAAATGATTTTTCACTAGTGCAGCAAACATTTCAAAGGCAATTGAAACTTCACTTTTATTTCTTAGAAGATAAACCCAACTGCTCCTTGTATACATGTCCACAAAGGTCACAAAGTAACGAAATCCACTAGAAGCTACTGAGGCAGGACCCCATACATCGATTTCAACGAGCTCAAAAGGACTACTGTAAACTGTTTGAGAAGCTGTAAATGGTAAAACATTACTTTTGCCCATTTGACAGGCTGTACATACACTAGTTTTATCTATATGTAGAGGCTTATTGACTACTAACTTCATAACCTCATCTGTTGGATGACCCAGCCTCCTATACCATCGCCAAAATTCTTTAGAATCATTGACACTCGTGTTATAGACTATTTCTGATTCTTGAGGATCGTGGCAATCAAAACTGTACAGACCATCATCGAGTCGTCCTCTCATCAACACATCTCCTGTACATTCATCCTTAACATAAAAAACATTGGCATGGAATTCAAAGTAGACTGAGTTATCATGAGCAAACTTTGAAATCGATAACAAATTTTTCTTGATTTGAGGCACAAATAATGTTTGATCAAGAAGTAAATTCCTAGATGAAGTACGAACCAGCTTTTGTCCAATGTGACTAATAAAATTAAATGAACCATCACCTAACTCAACCTTACCACTCCATGTGTAGGGTTGTTTGCTTGCAAGTGAGGTCGAGTCACCAATCACCTGACTTGTGGCTCCTGAGTCAGGGAACCACTTAGAATAGCTCAACGGACCATCAGTCATTAAGGCATTCACTTGATTGTTCTTATTCGCCCCCATGTCAGACACGCCTCCATCACCCGCATTTTGGCTTACAAAAGGTGCATGAGACTCCTTTAAAACTTTATTCAAACCGATGCCAACACCTATCAACAAGGTGGCCGAGTTTTCCCCAAAGTTGACATTGCGGCCTTGGTCTTCCTTTGTACTTACCACCAGGATTGTTATGAGGTTCAGACCCTCCAGGTCATCTTTGTTGCTCTCCAGAATCAGAGTTCGAGTTGTATCTAGTAAAGTTTGTTCCCACAGGAAACCTTGAAGTGTCTTAAAGCCGGGATTCAGCATCAATTAGAACAGAAACCACATTCTCCAAGGAAAAGGTTTCACGACTCGCAGTTATGGCCGCAACAGTTAGCTAGCTCATACTCCACAGATAAGCCATTAAGTATGGTGGCTATATGATCAATATCATTGATTGGACTCCCACAAGTAACCAAAAGATCACAAATTTCTTTAATTGCCATCGTGTAATCTCTCATAGATTGCGTACCTTTCTTCATGGAACGAAGTCGGCAGTGCAACGCCATTATCTTTGTAGTAGAAAGATTGGAATATAATCTGGTAATCGCATTCCAAACAGTTGTTGTGGATTCAGCTCCTACTAACTGAGGCAAAATGTTGGAACTGACTGTTGAAAGGAGCCAAAAAAGTCCGAGCTGTCTTTCTTAATATATCGAAGATAGGCGAGGTTGATGATCTACTCACCAGCATTGGTGAGAGTCAATTTGGATGGAACAGGCATAGATTCATCAAGAAAACTTTCAAGCCCTAGCCCTCGAATGGTAAGAATCACCTGTTGTTTCCACAACCATAGTAGTGTAACGGCCGCATCGTAACGATTTTAAAGGTCACCGTGATGCAATATTAACGTAATGTAACTGTCCGCGACAGCCGCAACACGTTAAAAAATTGCGTCCGCGACAGCCGCAACACGTTAAAAAATTGCGTCCGCGACAGCCGCAACACTTTACGTAATGTCCGCAGCATCCGCAACAGCGACAGATGCCGCAACCGCTATTTTATACCATGTCCACAACAGATAGTTGGGTGAATTCACGAGATAATGTTCTCGAATTTTTTTTTTCAAGATATGGTGCACATCCCAGATTAATTGTTGAAATGGGGTGAATTCTACAGTGATCGCCATAGGACGCCATGCAATCCAGGCGATCTTGTAGGACGCCATGCAATCCAGGCGACATACGGGAACATACGAGCCAATGGTTCTCCCCATGCATACGAGCCATACGAGCCAATGGTTCTCCCCATGCATACGAGCCATACGAGCGTTCTCCCCATGCGAGGTGGCCAAACGGGGTGACATACGAGCCATACGAGCCAATGGTTCTCCCCATGCATACGAGCCATACGAGCCAATGGTTCTCCCCATGCATACGAGCCATACGAGCGTTCTCCCCATGCGAGCCATACGAGCGTTCTCCCCATGCGAGGTGGCCATGCAGTGGAATAGAGAGGTCGTTCTCCCTATGCGAGGTGGCCATGCAGTGGAATAGAGAGGTCGCCATGCAGCCTAGGCGACCTTGTAGGTCGCCATGTAGTCCCGGCGACCTTGTAGGTCGCCATGTACTCCCGGCGACCTTGTAGGTCGCCATTCCCATCGTCCATTCCCACCATCCATTCACATGCAGCCCCATCATCCATTCACATGCAGCCATATAGATTCCTTCACGTGTGCATGCTGCATGCCTACAGCTCCCAATGAAACCATGTGAACCATTGCTGCATGCATGTGAAATAATTGGTACAATAATTGAAGCTGCAATTGTACAATTATTGGTGAAATAATTAAGGCAGTCGGTTGGTGAAATAATTGAGGCAGCCGGTTATAAAAGAAAGAAAGAAAGGGAGAAGAGATTGTAGAAGAAAGGGAGAAGAGATTGCAGCCGAGAAAGAAAGAAAGGGAGAAATGAAAGAAAGAAAGAAAGGGAGAAAGGAAAGTAAGAAGAAGAAAGGGAGATAAGGTAAATTTTTTTGTATTTAAATTAGTTTATTATTATAAATGTTTAATTTGTTAGTTTAGGGTTTAGGGTAAAACAAAAAGCAGCTAATTAGTTTGTTAGTTTAGGGTTATATGATTGTTAGTTACGATTGAACGTATACATAAATTAAAAAATATTTAATTAGTATATGTTTGATAGTTATATAGTTAAAAAATAATTAATTAGTTGTATTGTTAATAGTTAGTTATAAAAAAAATTATTTAATTAGTTTGTGTTAGTTAAATAGTTAAGTTATATTTTTTTGTTGAATTTATATTATATAAAAATTAGTTAGTAAGTTTATTAGTAGTATATATATGAAAAATAGTTTATTAGTTAGTTTTAGTATATAGAAGAATATTTTATTAGTTGTTTAAGGGTTTAGCGTTTACGTTTAACTTATATTTTAAAAAGTTTAGTTTGTTAGTTTATTAGTTTATTATATTATAAGCTATTATATTAAAGTTTAGTGTTGTAAATTAGTTAGTTAGTTTATATTAGATTATATTAAATGATTTTTTAAATATTGTTGTTTAATTTTTTTTACAGATTCATTCCAATGGCTGACCAAATTCCACTGTTGAGGCTTGACAATGAACATATTTCAAGTCATTTGGGAATAATGGTGAATAAAATATTTGTTTAATGAATTATAATTAATAAATATTTGAATATTATTTTATGATTGTGATATTTTTTTGAAATATTTAATTGTAGGAGGACGAGCAGCGAGTCCTTCGTCTTCGACTACATAAAGTGCCCAAGCCACACCCACTAATAGAAGAAAATTTGCAAGAGGCTGGATTTTGGTATATCACATTTGTGCGAGATTACAAGTTGGTCCCAGGTTTGATCAGTGCGTTGATTGAACGTTGGAGACCAGAAACGCACACGTTTCATTTGCCGTGTGGCGAATGCACGATAACTTTGGAGGATGTGGCAATGCAACTCGGGGTCCAAACTAATGGGATGCCGGTGGTAATATCACATGAGTTTAATAAGGTGGAACAACTTTGCAACTTGTTTCTTGGGAAAGCGCCCGTACCACCAGAGTGTAAAGGGTGGCGGGTGAGGTTGTCATGGTTGAAGAATGAATTTCAACTTCAATCAAATAGTACGGAGCACGAAATTATATATGCAACACGAGCATATATATTACAATTGATTGGGGGAATTTTGATGCCTGATAAATCCGGTAGTTATGTTCACACTCAGTATCTTCTTTTTTAACAAATTTGAGAATTGTAGGCAATATAGCTGGGGTTCGGCGATATTGGCGTTCTTGTATCGTGAGATGTGCAAGGCGTCATTAGTCGTGAATGATAATAATACAGTAGAAATCGGTGGATGTCTATTGCTGCTACAATCATGGGCTTGGCATAGACTTCCGTTTTTGACACCGATTAGTCGGACTGCGGTTGACTTTCCACTTGCCGGAAGGTAATATAAATCCTCTATTTTAATATAAAATATTAATTAAAAAATATTTATTTTGATTAAAATTATTGAACAAAATGTCTCTATTTTGTTTTGATTGATATACAGATGGAGGCATAAAATTGAAGGCACAGGGTTGGTGCACAACAACATTAAAGAGTTCAGGTTGAAGATCGACATTAAGGCCAAAAAGGAGGTATGCATAATTTGTATTTTTAATTATTATTTAAATTAACTATATTATCTGATAAATAAATTTTATTGTTTTTGTAATTTTACAGTTTAATTGGAGACCATACATGAATGAAGAATTATTTGCGTTGATACCGCACGATATTTTAGATGGGTTTCAATATTGGTGTGCTGTTACACCATTGATCAATTTTGCTTTTGTTGAGATCCAATTTGGGGATAGAGTGCTGAGGCAATTCCACTTCCACCAACCTATTCCGCGGAGTCCATGGGATCATGACCTCCTCCAAAACTTAGATGGTCGTCGTCCAGTGAATTGGGTTGAGACGCATGACGACCTGCACAGATTTGATGGTCGTCGTAAAGAAAGCGTTAATTGGGTTGAGAAGCATGCAACCTACATTAATGCTTGGAACAATAGGGCTTCATTCATGCCAACTCTTGACGCCATTCAAGACGACGACTTTAATTTTGAGACTTCGGCTTACCTTGCTTATTTTTTGGATAATGAAAAGTCGTTCCTCACAACAATAGTAGAGAGGCGACAATTTTGAGGTTTAAGAAAAGATTTGGTAAAGCTGAATACTCTCTACCGAGTGGGAGTGGGAGTTCATCTCTACAAACTGAAGCGGAAATGACCGATGTGGATAATAGCGCACCACAATCGTTGCATCACGCAGTTGATGATTCTACTGGCCCGGCATACATACCAGAGTTTGTGCAGCCTGAGGCACCCATCTATTCTCCTACGTTTTCGTCGACGTATGACTTTGAACACATGACAGTTCAAATACCCCCAATGAATGAGGGGATGGGTACAATACTCCTGAGCCACAACGGCCACAACGTATCAGACGTCCGCCCCGACATTATCATTCAACAACACCCCGACATTGACAACAATTGTAAACTCGTTTGCTATTTATTACAAATTATTTATTGAAATTAGACTACTTTTTTTTACCTTAACAATGATTTTTAGTATCAAATCATTACTAGTATCAAATAATTAAATATTTAGTAAATCAACTATTTTAAATCATTAGTATCAAATAATTAAATATTAACAATAAATCCTTATTAATAATAATTAGTAAATCATTGATATCAAATCATTAAATATTTAAAAATCATACATAAATTCGACTATGTATAAATTTAAACTCAGTAATCCACACTTGTACACTCATTTGTTAGTATTCTAAATAATAACTAAATAATTATTATAAAATCATTATTATAATGATTATTATCAAATCATTACTAAATCATCAAATCATTAAATATTTAAATCATTATTAAATCATTTTTATAATGATTATTACTAAATCATTAGTATAATGATTATTATCAAATCATTACTATAATGATTATTATCAAATCATTACTAAATCATCAAATCATTAAATATTTAAATCATTATTAAATCATTATTATAATGATTATTATCAAATCATTACTATAATGATTATTATCAAATCATTACTAAATCATCAAATCATTAAATATTTAAATCATTATTAAATCGTTTTTATAATGATTATTACTAAATCATTATTATAATGATTATTATCAAATCATTACTATAATGATTATTATCAAATCATTACTAAATCATCAAATCATTAAATATTTAAATCATTATTAAATCATTATTATAATGATTATTATCAAATCATTACTATAATGATTATTATCAAATCATTACTAAATCATCAAATCATTAAATATTTAAATCATTATTAAATCATTTTTATAATGATTATTACTAAATCATTATTATAATGATTATTATCAAATCATTACTATAATGATTATTATCAAATCATTACTAAATCATCAAATCATTAAATATTTAAATCATTATTAAATCATTTTATAATGATTATTACTAAATCATTATTATAATGATTATTATCAAATCATTACTATAATGATTATTATCAAATCATTACTAAATCATCAAATCATTAAATATTTAAATCATTATTAAATCATTTTATAATGATTAATAAATACATAGAAATACATATATGATTACTAATGATGAGGCCTATATCTTGGTAAATTAGGACAATTGTT
Source organism: Hibiscus syriacus (assembly GCF_006381635.1). Classification (NCBI taxonomy): domain Eukaryota; kingdom Viridiplantae; phylum Streptophyta; class Magnoliopsida; order Malvales; family Malvaceae; genus Hibiscus; species Hibiscus syriacus. The sequence goes on along the minus strand of NW_024062925.1, from coordinate 398,503 downwards.
TTTGAATGGCCTTCACCCCTACATAATCCGCATCTCTTTGCTTGACCTCTCTCTATAGCATGAAAATCCATACTGGTATGAATTCGAGTGGACTCAGGTCGACCCTTTGGACTTCTGCGAAGCATTGGATTTGGTAGCCATTCATCATGATCCTTTTTGGGCCAATATGATTCATTCGGGATCTGTCTGAATACATAGCTGTAGACATTTAATATCCTACGTAGGTGGAAGCATTCATCAACATAAGTGTATGCGCTTACACCAGCATACATACATGCAGCGACTGCATGAGCACATGGATATTTCCATGCCTGAAAACGACCACAATCACACCATTTGTGTCGTAAATCAACTCTAAATGTTTGGTCTTCTCCTCCGACGTTACGACGTATGCACGACACGACAAAAGTATGACCAACTCGGTCGAAATTATGAACAACCATTGATGTTGCCAATTGCTCATTTACTTCCATTGATTCCACCATTGTAGGAGCCCAAGTTTTACCTCTATTTATGAGACTCTCAATTTCCTTGCCTTTGTCCGACCAAACTTTACCCAGTCTAAAGTACGTCTCTTTCACCACACTCGCTATTGGGAGATGGCGTGTACCTTTTAGTACCGAATTAATGGCCTCAACAAGGTTTGTGGTCATATGTCCGTATCTCCGACCTTCATCGTATGCTTGCGACCATTTTTCCCGCGGTATTTTTGAAGCCCACTTCCAAACACGCTGATCATCGTAAAATACCTTCAAATTCTCCAATCTCTTGTCAAAATTTGGTCGACGTAGTTCGTATCCTGTTCCATAATATATTGTGTTAAACCGCAATTAAAAAAACCACGTAAAAAATACACAAATATTGAAAATAAAACTTACCCATGTTGACTATCTCGCTACGAATATGTGCGTTATGAAACTGGTCGATACTATTCTTGCCAATATGACGGATACAAAATGTCGGATATGCATACGGAGGTATCCAACGACTTCCTGGTCGTTCAATTGCCGCCAAAATACCCGTTCCTCTATCGGATATCAAGCAAACTCCATCTTCACGAACGATATTGACGTAGATTGGTCAGAAAGAAATCCCAAGCCTCTGTTGTCTCTCCCTCAACAATGGCGAATGCAATTGGGAAGATATTTCGCTCACCATCTTGAGCAACTGCCATCAAAAGTACATGCCTATATTGACCATACAACCACGTACCATCTACTTGGATCATACGTTTGCAAAATGGAAATCCTTCAATACATGCCTTGAATGCCCAAAATAGTCTATGAAATATTTTCTTCCCTGGCAGAAGTTGACCTTCTTCGTCATATGCGGGCATGGTTTGAGACTTCACTATAGTTCCTGGGATAAATCGCTTCATTGCTTGTAGCAAATGTGGTAGCTCATTGTACGATGTATCCCAATCTCCATACGTCAACTTCATTGCCTTCATTTTCGCATTCCACACCTTGCCATATTTTACTTGATATCCAAATTGGCTTCGAATAGATGCAGCTAACACTGAACAAGATATCCTTGGATCCTTTTCAACCATCGCCTTCACGTATTCACATATTACATCGGAGTGCAATAGTCGGTGGTCTTGTTCGATGGAGTTTCGCAAACATGTGTGCGAACCATTGTACCTCGTGATGACCCAAACATCGTGCCTTTGATTTTTCGACACTCTGATCTTCCACTTGCACTCTGGGCCATATTTTACACACTTTGCGTATAGGGTTTTCTGGTTGGACTCTGCAACATGGACATCAACATGGCATTTGATGCAGTACTCTTTAATAGCCAGCGTAGCTTCATTTTTTCCTCTGAATTGCACCCCAACTGAAAATTCATCAGAATTATCGAATGATTCAGTCATTTGGTACGGAGGTAAATGTGGCATGTCTGGGAATTCAGGTGCCCTCATTGCATCATAATCTATCTCGTACATGTGAGGAGTAGCTTCATACGGTGTCGGAACTTCATCAATTGCACCTCCACCAAAAATATTTTCGTCACCGCCCAAAACGGGTTCTTCAGTTTCTTCATCTTCGCTTGAATCATCATGAATTTCTCCCCATCGATTTTCAGCGTCAATATCAACAACCAATTCCGGTATGTTTCTCGTCTCATACTCTGCTGCTGTAGATGTCCCCCGACTTCATTTACACTTTCCAATAGTGCCATAAAACTGTTCGGGAACCTGTATGTCGGCTCCTCAAACTGACTATATAAAGCCATTTCAGATGGATTTTGAGCCACACCTCTTGATGACCCAGGAACATCACATATGTTACGCACATCAACAAATAATTCAATAACTGCTATATTGGTTGACTCATGTAATCCAACCATGGTTCCAATATCATCATCTCTTCAAGTGGAACTGCAGCATATCTGACTGGGTTAGAGCATATCATAAACCTATACCTCAAACCATCCACTGCAGCTCGAATTTTCTTTCTATCTTATGCTTCATTTCTATAAATGTGATGTCTTTTTTGAACATCATATTTATTGGTTTTTCAGACTGAAAAACTACTCCGACCTCATTTCCATAATCTGTCCATTATAATGGACAATCGTGAAAAAGTTGTTGCTCATTTTCTCTACAAATAAAAAAATAAATTAATTTAGATTAAAAAATTAGATAAGATAATTTCATAAATTATTAAATATAATATACTATTATATTAATGATCAAATAAAAGTTATTATTTAACTTGATTGATTGCTTACTAATAAACCTAATAATGATTTGATAATTACTATTAATCTAATGATTTGATATTTAATGATTTAAATAATATGATTTAGTCATAATCACTAATATTTATTATAAATATTTAATGATTTAGATTTGATACTAATCATTTAGTAATTATTACTAATAATAATGATTAGTTTGATAATTTTTTTTTAAAATATCAAACAAATTTGTTAGGCAAAACTGTCGAGATAATGTTCTCAAAATAATTATTTCGCGAGATAATGCGTTGTCCGGATTATTTCATTCAATTAATTTTTACTTCTTACTAATATACACATACAATGTAAATTAAACAAAATATTTTTAAAACAACACTGAATATTTTTAAACACAATATTTTTTAAAACGGAAATTATCTCGCACAAATTAGTTTATATAAATCTAATATAAACTTACTAACTAACTAATTTACACATACACAACAACAAAAATTGGACAACAAAAAATAATAAATTACTCACGTCTTTATGCCTTCTTCCTTTACTTTCTTTTCCTGCCTTGTTTCTTTCTTCGAATCAATCTGTACGTGGGCAAATATTGTAAAATAATGTCATGTATGTGTAAACAAAATATTTATTTAAACAACAATAGCTCCCACAAATTAATTTTATATAATCTAATATATTATAATATACCTTAAACTAATAAACTATTTCTTTATTATAATATAACTTAGTTAAAATAACAAACTAATTAAGCACTAATTAATTTTTTTATAATATAACTTCAACTTCAACGAACAACCTAATATACGTTTAAAGACACTAACAAATTAATTAATATTTTTTATATTTAATAACTTAAACTAAGAAACTAATTAACTAATTTTTTATATAATATAATATATAACTTAAACTAATAAACTAATATAATATAACTTAAACTAACAAACTAATAATTTATACTAACAAACTAATTAACTAGATTTTAGTTTTAAGTTGCACCCGAAACTAACAAACTAATAATTTCATATAATAAACTAAATTAAACAATAAAAAAATTACCTCAACTATGTTTGAGCCTTTATCTTCTTTTCTTCTTCTTCCTTTTATTTCTCTCGGCAAAATTTTATATGCTGGTTCTGCTTGTGCTTCTACCCTATACCCCATATCCTTTATATAAAGCAACTGAGCGTTAACTATTGAGCATTGAAAGGCTCACAGCTAAATTAACGCTGCAATAACGTAATTATAGATGCAACACATACAGCTACGGGTGCAGGAATCTCTGAGCTATGAGCTATGATGCAACGCATGCATGCAGCTACAGAGCTATGAGCTATGATGCAACGCATGCATGCAGCAGGACCTTGGTCGCCGAGACTCCATGGCGACCACCGTGACCTACAGTTCGCCGTGCATATCCATGCACAGTTCCCACGTCCAATGCACCATCCCCTCCCCCATGCATTCCCACCCCATGCATTCCCACGTCCAATGCACCATCCCCTCCCCATGCATTCCCACCCCATGCATTCCCACGTCCCATGCATCCCCTCCCCCATGCATTCCCACATCCCATGTTGATCCCTCCCCCATGCATTCCCACCCCATGCATCCCCTCCCCCATGCATTCCCACGTCCCATGTTGATTGCATGGCGACCTATTCCTTTGTAATACACACAGGTCGCCCGGATGCCATGGCGACCTTCAAGGTCGCCCGGATGCCATGGCGACCTCCAAGGTCGCCCGGATGCCATGGCGACCTCCAAGACCACTGTATAATTCACCCCATTCCAGCAATTAATCTCGTGTGTGCACCATATCGTGAAAAAAAAAATCGAGAACATTATCTCGTGAATTCACCCCAGATAGTTTGAATCAGTTAAGCAAACATTTATTTATTTATTTATTTATTTTTTTGCAAAAATATGCTAGCTGGAATCAACGATCTGATCTTCATCAAAAGTATGAAAGACTGCAGCTGTAGTTGCCATGAAGTTTCAAGAATACAACACACTCCAAGAATAAGAAGAAAGGAAAAACAATCAACAAAGAATACGAAGAGAGAAACGCACAACGGAGCACTTTCAGTAAGAACTTATACAGAAGAATGGTTTATATATGACCTCAAGAGAAATGGATAACTGCTATCCATTTGTTACAACAACATAACCTCCTTGCCACGTGTTCTAACAACATAACCATTTAGACACGTGCAACATGTGCTTAATAACCCTAAAGCAAGCCACGTGCAATATCTCTAACATGGTGAACTACTGCATAATTATCTAAAATCTAGACGAAGACAATGGTTGGGTCTGGGATGCTGCCGATGAGGATCCTGCAGGGATGATACTGCTGAGGATGATTATGATCGCGACGATGCTGACGGCGATGATACTGATAAAGATGATGTTGATCACATCATTGACATCAAATCATTGCCATCACACCATCACCAACAAGAACATCCTCCGCAGAATCCTCGCAGCATCATTCTCAACCAGAGCAAGATGAATGCCTGCAAACCGACCAAACAACCATCATTAGAGAAAAAAATGACAGGTGAAAACAGTAAGAAACCTTGTTGCACTGAAATTACATGCAAGAAACATGCACTATGCAATCCACTTTACAATGCATAGAAAAGGGAATACGAAAAGATTAATCCACTAGTGGATGGACATGGCTGAGTCAGAATCGGCTAGTTCAAATATGAACTCAGTTTCTTTCTTCTTCTTTTTGGTGTTGAGCAGAAGACGGCCTTGTTTAAGCGTACGAATCGTGATGATTCCTGAGTGTGAAATCAAAGTGGATATTTATAAGAGAAAATAACCTCAGTGACCAAAAATCCCATATAATATACGATTTTAACCAACTTTTTTCGGATTTGCCAAAATGACCAACAAAATCGCAATGCGATCGCTAATTCGCAACCTGATCTCCATTATCGTAAATCAGTTTCCAGATTCGCAACGCGATTATTACTATCGCAATGCGATTTTCCAATTTCGCGTTGCGATTTTCCCAATTCGCAATGCGAATAAGTAAATCGCAATGCGAATTTGGAAAATCGCAATGCGATACTGACTATCGCAACGCGATAATACAAAATCGCAATGCGAATTTGGAAAATCGCAATGCGATACTGACTATCGCAACGCGATAATACAAAATTGCAACGTGATACTGACTTTCGCAACGCGATACTGACTTTCGCAACGCGATTCTGACTTTCGCAACAAGATTCTGACTATCGCAACGAGATAATACATAATCGCAATGCGATTTTCAAAGTTCGCAACAGGTTTTAGTTTCGCAACACAAATTCTTTGTGTATATATCTACGCAGCAGCAACAACTCATAACCTAAATCCCTGAATCGCAACTCATTTCATCTCCATCTATCACTCTTTCCGGCGACATCCGTTCCTATATCCAACGACATCCTTCCCTATCCGGCAACAGGTCTTAGTTTCGCAGCTCGTTTGTTTAGTAAATTAATTTACAACCATGAAATCATCTAATGTTGATCATGTTTGGATAGATTTGTGTTTTGGAGGGTCATGGGAGAATGTTCATGGTGTTTTACAATATATGCCTTTACCCATGAATCTTCAACTAAAACTGTCATTAAAAAAGTTAACTTATGAAACTCTAATGTTACGTGTTTCAAAGAAATTGAATTTAGAGCCCCTAAGTGGATTTAGGCTATCTTATCAGAGAAATGGTAAAGTTTATTTGTTAACTGACAATGAAGATGCTGAACGATTCATTGTTTACATTAGTGTTTCAAGTGATGATGTTACATTGTATGTTGTTGAACCTACAAGTAGTATTGTTGGGTCAGTAGCGGGTAGTAATCAACTAAGTTTTTCTCAAAACCCACAACCTTTCTCTAATCCAAATCCCAATCAACTTTCAGCACCAAATTTCGGTTTTCGTATTGACCAATTAGACGATGATGAGCCAAGAGAAAAAATTGTGAGTACTAGTCAGTATTCGAAATTTGATCTTGGTCAATACCCGGACTTTGATATTGGTCAATACTCGGATTTTGATGATGTTTCAGAAGAAGAAACAGACCCTGCGTGTAATGATTTTGATATTGGTCAATACCCGAATTTTGATGATGAAACAGCCGTTGCCGAGAAAGATGTTGTTGATGATAATGAGGAGGAAGTTACGACTGTGAATGAACATGTTGAACATCCATTCTGTAATTCATATAATCCTGAAGAAGAAAAAGAATAAGAAAAAGTCCCCGAATAAAAGAAAATGCCACGGGAGTATAATTGGAATATGCCATAATTACTTCAGCTACCGGAAGAAGAGTTGGTAAAGAAAGCAGTTGATTGTTACACAAAAGTTATTTGTATCAAGAAAGATGATTGTTTTGATACAAAGGAAGACTTGAAGATAGCTTTGTATACGAAATGTGTGGAAGATGGCTATCAACTAAAAGTTAACAAATCAAGCAAAGATCGTTTCGAAACAAGGTGTATGATTGACAAAAACTGTACGTGGCGTATGATTGCAAAGAGGATAAAAGATTGTGAAATGTTTCAAGTTAGGACTTTTATTGATAAACATACATGTTCAAGAACCCAAGTTTTTCCTCACCATAGACAGGCAAACAAAAAGGTGTTGGGTGGTTTTCTGGCTGAGTTAATGTTTTTGAATGGCAGGGTATATCGGGGACATGAAATTATGACTGACATGAATGCTCGGTTCAAGATTAGTATATCATATTCTCAAGCTTGGAGAGCCAAATGTTATGCCTTGGAATTGTTGAGGGGGTCGCCAGAAGCATCGTTTGCCCAACTGCCGGCTTATTGTCACAATTTAAAGCTGAAAAATCCTGGGTCGGTAACTCATATCAAAACAGATAGAGATGGACGCTTTGAGTTGCTGTTGATCGCCATTGGTGCTGCGGTTAGTAAATCAATATAATTATGTTGACTCATTTTTGTTAGTTACATGCATTTCACATTTAAATGATTATATTTCTTGTGTATATTATTTTGTAGATTCGTTCGTTTATTACTTGCATGCGCCCAGTTATTATAGTTGACGGAGCACATTTGAAAGGTCGATACCTTGGAGTAAACTTATTAGCAGTAGCCATGGATGCTAACAATGGGATATTGCCAATAGCTTACGGGGTTGGCAAATCTAAAACCTCTGATTCATGGACATGGTTTATGGGGCCTCTTAGGGATTGCATATGTCCTATTAGCAATCTGAAAATCATATCCGATAGGGCAAACTCAATTGACAACGCTGTTAGAAGGTGTTTCCCAGATGCTTTTCATGGACTTTGTGGTGTTCATTTGTATAGAAATCTAAAATCAAGGTCTGCTGGTATAAAAATCACAAATGGACATACTGGAAGGCTATAAAAGCTTATCGGGAAGTGGATTTTAATAAGCATATAAACTGTTTAAGACGTGTTTTGCCTCAGTGTGCTCAAACACTAGAAGATGTCGGGTTTGAAAGATGGTCAAGAGTACATCAACTTGGAGCAAGATATGGTTTCATGACGTCTAATAGTGCAGAATTAATCAACGCTCTAAGCCGTCATTCCCGGAAATTACCCATTACTATGTTAATGGAGTTTTTTCGAGTCTCTATTCAACAGTGGTACTACAAGAAAAGAAACCATGCAGGTATTATTTCTTTAAATTCGTAACTTATCATATATTTTACTAAGTATTATTTATTTAAATTTACAGGAATATTGGAACATCGTGTTACACCATGGACAGAAAAAAAGATAACGAAACGTGTTGTGAAGTCGACGTCATGGAGAGTTGAACCATGTTCAAACACTTTGTTTGAAGTACTGGATAATAACTTAAATGGGCTTGTCGATCTAAATGCAAAGACGTGTAGTTGTATGAAATGGCAAACATCTGGTTATCTGTGTGGCCATGTTATAAAAGTTTCTCTTCATCTAAACTAAGATGATTCAAGCGCATACGCTATGGATTGCTACACTACAGAAGTATATCGACAGACTTATGGCGAGATTGTCTACCCTATTCCACATCCTTATGAGTGGGACATACCAGATGACTTACAAACAGTTTTGCCACTAGCCATGGACAGAAGGCTACCTGGCCGACCAAAAAGTCATGATCGTATACCGTCTAAGGGTGAAGAGAAGAAGAGATCGACGTGTAGTCGGTGCAAGAAAAGTGGTCATACAAGGTTGACATGTGGATCACCAGTGCCATCACAATCATCTTTTCCTCTACCAAAATATGGATCCTCATCAAAATCCAAAGCTCATATGGTGTCAAGAAAAAGGCAATCAAAATCGTAATCATCTTTAAAATCCCAATCACAACTGGCTTCACCTTTTGGGACTGTTAACTTAGGTGATTTTTAAATGCAAACGTTGTATTATGTAGATTTTATGTGTGAACTTTTAACATTTTCAGTTAGGCATGTATTAGTAACTTGAGTTTGAAAATTGCTATGATCTGTTCAGTTGTTATCACTTATTAGGCAATCATTTGACTATCGCAACACGAAAATGACGTTTGCAATCATTCTAATGTCTATCGCAACGCGGAAATGACTATCGCAATGCGAAATGAAAATCGCAACGAGAGAATCGCAATGCGAAATGAAAATCACAACAAGAGAATCGCAACGCGAAATGAAAATCGCAACGAGGGAATCGCAAAGCGAAATGAAAATCGCAACACGAATTTAGTTTCGCGTTGCAATTTTAGTTTCGCGTTGCGATTTTGTCGTTGCGATTTTCATTTCGCGTTGCGATTTTCATTTCGCATTGTGATAGTCATTTTTGCCTTCAACATAATACAGATTGAAATCAACAAAATCAACCATTACATTTCAATCAATTAAACAAGCACAAATAAGAATTATGTTCACATCAATTAAACAAATCAACTTTTACAAATCATCTTTTACAAATCAATTAAACAATCAAAAAATAAGCAATAATTCTTATTTCCTCATCTACTATTGAATCAACTTTTGCAGCCATACATCATTTTCACGTAGCTCACTTCTAAGATTAACCTGCATAAACCAAACATTTGCTCAAACAACACTTTCTACACATCTAAAACCTACAAACAACAAATTATTGAATTCTAGGTACTTAACCAAACATTTTCAAACCACAAGCCTATAAACTTACCAATTATTTATGGACATTTTTATAACGCGGATGCAGGTAGGCAGCGTCTCGTATATATCGATCTAGCCATATAATGCCGAAACCACAAGCCTACTGCAGCTCTATCTCTATCGGTGGGAGGTAGATACTTTATACTTCCTGTGATCAAACGCTCCAACGCCAAGCATACGAGAGGACCACAATCCCCTCTGGGTCCTTTCGTTTGTTGTGGTGCGGTCTCGTCTCTGCTAACTGTAATATTGAGCTTCTTTGGCTTCTTGATTCCAGAACGAGTCCAATAATTTATCGCATCCAAGAATTTAGCCAAATGAGAGCTCCATCCCTTAATAATATCTCTTAAATCAGCCAATGATATGTAATTTATCATGTTGTCATATACTATTGCCTTAAGGGATGGGAGCTGAAGCTCGACGAGAAGCCAATGTTTACTTTCCAAAACAGGGATAAACACCTGCAATCATAAGTAATAATTCATTCATTTGCGCACTTATTTATGAATACCTTTAAACTCAATCTAAAATAAATACTAACCTTATCGACCTCCCACCATGCAGGATAAAGTTTAGCTTGTCCATTGCCCAACAAAAATGATTCATCTCGTTGATTCTTCAAGTGAACGACGTTAAAAGACGTCAGCATAATTGTATATCGTGTATTTCTTTTATTTTCCTTAAGTTTCCTAATTATTAGAAGACGTGACACCCACGCATCGATATGTTGTTTTATAAAAAAAGACATATATTAGTAACTTACATAAATTTAAAAAAAAATAATCAAATTAAAATATAAGAAAAATATAAGACTTACCCCTCCATCGAAATAGCCATTGTCTTCGACCCCTAATAATACGCCCCACCAAGACCGATCAAGCAACAAATAGATATCATCGTTGAGCTTGCATATGTCAGTGAAACACCCCTGGCTCCGCTCATGTAGATAAAAATCAACTACGGTCTTAGCCCAAAGGGTGTTATCTAGAATTGTGTCCGGTAGTTGTCTCCTCTCAACTTCAGATACCGGTATGGTACTGGCCGGTAACTCATACGAGAGCCAATTTGAATCCATCATGTCTGGCACGTCATAGGGTTTTTCAAGAATCCTACATATGACGCCATGTGAATCAGGCTCTTGAATGGTGGGAGGGACCTCTTCAACGATGACAGTGGCCTCTTGAACGGTGTGAGGGGACTCTCGAGGAATGATAGGGGCCTCTTCAACTATAGGAGTGGACTCTTGAGGGATGACAGGCGAGTCGGGCTTCTTCTTGCGGTGTCTTCGCACTATTGGGGTGTACGGAGACTTAATAACACGTGCACGCCGTCTGATGCGTGAACTCTGTCGTGCAAGAAAACACGACGTAAAGTACCACCTTATCGGTCCGCTAAATAATTAAATACAAATATCAGTAAATAAACAGACATGATATTTAAACAGTGAAAACAAAGACAAATATGTTTCAAACTTGCATTGAATTCACCCAAGTCATTATTCTATCATAGTTCACAAAATGCATCAGATAACAAAGGCAAATATGTTTCAAACTTGCAACACTGTCAACTTAGTACTTGTCTTTGTCTATTGGTTGAAGTAATGCAATTCATTCAAGTTTCAATTTGCAGAAGAAGAATAGTTTCAATTGGCAGCAAACGAACAAATTTACTTTCAACCAAAAGACAAAACAAAGACAAATACTAACTTCACAGTGTTAAAGAATACACAGTTTAGCAGAATTGGCAGCAACCGAACAAATTTACTTTCAACCAAAAGACAAAACAAAGACAAATACTAACTTCACTGTGTTAAAGAATACACAGTTTAGCAGAATTTGCAGCAACCGAATAAATTTACTTCAACCAAAAGACAAAACAAAAGACAAATACTAACTTCACAGTGTTAATAAACAGTTTAGCAGTATTGGCAGCAACCGAATAAATTTACTAAGCAATCTAAGTGAAATGGTTAATCTAAGTGAAATTACGAGTAAATTTATCATCAAGTTAAATATGGAAAATCTTAAACTTACCTCGTTGCGTAGAGTATGAACCTCATTCTGCAACGATACTACCATCTCACGTAGAGCGGCAATCTCACCACGTAAAGTATACATCTCCACACGCCATGCACCATCGTTATCGCGTAGAGTACCAATCTCCTCACGCAAGGCATTGACCTCATCACGTAACTCCCTTGACTCATCCCGTGGAGGTGGAGGTGGAGAACAGGGAGATAGAAGTCGTGGCATCTTTGTCGGTCGCCTATCATGAGGTGATGGTGGAGAAGAGGCTCGATGATGTGACGGGATAGGTGATGGCTCTCGTTGTAGAGGTGTATAGTCGGGTCGATCAGGTGATGGCTCTGGGTGAGGTGATGGCTCTCGAAGTGGAGGAAGTGGAGGCTGCTCATCATTCGTGCCATCAAGAAAACGCTGACTAGCTTGCCACCAATCAGTGGCAAGCTCAACCTCCGTGGGTGTCAGTCTCATTAATGGAGTGTTGGCCTCCTAAAAATATAAAAACTCAAACAAAGTTAAACGTCTACTATTAATAACTTGTTTATATATGATAGTATTTGTGTTAACTTACATTATTTATTTTCGCATATGGTATTAAGTCTTCCCAATCCAACAGACGTTTCCTCTTCCAGGAAATAGCCCTAGGAATATCATTTGAGGTTTTTAATGCATATGTCCGCATGCTGGGGAAAGCCTCGAATATCCAAATCTACAAATAATATAATAACAAACATTAGTAATTTTTAAATAATTAATTATAATTTTGAAAACATTATATAGAAATTATTACCTTAAAAGCCCAAACAATGCCTGACAAAGTGTATTTCGACCCATCGACCCGCAAATTTTTGCAGTCATCAAAGGCAGACGACAACTTAGTCCAGGTAGCTTTCCATATATACGAACACCACGGAAACAGATTCCATGCATTTAGGTCCTCTACCAATAATATTAGCTCCTGAGGAATAGGTTGTCTGGCCTCTCTGCCTAAAAAGTCGGCATACAAAAGTAGTAGAAGGCATACTCGGACAACATCGACGTCATTCATCCGAGTAAAACCATCTTTCTTATTAAACAATTTCTTCATGTCGTCGACGTGTAAGTTCGGCTTCTCTATTGACTCATCAGGAAAAACCCTGGATAACCATGATGGGCGGGTGATATGACGAGTGTACCGGCCTACATCATCGTGTCCGAATCGTAGACCAGTGATTAAGAAGAACTCCTTCCGCCCAAAACAAGTATACGCCGGTGGAAAATGAAACCATATCTCTTCCTCACCACGTTGTATACTGTCGGGTAGATCGCTAGTCATGGTTTGAAGCCACAAATGGGTCAAATTAGCATCTCCACCCGAATGATGTACTCTCAGCCATGGCCCGAAGCAGGTTTCCTCAAACAATTTTCTTTGTGCAGGTGAAAGCTTCGAAGCAATTGTAGTGGCTAGGCTAACTTTATTCCTTAATGTCAATGAAGCCAAAAAAAAATTTCTACAAAAACAATAAACATACCAAGTTAGATATACCAAAAACTACACTGTGAAGATATACCAAAAACAATAAACATAAATAGTAGTTTATTCTTGAAACTAAAATTTGCAACACTGTTTTGTCTTTTGGTTGAAATGAAAATCGCAACGCGGAAATGACTATCGCAACGAGAGAATCGCAACGCGAAATGAAAATCGCAACGCGAAATGAAAATCACAATGCGATTTTGGTTTCGCGTTGCGATAGTCATTTCCGCGTTGCGATTGTCATTCTCGAAACTAATTCTTTTTCTGCATTACTTCAACCAAAAGACAAAACAAAGACAAATACTAACTTCACAGGGTTAAATACTAAAAAGTTTAGCAGTATTGGCAGCAATCGAATGAATTTAATAAGAAATCTAAGTGAAATGGTTAATCTATTATTAAAATTACCAGTAAACTTATCATCAATTTCAATATGAAAAACCTAAAATAATGCAAAATTTTCAAAATAAAAATAATTAAAAAAACTAACCCTCGGAGGTTGATTTTCCATTTCTGAATGATTGTGAGGGATTTCTGACCGTGAATGGTTGTGAGGGATTTCGCCGGCGATGGGGATGGAAATCTTCGGAGATGGGGACGGATTTCGCCGTAGAGAGTGAGAGATGGAGATGGGACTGAGTGTTGTGATTTTAGGTTTGAGGTTATGAGTTGCGATTACTGTGGACGGTTCAGTTTCCGATATATTAAGAAAAAATTCGTGTTTGGAATTTGAAAAAAAAATACGCGTTAATACGAATGGCGCTATGTAAATTGCATTACGATAGTCAGATTCGCATTGCGATTTACGTATTCGCATTGCGATTTTCCTAATTCGCATTGCGATTTACTTAATCGCAGTGCGATTTACTTAATCGCATTGCGATTTACGTATTCGCATTGTGAAATTATGAAAATCGCAACGCGAATACGTAAATCGCAATGCGAATTAGGAAAATTGCGTTGCGATAGTCAGTATCGAATTGCGATTTTCCAAATTCGCATTGCGATTTACTTATTCGCATTGCGAATTGGGAAAATCGCAACGCGAAATTGGAAAATCGCATTGCGATAATAATAATCGCGTTGCGAATCTGGAAACTGATTTGCGATAATGGAGATCGCGTTGCGAATTAGCGATCGCATTGCGATTTTGTTGGTCATTTTGACAAATCCGGAAAAAGTTGGTTAAAATCATATATTATATGGGATTTTTGGTCACTGAGGTTATTTTCTCTATTTATAAAACCGCGGGTAGGGAAAAAGGTTTTGGTTTTTCTCAATGGTTTCCATTGAACTGTATTTTACAATAGGTGAAAATTATTTCCTTCTCTACTTTTTAAATGTTTACCGCTTTAATGCAACATAGCTGTAACAAGCGAGCTCTGTTCATGGAAACCTAAGAATGCAGGAAGATTCGTTAGCATTTTTTATGGTTACGGTGGGGGGTTAAAAACAAATATCACATGATCACAAAGTAAACAAATATAATTCACTTTTTATATTTTAGGTAAAGTACACAACTGATCCCCTGACTATAGGGCACCTCTTTGTTGAGTTTCTCGACTATTAAAAGTTATAAACTGATTCATCGACTATAGAGTGTTGTTTTATTGAGTCCTCTGACTATGAAAAGTTACAAAATGGACACCTCACTATTCATGTTTTCCAAACTCACCTTTGAGTTGGACATTACCTATTGACCGAGATATGATAAAATATTATCCTAGAATCGTTTGAGCTATATTTTATGGATCAGCTCTCCATTTACATTATCTCGTTGGGTCAATACTTGAAGCATTATGTCATTGAACTAGTGCTTAAAAGCAACGACATAGCCACTAGACATCATTAAAATATGATTTTATTATATTTCAATCATCCTTAACGTCAAATTTAGATGATCATCATTTTATCAAAAAAATAGGTTTGGAATATATAAATAGTTGAGTGATCATTTTTGTAATTTTTATTAGTCAAAGAACTCAACAAAATAGCATTCTATAGTCGAAGGATTATTATACAACTTTTAATAGGGACACAAAGATTATTTGTGTATTCTACCATTTTATTTTATTTTTATAACAAATGATGTATTTTTCTCACATCCACCACGAAAAATCTATTATGTTTTGGGTAAACTACATATTTAATGTTAAATTTTGAAGGTGATACTAAAAATAAAATAAAAACTAAAGTTTTTAACGGCGGGGTACTAAAATGAAAAAAAACTAAACTTTAAGTATTGTTTTGACAAAACTCAAGTTTAAGAACTAAAATGGGTCAAAAATAATAATTTAGGTGGTAAATGTGTAATTTACCCTATTCTTTTTTTTAAAAAAAAACCAAAACTTCCCTAAAATAAAAATAAAATAAAAACCCAAAACACCTTAAATTAGCTGGTCTGTAAGCTTCAGGCAATGTTTGCTTTTTTTCTCTTTCATGACCAAACCCATACCTTGCTCTGCATGCACATCAGAAGCAGCAGCTATGTCTTCAGCAACAAGCAACACCCCCTACAGCATTATTAACACATATCACTGCACGACTAGAATTACCAAATACGGATTCTCTTATGAATAAAGGCACTAAGCTCCAAATACAGATTTGACAGCTGTTGATGGTTATGGTGAAGGTAAAAACGTAAGCAAGCAAAGGTAAAATTATTACATCAATGTTGCCCAGTGATGGTGAGTTCCTTTTTTTTTTTCCCTTCTTTGGTTTGGGAGTGTGGGGTAGAGAAGCAGCTAAATGAAAGAGAGAAAACAGAGGGGAAAAGAGGGAAAGACTAGGGAGAGTGGGCTTTCTACTTTAAGTTTCAGAGGGTGTTAACGATAATCGTCGTTTTGTTATTAAAATAATATCGGCTTCTTAAATATAAAAAAAATGTAGTATAAAAAAACAGGGTCGAATCACAGGGATTGTGTTGTTTCTGATTTAATAAAATTATTTCTTGATTTTAGGAGGAGATAGAATTCTAGGTAAAATTGAAAACATTTAATAAAATAAAATAATAATAATCAATAAAAGGGAAAATAAAATAATAAATATTAGTAGTAAAATAAAAGGAGATTTTTAAAAGTTGTTTTTAAAATAAAAGATAATAATTAAATAAAAGAAATAATTAAATAAATAATTTAAAGAGATTGAGATAAAGAGAAACTTATAGTGAAAGCATCCTCAGACTTCAACTTTACATCAAATTCCTCGGATAATAGAAACATAATTTTACTTCAAGATTCACGGCGGCTTACAAGAACAATTCTTCGCTGCCAACTCAGATTTTATCGTTTCAACAATAACTGATTCCAATCTCAGTTTCCTCTTAGCAAACAATTTTCCTAAGTGTGTTCTCAAGAAGTTGAATATGTTTCAATAAGTAAATCATTCTTCAAACGTTAACCATAACAACATCCGGACCAATGTCGAAATCGTTTTGATTTGAAAAGTAAGCTCAAAAAACAGAGAGAAAAATCTGAAGCGATTTAAGTACCTTACAATTCTCACGTTTGGAGTTGAGCCTTCGTTTTAGCCTTTGGCTTAAAAGAAAATTAGCAAAGTCATACTTAGCATAATAGTTGAAAACGAAATTTAAAAGAAAAATAAGTGTGCGAAAATAGAGAGAAAGCTAGAGAGAAAATAGATATTTAATTCTCATATGAGAAAGATATGTTTCTAGGCTCACCTTTAGAGGGTATTTATAGTCTTCAAATTCCTAAAAATAAGCTAAAGATAATTCTTAAAATAATATCTTTTATCCTAATAAAAACACTTAAACTATTTAAATTAAAATACCTAAAATAAAGATAAAATAAAATATTATTTAAAATAATATCCTAAATCCTAATTGAAATACTAAAACATATTTAAACTAAAATACAAAGATAAAATATAATGTTTAAAATATTATCCTAAACTTGAGTTTGATCCAAATCTGTATTCCAGAAACGTGCGGTCAATTCATTCGTTCTTCTAGAAACGCTGACTGGATCTTCTAGAATGTGCTGACATCATCGCCTCGTCAGATGTTTCATGTCCGAATTCATGCCCACTAATCCAGCTTCGATTCTGAAAATAAAAAAACTGTAGAGTTCTTTCCTTTTAGTGCAATTTCCATAATCTGACATCATGCACAGAAAATGAATGAAAACGAACAATTAAGCCACAAAAACCAATGATTAAGGAGTAATTTAAAAGCTAAATATTAACTAAATTAAGCATTTATCAAATTCCCCCTTACTTATTCAATTTCAATGCTTGTCCTCAAGCATTCCTCAATTAATAAATCAAAATCACAAGTTATCATCTTCAATTTCAATTTATTCCTCAAACTCCCAATTGAGCTAAGTCCATGACATTTGCTGAATTCAAGTTACAATCAAGTAAAGATACAACTAAGAAAATTTAAAAGTAAGCAAGATATCCCAATTAATTGTCAACTTCAATGAAACATGACTCAATACCTTACAAAAATTCACACATATCCGCTCAAAGTGTTTGGGGTAAATGAAATCACTTAAACAAAAACTAACCAAAATATTACCATAGGCTTGGAATCCAATCAAGTATCCACTACAAAAATGAACATAATGCATAATCAAGGGGTCTTAAACATGATGTAACGGGGCTTAGGTTAGGGCAGGGAAAAGGCTAAAAGAAGGTTTAAAATACCGAAACAAGAGATCTAAATAATTAAGAACAATACATGAATTAACATAAAGTGCAATGAAAACAAAACAAGGAAAAAGTATAGATGAAAGACAATTGAAACGATCGATTTTTCCTTCATTTTTTTCGAACGAAGGGTTTTTTTTGCTGTTTGAAACAGTGATTCTTCTGCTATTTTTTTCGAAATATTTTTTTTTCGTGGAACAAGATTGATACAAAATCTCAAGTGTCAGTAAGGGTGTGAAAAGAGAGAAAAATTAAAAAGAAAGGCTTCGGGTTTCATTATGAGGTGTAAAACAAAGAAAGGGAAATAGGTTCAAATATGGTTCACTAGTGGATATATAAACGGGTAGGCTTTTTGGGAAAAGTGGGTTTATCCTAGGTGCCCCTATCACATTAAAACATTGCATTCAACATTTAGTCTCGATATGCATTGTGATTACAAGTTCTAGAACATCCTAATTAGTCCGGCACACTCAAGTCAAACAATGAGCAAGAACGAAAATGTATGTTCGTTAGGCTCAAATCTCACAAGAAAAATTTATATGCATTGAGTCAAGTTCATCTTTATCGACAAAAGCATGAAATATCAATACTTAACAAAAACTTTACCAGCTATACCAATCACCAATCATGCAAATTAAATTCGATCAAAACATGATCATAATCCAAAAGGAAGCAAGAGTATAAAGCGAAATTCAAGACTAGCAACCAACGATCCCAACATGTCAACATCAGAATAACTCAATTTCAAAAAACTAAACAAGTCAAGGAAAATTTGACACATGCTTATCCTTCCCCCCTCATTTATCCCGTTTTGTCCCAAAACGTATATTAAATTGAAAATCAAAGAGATGGAAAATGAATACTCCCCAGTCTAGTAGCGACCAAAGTTAGAATTTTTGTTGAAACCATGATGTCTTGCAATTGACTAGAAGCGGTGAAGAACGGAGAATAGTTGTGAGGTGAATAGCAACAGCAGTGCAGTTGGTTTGAAAGTGGTGTAGCTGGTATGAAATAAGAAAGAAGATTGTTGGGTTATGGGGGGCTTTTCATGTGGGGAATAAAAAAGAAAAGAAAAAAAAGTTTGACTTTGAGTAAAACTAAAAAGGTGGAATGAAATAATATTGGGATTGGTTTAGAATTGTAAAGGTAGAGATAATGATAGATAAAGTGGGGTCCATAAAAAGAAATTTGAAATAAAAGTAGCTTCAAACTTGGAATTTTCGGCAGAGGAGTGAACAAAAAATATGGGGTATGATAACATGCGCCTCTTGGGGGGTTGGGTTATGCTAACGTGTGTCTGCCTCCTACTTCCAGACGTGAAACACTATTATTTCGTTAAACATTCGATCAAAATTTGGATCTGTTTAGAGAAAAATAAAATTAATTAAAATTGAATAAATAGAATGAAAATAAGGTTTGCTAAAAATAAAATAAAAATAAAACAAAATAAAATAAAATGAAAATAGAATAAAACAAAAATATAACAAAATGGATTGGCTCTCATCAAGCGCTTTTGTTTAACGTCATTAGCTCGACGACCTGATTTTCAAAGTGTGTGTTCTTCTAAATTGTTCTTCGATTAGAGCAATCGGAGCATTTTCATAATACGGCTTCAATCTTTGACCGTTAACTTTAAATCGAACTCCTAATTTATCTTCGACTTCAACAACACCGTGAGGAAATACTTGAGTTACTGTAAATGGTCAGAGCCATTTTGATTTGAGCTTTCCTGCAAAAAGTTTAAATTTTGAGTTAAATAATAAAACCTTTTTGACCGATAGAAAAGTTTTAAAAGAAATTCTACTATCGATAAATTCTTTTGTTTTTTCTTTATTTATCCGAACATTATCATGGGCATTTCTTCGGATTTCCTCAATTTCTTAAATGTGTAATTTCCGAGCTTCACCAATTGCATCCATGTCCATGTTACATTGTTTAACGGCCCAATAAGCCCGATGTTCTAACTCAATCGGTTACTGAAAACAAACTGGTATGGTGACATCCCAATGGGACCTTTATAAGCAGTTCAATATGCCCAAAGTGGATCGGTTAATTTTAAACTCCAATCCTTTCGGTTCGGTTTAACAATTTTCTCAAGAATTGTTTTAATTTCCCGATTTGATACTTTCGCCTGTCCATTTGTTTGTGGATGGTAAGCGGTAGCAATTCTTTAAGTTACTCCAAATTTCTTCATTAGTGACTCGATCACTCGGTTTATGAAATGTGTTCATCTATCACTTATTATAGCCCGTGGCATGCCAAACATGGAAAAATAATTTTAAAAAAATTAACTATTATTCCGAGTGACTTTAGCTTCCACCCATTTAAAAACATAATCTATAGCTAAAATAATATAAGTATTTCCAAATGACGAAGTAAAAGGACACATATAGTCGATTCCCCAAACATAAAAAATCTCACAAACTTGTATAGAATTAAACGACATTTCATTTCTACGGCTTAAATTACCTGTACGTTGACATCTTTCACAAGTTTTACAAAATAGATAAGAATCCCGAAAGATGTTAGGCCAACAGAAACCGCATTCAAGAATTTTATGAGCTATACTCTTTGGCCCAAAATGACCACCGCAAGAGTAAAAATGACAAAATTGTAAAATTGAGTTTACCTCACTTTCGGCAATACATCACCGAATTACCTGGTCCGAGCAGTACTTCTATAAATAAGGATCCTTCCAAATATAGTATCGGGATTCTCGCTTAATTCGATTGATTTCAGCTCTCGGTAAATCTCATGGTAACTTATATGTGGCCAAATAATTAACCATGTTCACAAACTATGGAGTTATGCTTTGCGCCACCATCAGTTTTTCTTTAGGAAATTCTTCTCTAAGTGGTGGTTCGGATGTGGAAAGGGGAATTTGACTCAAGTGATCCGCAACCATATTTTTGCATCCCTTTTTATCTTTGATTTCCAAGTTAAATTCCTGTAAAAGCAGGATCCACCTGATAAGCCTCAGTTTTGCTTCTGTTTTGCTCATCAAATACCTTATAGATGCTTGGTCAGAAAAAACAGTGATTTTAGTGCCAAGCAAATAAGATCTAAATTTTTCTAAAGCAAAAATTATAGCAAAAGTTCTTTTTATGTAGTCGAATAATAGTGTAATCAATACAAGCTCGTCATCCGTTTTGAAAATGATATTTTCAAGTAAGAGGAAAATGATAGTGTAATCAATACAAGCTCTATAAAAGGAAGAGGAAAATGATATTTTCAAGTAAGAGAGTTCAACTTCCTGTAATCAATACATGCTCGTCATCCGTTTTGAAATCTTGTTGGCACTAACTCCCCTTCTTGATTTTCAACCACTATGACTCCCATTTTCTTGGGAACCACATGAATCGGACTTACCCAATTACTATATGATATTGGATAGATTACGTCAGCATCAAGGAGTTTCTGAATTTCTTTCTTTACTATTTCCATCATCGGTGGATTTAATCAGTGTTGTCCTTCTCGTGATGGCTTTGCTCCTTCTTGACTTTGATCTTGTGAGTGCAAGTCGATGGACTTAATCCTTTAATTTCGGAAATGGTCCATCATATTGCTTCTTCGTGAGAGTGCAACACTTCTACCAAAGCTTCCTCTTCACCTTCGGATAATTTACTTGAGATGATCACTGTTAAGGTTCCATTTTCGCCCAAAAAGGTATATTTCAAATGTTCCGGTAATTACTTCAATTCTACATCAAGTGCCTACAAAATAGAAGGTAAAATTCTAGTTTTAGAGAAAGATAAATCAGACTTGATATAATTAATATTTTCAAACTCCATTTCATCCACTTCGTGACAAAGTTCAGAATCCTTAAAAAGATCGTAAGAAAAATTATATTCAATATATTCATCAATTAAAGGATCTATAACATCAACAGAGTTAATTCTTTCAACATGATCAGGGCATTTCATTGCTTTGTAAACATCAAATTCAACGATCTCACCATCAAATTCTATTGTTAGTATACCACTTCTAACATCGATCTTTGTATGTGCTGTGCTTAGGAAGGGTCGGCCTAAGAGTACCTCGGAATAAGAATCCAACCTATCATGTTCTATTTCAATGACATAGAAATCTGCAGGAAAAAATAATACATCGACCTTTACTAAGACATTTTCCATCACTCCCACTTGATAGATCACAGATCGATAAACCAACTGTATGGTTATTCATGTTTCTTTCAAAGGCTCGTTAGTAATCATTTTATAAATAAAAAATGACATAACATTAATTGAAGCTCCTAAGTCACACATTGCACGTTTAATTTTAAAATCACCTATTTTGTAAGGTATCACGAACATACCTTGATCCTTCATATTTGGTGGGAGCTTACATTGAAAAATTGCAGAGACATGTTCTCCCAAATTTACCTTTTCGTGCCCCATTAATTTCCTCTTTGTAGTGCAAAGTTCTTTTAAGAATCGAGCATACCTTGGTACTTGTTGAATTACCTCAAGAATAGGTATGTTAACTTGAACTTTTTGGAACACCTCTAAGATCTCCCTTTCTTAAGCTCTTTTATCACACTTCATCAAACCTTTATGGGAAGGGTGGTGACGCGATTTCATGAGAAGAAAGAGAAGGATGTGAGTAAGACGTACCTTGTATTTCTGAAGGTGGCGTGTCCTCTTGTTCTTTATGATGTGTGGCTTTTTCTGTTAGAACTTCGGCTGAGATAACTTTTCCACTTTGGAGTGTGATGGCACTAACATTTTCTATCGGATTTAACTCCGTTTGAGAATGTAGTATTCCTTGTGATTCCAATTTTTCCATAGTTTGAGCTAGTCGGCTTACTTGGTTATCTAACTCTTGAAGATGTGTTTCGGTTCGGCTTTGGAATTTTTCCTGGGATGCAATGAACTTTTCTTGTGAAATTGCTAACTTTTCTATGAGTTCCTCCAATGATGGTTTTTACGTTTGCTGTTGAGGAGGAGGTCTTGGTTGATAAGTTGGTCTTTGATTTTCCGCATAGTTGAAGTTTGGGTGGTCTCGCCATCCTGGATTATAAGTATTGATGTATGGGTTGTATTGTCTTTGTGGAGAACCTAGAAAGTTCCCTACAACATTGATTTTTGCATTGCCTCCTTCTTGTATCAGCGGGCAGCAATCTGTCGGATGGTCTAGCTTTGTGCATATCCCACATAATCTTGTTGCTTCATATTTTCCTGCAACAAGTGAATTAACTACTTCAGTTAATTTATCTAACTTATTTTCAAGGGAAAATGTACTTATCTAGTGAACCCGTCGGGTGGGTCACTTGAAAACTGTTGAGATTTGGCTGCCATGGTTGAAATTAATTCCCTTGTTGTTGTTGGGGTCATGTTGACTAATGCTCCTCCACTGGTGGCATCTACCATTTTTATCTCCATTGGTAAAAAGACCTTCTTAAAATTATTGAAATAACATTTTCTCACTTAATCCATGTTGCGGACAACGTGCGCAAAGCTTTTTAAATTACTCCCAATAGTCATAAAGACTTTCATTGGTCTTTTGTTGAATGGAAATAATGCTCCTTCATAATGCTCCTTCGTAATTCGCTCGCTTTAGCCACTAGAAAGAACCTATTAAGAAAAATCCGATTCATGTAAACCCATGAATTAACTGAATTAGGAGGTAAATAAAATAACCAATCTTTAGCCAAGTCGACTAAAGAGAAAAGGAAAGCTCTCAATTTAATTTGATCTTCGGTAACTCCCTGTGTTTTCATGCTAGTGCAAACCATGTTGAATTCCAACAAGTGTTTGTACGGATCTTCAGTGGGAAAGCCGTAGAAGGTGGGAAGAAGATGAATGAGTCCCGTCTTTAATTGAAACGGAGTCCCGCCACTAGGAAAATTGATGCATAGTGGCGTTTGAGTGACAGGAGCTGAGGCTAGCTCTCGGATTGTTTGTTCTCCTTCTGCCATTGGGATGTTGTATACGTCTGCTTTAGAGTCTGACTCCGGATTTGATTCTGTTTCTGAACTTTGCTATTGTTTTTCTTGTCTTTTTATATTTTCTCAAAACGTTTGTATGTGGATTCTTCGTGCTCGTGCTTCGATCTTAGGATCTAGATCTATTAATTCACCTGGATTACTTCTGATCATAAATAAAAAACTAGAAAAATAAATCAGTACTTGTCGTTAGTCCCCGACAACGTCGCCAATTTGATAACCGTCGTTTTACTATCAAAATAATTTTGGCTTCTTAAATAGAAAGGAAAATGTAGTATAGAGAATGAGGGTTAATCCACAGGGATTGTGGTGTTTTTGATTTAGTAAAATTGTTTCTTGATTTTAAGAGGAGATAGAATTCAAGTTAAAGTTTAAAATATTTAATAAAATAAAATTGATAATAATCAATAAAAGGGAAAATAAAATAATAAATCATAGTAGTAAAATAAAAAGGGGATTTTTAAAAGTTGTTTTTAAAATAAAAAATAAGAATTAAATAAAAGAAATAATTAAATAAATAATTTAAAGAGATTGAGATAAAAAGAAACTTATAGTGAAAGCAGTCTCAGACTTCAACTTTGCCTCAAATTCCTCGGATCATCGAAACATATTTTTACTTCAAGATTCAGATCGGCTCACAAGGACATCGATACCAACTCGGATTGTGTCGTTTAAACAATAACTGATTCTGATCTCAGTTTCCTCTTAGCAAACAATTTTGCTAAGTGTGTTCTCGGGAAGTTGAATATGCTTCAATAAGTAAATCCTTCTTCAAACGTTAACCATAACAACATCTAGACCAATGTCGAAATCGTTTTAATTTGAAAAGTAAGCTCAAAAAATAGAGAGAAAAATCTGAAGTGATTTAAGTGCCTTACAATTTTCACGTTTGGAATTGAGCCTTCGCTTTAGCCTTCGCTTTAAAAGAAAATTAGTTAAACATGACCAAAGTCATACTTAGCATAATTGTTGAAAACGAAATTTAAAAGAAAAATAAGGAAGTGTGCGAAAATAGAGAGAAAGCTATAAAGAAAATATATATTTAATTCTCAGATGAGAGAGATATGTTTCTAGGCTTACCCTTAGATGGTATTTATAGCCTTCAAATTCCTAAAAATAAGCTACAGATAATTCTTAAAATAATATCTTTTATCCTAATAAAACACTTAAAACTATTTAAACTAAAATACCTAAAACAAAGATAAACTAAAATACTATTTAAAATAATATCCTAAATCCTAATTGAAATACTAAAACCTATTTAAACTAAAATACAAAGATAAAATATAATGTTTAAAATATTATCCTAAACTTGAGTTTGATCCAAATTCGAATTCCAGAAACGTGCGGTCAATTCATTCTTTCTTCTAGAAACGCTGACTGGATTTTCTAGAAGGTTCTGACGTCATCGCCTCGTCGGATGTTTCATGTCCGAATTCCATGCCCACTAATACAACTTCGATTCCAAAAATAAATAAAAAAATTGCAGAATTCTTTCCTTTTAGTGCAATTTCCATAATCTGATGTCTTTGCACAGAAAATGAATGAAAATGAACAATTAAGCCACAAAAACCAATGATTAATGAATAATTTAAAAGATAAATATTAACTAAATTAAGCATTTATCAATTATTGACCAGAACAAACTAATTTGTGAGGGCCAACAAACCCCTTTACACTCGACGGCGAAGCAACAACCAGTAATCAAAACTAAAAGAAGAAGAAGCAAAAACCCCATATTATCTAAATTAAAAGGAAATACCATCTAATATGGAAACAAAGTATAAACTTACGTTTTATCTGAATTTTAACTACTCATATTTTTTAAGAGAGTAACTAGATTATCTGTTTAATTTTTTTTCAAAGTATAATTCTAGTTAATTATGGGTATAATTTGATTTTTCTCAATTTTATCCCATATATCATTTTCTTTAAAAATAAAACAACTTCATTCATTAAATATGGATAATTTTGAGTATCGAGTTCTGAATATTGAGTCGAGCTCGAACTTGCTGCAATTTAAGCTCGACTTGATTACATCCCTAGTGTTCAAAAATATTAAACAAATAAACCTACATAATTTTAAATAAACAATCACAAATATAGAAGTCAAACATAAATAAGAATGAACCAAAACTCCTAATTGATCTTCACTAACGTGAGGAGCAAATTAACTAAAACTGGTGAAAGACGAGGAAAAGGAAGAAAAGGCTATCTTTTGTTCTAATTCGGCCTGGATCCGAGGATAGCGAGCAAGCACCAAAGAGGCCAGGCATTGAGTAAAAGCCAAGGCATAAACCGCATTATGTTTGAGTGCGTCATTAATCAAGACGTTCGAGCATGGCAACGGAACCAAAATGTAATAGTAAGAAGATAAGATCCGTTGATTCTAAATTTTTTTTTTCTGTTTTTATTTCTAGAAAATAATTTTTTATTTTTATTTTTTTATAAATTAAAAAAACATGTTTGGCTAATATAAATGAAAACTTAAATTAAAAAATGAAAATTATGAAAAATATATTTTGTATCTAATTTTTTAAAATACAGATGAATAAATAGTTATTAAATAATTAAATTAAAATATAATTATTAAAAAATTTCATTACATAAATTTAACATGTGAATTATGGAAAAGCAATAAAATTGATAAAAAAATCATAACAGAAAAAATCTATTTAATTTTTTGACCAACTGAATCAAACTGTGAAGAAGATTACATGACAGTTCAAAAAGTTTATATGATAATCTACAATATTGATGCAACATTTCATTATATTATTGTGGCAGTACACAATGATAATGATGTTGTAAATGAGTTTAATTGATTTTTTATTAAGTTTGAGGGCCTAATTAATATTTTAGAAATTATGAGGACTTATTCAATTTTTTTAAAAAAAGGTATTATTTAATTATAAAATAAAAATAATTATTAAGATATTATACATTAAATATAAAAATGCTAAAAAATAAATTATTAAAAAATTAGTTTAAGGTCAATATAGAGTGAAAAAAATAGAGGACCATATTATTTTGAAAAAAGATTGAGGCTTTTAGATACCATTAAATCAAAAAATTATTGTTAGAAAGATTTGAACATATGTAAGTTAAGTTAAAATTCTAGATTTTTTATTTTTTTTTATTTTTCAAATTTTCAAAATAACTTTAATAAAAATACTGAAATTTTTTATGTTTTCATACTTTCACTTATTTTTATTTTCATTTTCTATAAATTGTTTTCTAATTTTACTATCAAACTTTTTTTAATAAAAATAAAAAAAAATGAAAATAACCTATATTTTCTTGAATAAAGCGGACCTTAATATTCGTGATCCAAAAGATAATACCATCGTCCGATGCGGGATCGGATGTTAAACCCACGAATTTGGCTCTCACGGCAGGGAACATGCTTCTCAGATCAACCAGTTGAGGATGTTTGCTCAATCCCTTGAGACTAAGACGGCAAATCCCAGTCCATTTACGATCATCAACACTAAGCACCCAGATTCTCACAAGTTTTAAAGCTTGGTCGTATTGTGCATGCTGAACACGTCCCCCACACAAACCGATATATCCTGGCCTCCCCTTCGTAGTCGCGGTGTCTGGGGGCGAAATGAAATTAAAATCGACATCGAAGTTCCCGTTCTCGTCTCCGACGGCGAACCATAGTAGGACATCGGGATGCCATAATATAAATACCTTTCCGTGCAAGTAAACGTATCTTTTATCTAAAGTGCATGTACTATTATCAACTAGTGGGCTGGAGTTGTGGACCTTGCGAGTGTGCCATGTTGAATTACGTGAAGAGAAAACGTCCAAAATCTCTTTGTTTTCGGAGAAGCTAATGATTTTTAAAAAATCCATCTCTCTGTATGCTTTCCAGTGTCGAATACCCACTGCAAGAACAGTAAAAATTCCCGACTTGTCCGGACAAGGGATGAGAAGAAACTGCTTGGTGGTGGGATTCCACAAAACATAGTTATTCTCTGACGGATGTCGGAAAAGCATCAAACCATCTCGGGAGTCGAGCAAATATTTCGCACCAGGACTAGAGTCACCGGAAAATCCATCGCCGCCGTCAATCGATTCATTGAACATGGGAGGCCAAGCATCAACATCTGGTCCGGCATCGGAGATTGCGGCTCGACCAAACACGATATCCTTGTGAGGAGACTTGACCTTGATGATTAGATGGCATCCCAA
The DNA here is from genome assembly GCF_006381635.1 of Hibiscus syriacus. NCBI lineage: Eukaryota > Viridiplantae > Streptophyta > Magnoliopsida > Malvales > Malvaceae > Hibiscus > Hibiscus syriacus. The sequence goes on along the minus strand of NW_024062925.1, from coordinate 370,274 downwards.
GAAGGGAAGGGAGGGAGTTATTAGAGGTACACAATAATAATGAATCAAGAAGTACCAGGGTTTACAAACACGGCACCATTGCATCAGAATCTTGGGCAACTAACAGCGAAGAACTTCGATCAGCAAATCTTAGTCAATCGGCCCAATGTTTGTTCTAAGCGAACAAACTAATCTGTGAGGGCGATCACATGTCTAGTTTATAGTCGGCGGCCAACCAACAACTAAGGACGACAATTTAATCCGAATATGACGGGTTTCAATCCAACCCGATTTAATTGGGTTGGATTTTTAAAAAAAAAAAATCGGATTCGGGTCGATTTTTTAAGGGACGAGGTTGGGTCGGGTTGGGTTCAGGTGGAGGATGAAAAAACTCCTATCCGACCCGAGCATAATAATGTAATTTTCTTAAAATTTTATTATCTTTTAATTAAATCATTATTTTATACAGGATTTGGTCGAATTTATACTCTAAAAATTTGAATCGGATATCGGTGAATGATATATTTTTGGGTCGGGTCGAATCAAGTTGATCAAAACCCGGCCCTAACCCGACCCGTTGCCATCCCTACCAACAACTAGTAATCAAAGCTAAAAAAACCTAAAACCTTAAATTATATATATATATATATATATATATATATATATTGATAAATCTAAGATAAATACAATATAACTTTAAATTTTAATTTTTCATAATTTTTTAGAATGTAACTAGTTTATATGTTTAATTTTTTAAAAAGTATAATTCTAATTTTTGAGATAAATTTTGAATTCGATCCCATATGAAATAAATATATTTCATAAAAAAATATCAATTTTATTCAATAAAAATAAGGATCTAATTGAAAAAACTAATATATAGAGGGCTATTATTGAAATTATCCCTAAATATATAAGGTAAATTTATATTATTTTTTTTGTGTCGAGTTGGATCAGGTATTTTTGACCCGAACATATATTCTAAAAACACAATTTGTCCCGAATTGATGATGAAATTCTTTTAAAAAAATTGACCTAATCCAGTTGAGTTAGAACCCATCGGATTCTAGTCTCGTACTCATCCCTACGACAATATGATTATTTTAATATTTTAATATTTTTAATATTAAATAAATATCTTTTATCTTTTTAAAATATGATAACCTTTTCACCTAATCTCGTAACGTTCTCATCACGGATGAATATTAGGATTGTCCAACCTATTTATCCCATCGACAAGAGTAATCGACAAATAATCGCTCTAATAAGGATATTATTATCCTATTTTCAATATATATATATATATATAAAGGATATTATTATCCTCTTCATTATTAGAAAGTTTCACGTGCGAAAACTAATATACGGTTAAAATATGCGATACTGGTTTTGTTATTATTTTTAGCAAAATCGGTAAAATATTATTAGAAATATTATTATTTTTACTGGTTTTGTTATTATTGGGCGCTTTACTGAGTTTGGTAATATATCCGGTAAAAAAAAATGTTTTAGGTAATGCTTTACCGGATATATTACCAATCTCGGTAAAGCGCTCAATAATATTTTTGGTAGAAATAATAATGTTTTCTGTAATTTTTTACTGATTTTATTAAAAACAATAACAATATCGATAATATCTTTTCTTAGACGAATATTAAAACTGCCGTACGGTAGAACTTCCTATCACCGCTTTCATACTCCATAACCTCCTTTTTCCTCTCTGACGTGAGATTAATATCTTCGTATCTCTAAAACGCGACACATGCACCATGTCTTTAAGACTTTAACTAAGATTTGTGGGTTGAATAAATAAAAGATTCAATGTTGTTTTAAATAAGATTCAAATTCGACTGTGTTAAATGAAAAAAGAAAAAAAAAATATGTTCCGAAGAATTTACTTTTGGAAATGAGATCCAAAACGAAACATCAGAGGATTTGAGACCAAAATACAGAATGGGCCAATGCCAATGCAACATACTTTTATTAACAACGAGATCAAACAAATCTAATTTCCATTTGAAATGGACATAAACAGAGTTCAAATATCATGCAAAGTTGAACCAGCTCTCGTTCATTTCAATGAAGTCACTCATCCACTCCCAATCAAGAGGCTCCTCACTGCCAAAATCGTGTAACGTTTCATCTCTCTTTGATGTACCTTCTTCGCTTCCGGTCGATCCCATGATCATCTCGGTTTCTTTCGAGTTCTCGAGCACCGATTTTTGTGCTTCCGAGCCTTTGTTTTGGTTCTCGTTTCGCCTTACTTTCTTGCTTAAATGAGAATTCCAATAGTTCTTGATTTGGTTATCAGTTCGGCCTGGTAGTCTTCCGGCAATCAAAGACCACCTAATCGAAAATATAGGGTTGAATTATGATTTCGGTGCCCCTATTATGTTCGAATTTCGGATTTATTGTTTCTACTTTAATTCAGCATAATTTGATCTCTTCACTTTTATAATATCATTGTTTAGTCCAAATAGTTAATTTAACAATCTCCATTAAACTGATGGTGTATATTTTTCTTAAAAACACCCCTTCTGATGCAATATATATATATATATATATATATATCAACATGATGAGTTGAAAGATGTATTTTAAGAGAAAAATGATGTAAGAATTTTAACCGAAATGGTTAACAATGTAATTATTTAGACAAAAAAATGACATTATAAAATTAGAAGCACCAAAATATGTCGAACTATAGGGACTAAATTACAAATATGAATATAGTAGAAAGATCAAAACCATAATTTGAACAATAAAATAATCTGTTTTAATTATTGACCCATAAATTGCAAAATCATATTAAAACAAACTCTGTTTTAGAGAGACAAAAGCAACTCCACCAGCAAACCAGACATATATTTGATGTTAGGAGCCAAGTTTATAACATAAAATTAATGAGTTTTTATAATGATTTACAATTATTGGATTAACAAAAAAAAAATCAATGTTTAATACTTATATTTACTTCCTGAAAATATCAAGACTGGAAATAATGAGATAGTTGGGAGTCGGAGAAAGGAAATTTTTTATTTATAATCACACCCAATTTCTTTTAATTCAATGATTATAAATCAATGTAAAACTATGTAACTGAATCATATCCTATATGTATAAATAACATACCTATTTCCAAGCAGTTTATGAAGCCTTAGTATGAGATCCTCTTCTTGGTCTGATATGTCGCCTCTTTTTATATTGGGTCTCAGATAATTCATCCATCTCAATCTGCAGCTCTTCCCACATCGATTAAGACCTGAGAAAAATGGAACCCATAAGCTGAATCATATGGATGAACATGTTGAACAGTTAAAGTGGGAAAGAACCTGCTTTTGCTGCAATTGATTTCCATCTCTTTGGACCATGAACTTCAATGACTTGAGCCAGCTTTTTGTCTTCCTCGGCTGTCCAAGCTCCTCTATTGACTTCTTTCGTGTTTACGGCAGCCATTGGCATCTTCTTTCACTTTATTTTCTCACCAGAGAAACACAGAGGGGAGCTATGGGGTTGCGATGTTCAGTTGGCAAAGGCTATTTATGGTTCAGTAGGTGGCATGTTGTGTCGGTTCTATGTAGCTTTTCTAGCTACCTTTCTTTCGGAAGAATGTAGCCCAAATTATGATTCTGGTCCTTCAGAATACTTAAATTTAGGATTTGAGGGGTGATAGTTGATGATTCGTCCCTTTTCATTTGGGTAGAGGATCGTTTAAAGAATGACGATAGTTTTGAAAAATGTTTAAGAATGGGTTCAGTAGATGTCAGGATCTTTTATCTCGAAGAGCATTGTGAGTGTGATGTACCCAGTGAGATATGAAGGGGATTGATTGATACAAAATAACAAAAACAGAAGTCGAATGATTAAAAAATCGTCAGGTTATGGTATAGGGACTAAATTCTAATTCGGATCACAATAAAACTACTAAAACTAGAATTTGACCCATGATATGAACAAAAAAAAAAAAGAGAAAAGAGTTGGGATATGGGGTCTGAAAGTTTGTTGTGTAGCTGATGATTGTAAAATGAAGAGAATCATTATGGGTGCAAGAATAACAGATAGTGCTTAATTAAAGATCCTATCGAATGCAGTATCAAGCCACTAAAAAATAAAATAAGGTAGGTGAACTTCTTTTTGCATGTGATGGTTTATGATTTTAGTAGAGAATTACAACAAAGGCATGATGAGAACAAGGAATTAGCAGATGCAAACAACAGTTAAGAACCATCATTACCTTTGGTAGGCCCCCAAAATTGGGTTAAATTGAGGTTGGCCTTCTTTCACGAGCTCTTAAAAACTTAGGGATTATTGCATAATTAAACCTCTCTTTTCATCCAGGGAATATAAAGAGTGAAATGTAAATCATTATCGTGATCGGCCTAAACATTACAGCTATAAGTGAATGATATAATGATAAGCTATATTAATATTAGAAGGGCCACTTTAGACTGAGTCTGAATCTTTGCACTCCTGCGCCTCATGAGAAATCGTAAGACAATTCCGTCAATAAAATAATTGAAGGAGTAAGGGATCAACAAAACTCAACTTGATTCAAAAAATCATTTTTTTCAATTTCGAGTTATTTGAATTATTTTGATTCAATTTGAATTATCAATTTGTTTTTTGAGTTTGAGTCGACTTGAAATTTGAAGATTTCGAGTTACTCGAAAAACCAAAAAATTAATTAGGTATTTTGACAGTTTTACGATTTGATCCATGATTTCATTATTCCTTCAATTCTTCATTCATTTTAATTCCATGTTTTTATTAAATTTGAATTGCATGCTTCTAAACCATAGTAGAATATATATGTACTTTTAATTCCTCTTTTTGATAATAAGTTTATTTATTTTTCAATTTATTCCCTCAATTTTTCATAATTTCCTTATTTCATCAATTCATTCTTTATTTAAGTATTTTTTTACCAAATTTTAACCACATACCCATATACCATTATAGAATACATATGTAACTTCACTTCTTATTTTTTACAAAAATTTAGTCCCTTGACTTTGTATTTACTCAATATGGTTTTTTAGTTCAATTGTTTGCAAATTCTTTCTTCCCATCAATTCCTTGACTCCTTATTAGAGTTCTAAATTGTCACTTTTTACTTGTTAATCTCCTCATCTAATGAATTTATTACTGTTGATTTGGATTGTGTTTTGTTTATTTTCGTGAAGTGGTCTACTTTCTGGAATCAACAGTAAAAAGGGCGTTATTCGTATTTTTTTATTATCCGATCGCGATTCAGGACATGGGCACGACACTGGGCACGACGCGGTCTGACATGGAAGTTTCTAAAAGGTCCAATAAACGCTATGAACATTCTGGAGACAGCTCAGTTAGCACGATCTAAGGAGACTCTTTAGGAAAATTGGATTTGAATTTAAAACTGAAGGAATTATCTTTTAATATGTTTTAATTTCCATGTATCGTAGGGATTTAAAAGCCTATAAATATCCTCTTTGGGGTAAGGTTTAAATCATCTTCATCTTGAATTCTTCCTTGCCATTTTGTTTTCATTTTAATCAAAGTTTTTCTTTTCTTTTCTTTCATTTTCACTTTCTTTATTGCATGCTTTTTAGTGCTTTCACAAAATATGCTAAGTATGGTTTCTACCATTCTAAGCTAATTTTCTTATTTAGCCAAAATCTAGCGATGATTCAATTCCAAATGTGAGAATTGAAATAACACTTAATACTTTTAATACTTTTGGGTTACATTCTCAGTTTTCTGGTAAACTAGTTTGGCAATTGGCCTTACTTTTAAAAAACAAAATGCTTTCAAATTAAAAAGTCAAAGTTGGTCTGGATGTTGTTCTGATTTAAAGTTGGAAGGAAGAATCGACTGGTAGTCAGTTCAACTTCCTGGGAACACACTTAGCAGTAGTCCACTAAGGGAAACTGAGATCGGATTTATAACAGTTTTAAATGGTTTTTTTATGATACCATTAAGCATGTTTGAAAAGAAAACGAACATGTTTTGAAAAATAGGTGTTTCCTCGGTAGCCCAATATGGCACTTTAGGCCCAATCGGGTTTAGGTGTTACAATAACAATCACTATTGGGCATTTATGCAAAAGCTTCGTTGTCGATCCCAATAAATGAACATTGCATTGATTTTAAAAGTGCTCCAAGGTTTTGAAAAAGGATTTCCGCTTACTTCGGGAATTACTAGTTCTCATCCCCTAAGTATAATGTTGTTAAAAATAATAAAATCAATGACCTACTTATAATTAAATAATAATATTGAGGCAAATTCAAAATAATAAACATAGTACAAACAGTGACTAAAGTGCGAAAACACGGAATATATAGGGTACTAAAATGAAATTACATCTAAATTTCTAAGTAGATTAAAGTACAAACAACAAAATGTAAATTATGCAATTAGGACACAAAGATTTGAAATAAAATAAAAAGAACAAGACTAAGGATTATAGTGCAAAAATACGACAAAGGTTTGGGGACTAAAGAGAAATTTGCCCCTAATATTTCAATATATTAGACATCCTTTTTTCAAATCATTTTTAACCTAAGAACAAAAACAAGAAAACGTTTTAAGTTATATCAACCCTCATTTTCTTCAGGTTTTTTCACCAAAAAAATAACCCTATAAATAAAATATTACCTGTTAGTCATCATTTCCCAAATATTGTCCGATCTAACACTTGAGAGAAGGAGGCACATTCGGTGAAAAGAACTTTAGGAGGATTCGAAGGTAATGCACAGTTGGTGGGAAGCGTCTAAGTCGAAAATCACCTGATACCAGTGAAACCGCTGATACCCCGCTCATACCCCTGAAAGACGCATCCCCAGGGGCGTGCCTTCCCCCTTCCCGCCCCAAACTCTTGCCTAATTCTCCCCCAATTTTCCCAACCCCTAACCGACTGCCTATATAAACCCCCTTTCCCCTATTCACATAAATCAAACATAAATATCTCCCATTTCTATCTATTTTCAATCTAGTAAGGTATAATTGTTTTTTATAATTTATTTTTTTAATCATTAAAATTTTATTATTTGTGTAATTAATTATTTTATGTAATTATTTTATTTTAGTATTTATTTTTATTTGATTATTTAGTTATAAACTTATTTATTAAATATTTATTAATTACAGATAAAAATGGAAGGCATATTGTTGTGATTGGATGATGATCATATTTCGAGTCATTTTGCCGATACATTAAGAATACGTGACAACTGTCGTTTTGATTTCAAAATAAATTTCTCATTCTCAATTAATAAATAAAGTAAATACGTAGTAAATAGAAGCAAGGGTCGATCCTTAGGGACTTAGAAAATTCCAAATTTTTGTTTGAATGGTTTAAACCAGGTGATAAGTAGTAAACAATGGGGGTTTTGTAAAAAGAGATTAAATAATAATAAAAGTGATTTAAAGGAAAAAAAAAGAAAAAAAATTGAAGGTTGAAAATGAATATGGTAAAACAACCTCAAGCCTCGCTTTGACTCAATTTCCTTCGGATCATCGAATTAGATTTTCCCTTTGGGATTCACGTCGGTTACTTTGTCTACAAGGGCAATCCTCCCGACTCTATTTTGTATACCGAATACCCAAGCCAATCTTTGATTCCGGCTTCCAAAATTGATCTGATCAATATAAATTGTCATAGATCAATAACCGTTTAAGTTCGTGAAGACCGACTCGGATTGTTGTTTCAATAACTACTAATTCTGATCTCAATTCCCTCTTGGCAAGGTTATCTCACCAAGTGTGATCCTAGGAAGTCGAATGTACTTTCAATAAGTCGATCATTCCTCCCACACATTTAATCGCAACAACATCTTGACCAAACCAATCTTTGATATTAAAAATTTTTTTGATTTTGAAAAATAAGCGCAGATATTTAGAGAGATACATCGAAGTTATTCAAGTGCTTTTCAATTCTCACGTTGGAATTGATTCATCGCTTCAGCTCTCGACTTATGAAAAAATTAGCTAAGCATGACAAAAGTCATACTTAGCACATTTAAAAACAAAACTTAAAGTAAAAGAAAAACGAAAACGAAAACTTGAAAAATAAAAGAGAGAACTTTTATAAAACTAGAAATGAGAAGAAGAATAAATTCTGAGTTGTGTGTTTAGGCTTACTCCAAGAGGGTATTTATAGCCTCTAAAAACCTAGAGATAAACAAAGAAATAAAATAAAAATAATCCTACAGATAATTCCAAATGTTTTCTAAATTCAAACTTTAAAACTTAAAAATAAGTCTCCTAATATAACTCTGCCGTCCATCTTCCAGAAGGCACTGACTAGATCTTCTAAAAAACTGATGCTGACTGGACCTTTTAGAAACTGCCGCTGACTACACCTTCTAGAAACTACCACGTCAAATCGTGTCATGCCCACAATTGTGCCCATGTCTCCATCCATGACCAAATAATAAAAAAAATGCAGATTGCACACGTTTTACTATTAAATTTGGAAAGTAAAACCATGCATGAAAATAAGCTTAACATAACCAAATTAGCAGCAATAAATTCATAAGATCGAAGAATTAACGAACAAATATTATCAATTCAGAACACTCATCAAATTATCTCTCACTATCTCATGCTTTTCCCAAGTATAATATAATCAAATCAGTCAAAAATTCCATTTACCTTTCTTTGTCAAGTTTCACATTCATGAAAGTAAGGTAGAGACCACAATAATTATTCAAGTCAAGATACCAGTCAATTGAACATCACCTATTGGAACAAGTTAAATGCAATTGTAAAATCCATTCATTCATTAATCTCAATGTCCATAACTCAACACCTTACTGGGATTCACTCAAACCACTCAATGTGTTTGGGGGATAGAAACGCTCAATGTCAGAACCAACACGACATTACAATAAGCCTGCAAGTAAATCAAGTCTCCACTACTAATAAGAACAAGATGCAAAAATAAAAGGGATTTTTATTGGTTGTAACGGGGCTTAGGTAAAGGTGGGGAAAAGGCTAAATAATATGGCTAAAATTCAAGGCAAGAAACTAACATATAACAAGTTCAACTCCATCAAAACATTAAGCACAACAAGATAAAAAGACAAACTATCACACAACTACTTTCCTTTCGAAATGAATTTGATTTTTTTGCATTCTTATTGTTGTTTTGTTTTCTATTTTTCTCATGTCTTTTCTCCATTTTTTCGAACAGCTTCTCTTTTTTCTTTTTTCGAACTGCTGCTATTTTTTTCATGGAGTATACATCGGATTAACTGTTCTCTTGCCTTGAAAAGGGTAAAAAAGTGTGATAAAATAAAAAGGCTCGGTTTATGAATATGGTGAAAACAAAGAATAGAAATAGGCTCAAGAGTGGTTAACTAGGGGAAAATGCATGGGTAGATAATTTTAGTGGGGAAAACGAAGTGGTTAATCCTAAAGTGCCCAAACCATTTTTAAGCATCATGTTCATGTTTAATCTCGATAGTATATAAAATGCAGGTTCTATAATACCAATGTCAAATTCGACACACCCAATCCAACAAAATGAGAGCAAAATGATATGCTCGTAAAGGCTCAAATCTCAACAATTGTTTTCATGCATTGAGCTAAGAACATTTCAACCAATAAAATCATGGCATCTCACAATAAATCTAACTTAATCACAATTCATGCTATCCGCTATCAAGAACATCCTAACCTATACAATTATGTGTTCCCAAATAATCATGGCATTCCAAAAATATTTAACAATACAAAGGAATTCAATGAAATTTTCCGCAAATCCAATCAACAAATACTAGCATCAAAACATAGAGATAAACAAAGGGAAATTCAACCTAGACTCTACTCTCCCTCACTTAAAGCATTTTTCCCCAAAACAAAAAATTAAAGTACAAGAGAAGGAATAGTGTACTCCCCAGATTTACTGTCGACCACGGTCGTGGTGTGAGGCGTAGGGATGAAGATATGAAAGAATTTTAGTAATGTTCATCTCAATAGTGTGGAGACGGTTGTGGCTTCATCCATTTGTGTCTGCATTTTGGGTGTGGTATTGCAGGTGGCGATCGTGGCTCAATACGACGAATAAAAACTTACTCGTTACGAGGAGTGAATACACCAAGGGGAACAAACTACGGTGCTCTTGGGGTTCTAGCAAGTAACCATTGAGTCCAAACATCGCTCATCCAAGGCATCTGTAGAAAAAACATAAGTAAACTTGGTAACATCAAAATTAGTGACGCAAGAGGCTAAATGAGTAATATAAGAGCCAAGATAAGTGGGCGATTGGACCGAATAACGATCTCAAAAGCCCGAGCAAACCAAAATCCTAAGTTCACCCGTTGGCCAGTGGACATGCACCTTAAAAAGAAAAGCTCAACCGGCTCAAAGAGGAAGACGAGTCATTTCGGCATGAATAATTGTAGACCACGAAACAATGTACGTAGCATAAGGTCGGGTCGTGTATAAGATGAGATCGAGTCGAGCGAGCGTTGAACGTATGGCCAGCCAAGCCGGTAAATGTCTCGTAAGCCGTATCGGTATCAAAATCTTGCGGAATCTCAAGCAGAGCGGTCAATATGCATGATTCATGACATTTTTCATGAACCCCATAGCAAGATTAAACTCAAAAATAGACATTGAAAAATAGTTTCTACATAATCAAAATATAACGAAATCAGGAGAGTTAACATTAATAAAATGATTATGAGAAAAAGTAAAAGTGGCGTAAAATTCAAAGACAAGTTCATAAAATGTGCCACAATTAATCATCGGATATAAAGTCCAACCAATGAAGCAAAATAAGCATGGACAGATTCACGTAAATGTAAAGTTTCTAAAGTTCGAGTCGGAATATATTTACTACACGAAACGGACAATGTCTTACCGACTCAAAACGTACAAACTCCTCATCAGTGAATTCCAAGTAACCTTCAAAAGTCTCTTTGGTAGGGACAGTATACGATCGACCCCATCGATTACGCTCGGGATTCTCATGGGCAGGCAGTGAACTTCCAGGAGCAGGGAAATCACCCGGGCTAGAGGAATGGGCTGGTGAAGTGTGCTTCCCGGCTTGTTGCCGAGAATTAGATGTCGTTGGAGATGGATCCAGGGATCGAAAACCAGCATCGAAAACCAATGTAAAACCATAAATCGGATGGTACATTAGCAATGGTTAAATCGAAATAGAGTGGAATTTACCTCCGGTGCATAGTCGAATGATGCCAAAGTCATGGAACACGTCGGGAAAATCGATGGTTGCAGACGAGAGGAAGAAGTTCCTACAGTCGACATGGAATAAAATGACAGAGAGGGGGAGCGCGGTGGTGAAGGACGACGAGCAGTGCTTGGCCTGGGGTGTAATGAACTTGTGGGTGTAAACGTAAAGTGATACAGCGAAGGTGAAGCATTTGGTTCGTGGCCACAGCCTTGCGTTGGGCGAGCAGTAGGTGGCGGCAGAATAGAGTCAGAGTCGCTTGGTATGCGACAAAGGTCGGTGCATTGAGGCGGCGACGTCCCCCAATGACGGTGGGTAGAGGAGCCGCGTTTCATTCTGTTGGTTCATTGTGCGCACCATCGTGAGTAGCAGTGAATGTTTAGAAGCACAAGGGGGGTGGTGTGATGAAATCGGCAACAAGCAGGACAATGAAGAGGCGAGACTGGATGATTTTTTGGGGGGTATTTGTTTGGGATGAGGAAAAGGAGTTTGGGTTTTAATTTGGTTTTTCCATACGTGAGGGGGTATTTAAAGTTGAGTATAATTTTGTTTTGATATGATAAAAGAGAAGTTTAAAAATTAAAAAGTGAAGTGATAGGGAAATAGGTGAGGCCCATGGTCAAAGGAAAAGAAAGAGAAAAGATAAGGTGAGCAGGTGGTGATAGAATATCTCACAAAAAGGGGGGGAAATGTGAATTGGGTTTCGCTAACGTGCACCGGTCTTCAAGAGAAATGCTAACGTGTATTGTTTTTAATGAAACGATGCGCATGATGCTGAGATGAATTTTACCAAAGTTTTGCGTGATTTTTATTACTCTTGGAGTCTGATTTTCGTACTGTTCGAATATAATTTATGTGAACTTTCGTCGTCTAAGCTTGATTAAAAACTTTTAGTTCCTGAAAGATAAAAATAAAATGAAATCTGCTCAATAGAAATAAAATAAAATAAAATAAATGCAACAAAATTAAAAATGGGTTGCCTCCCATAAAGCGCTTTTGTTTAACGTCGTTAGCTCGACGACCTGGTTCAAACTACAGGTTCTAAGAGAAATACTTCTTCCACTTCATACTCTTTTTCCAACTAAGAATTTCCTTATGAGAAATTCTACGATCGATAATTCTTTTATTTTCTCCTTGTAGAATTTGACATTTTCAAAGGTTATTCTTCGGATATTTTTTAGCTTTGAAAGTTTATTCGAAATAACCGGTGAAGTAGCATTTTCTCCTAAAAAGGCACTCTTTAAGTTTTTCGGCATTTGTTTCAGTTCTATCTCAGGTGTTTACAAAACAGAATGCTTAACTTTAGACTTAGAAAGAATCAATTTTAAATTGGCACAATCTGAAAATATTTTTTTCAACTTCCTGATTTCCTCATCATGATCTGCTAACTCCCTGCATAGATCAAAAGAAAAATTAGTTTCTACAAACTCATTTTCAAAGGATCAATAATACCAACATAATTTATGCTCGCCACTTTGTTTGGGTGTTTCATTTTCTTATTCACATCAAATTTAACGATCTCACCATCAAACTCATGGTTAAAATCCCGCTTCTTATGTCAATTTTTGTGTGCGTTGTACTTAAGAAGGGACACCCCAATAGGATATCAGAAGATGTGCTTGTCCGATCATTCTCCATGTCAATTATATAAATATTAAGTTGTTTACCTTCACTAGCACATTTTCCAAGAGTTCTTTCGGGTAGATCACAGATATCAGAAGATGTGCTTGTGCGATCATTCTCCATGTCAATTATATAAAAGTCAGCGGGAAATATTAAGTTGTTTACCTTCACTAGCATATTTTCCAAGAGTTCTTTCGGGTAGATCACAGATTTGTCGGCAAGATAGATTAATATTTTTGTATTCTTCAAAGGCTCATTAGTAACGTTATTGTAAACAGAGAGAGGCATTACATTAATAGAAGCGCCAAGATCACACATGGATCGTTTTATCCCAACTTTACCAATTTTACAGGGTATTGCGAACATATCTTGGTCTTTCAGTTTTTGTGGCAACTTTTGTTGGAATACAACTGAGACATGTTCTCCTAGATTTACCTTTTCGTTCCTGGTAAGTTTTCTCTTTGTTGTGCAAAGGTCCATAAAAAACTGGGCATATCTTGGAACCTTTCGGATAACCTCAATGAGAGGTATATTGATTTCCACCTTCCGAAACACGTCTAGTATGTCCTTTTTCTCAGCTTGTTTATCCATTTTTACTAACCTCGATGGAAAAGGTGGTGGTACGTCATAGGGAGATGGTGTTGGATCCGTTTATACTTCATCACTCTTATTATGGGATCTTGAATCAATAGTCTTCTTTCCTTTTTGGATTGCTTCATCTTTTGGAACAGGTGGAGCGACTACTGTACCACTTCGAAGAGTGATGGTGCTAATATTCTCCCTTGGATTTACCTCAGCTTGAGACGGAAGTATACCTTGTGATTCCAAATGTCCTATGGTCTGAGCCAGTTGGCTCATCTACTTGTCCATTTCTTGTAAGTGGGCTTCTGTACGAATCTGAAACTTTTCCTGGGAAAGTGTCAATCTTTCAACAATTGACTCTAACGATGTCTTCTGCAGCTGTTGGGGTGGTGGAGGTGGTCTTGCTTGATAAGCTTGATTCGGCCTTGAGTTTTGAGCGTAACTGAAATATGGATGATCCCTCCATCTTGGGTTGTAAGTATTGCCGTAGGGATTATAATTCCTCTGGGGAGGTCCCGGAAAGTTCCCCACTGCATTAACTTGAGATGTTGTGTCATCTTGAATCAGTGAACAACCGTCTGTTGGATGATCAGATAATACACATATTCCACATAGTTTGTTCGATGAGGTTCATTATCTGGGCGAAACTGTTGGGAATTTGCTACCATTGTGGAAATTAAATCCCTAGCCTCAGTAGGGGTCATGTTCACCAAAGCTCCTCCACTGGCAGTATCTATCATCTTCATTTCCAAGGGAGTTAATCCTTTATAAAAATATTGAAGGAGTGTTTGTTTGGTTAACCCATGTTGTGGGCGACTAGAACATATTTTTTAAATCTCTCCAGTAGTCATAGAGTGACTCTCCATCAAGTTGCTTGATTCCAAGTATTCTTCTTCGTAACTCACTGGCTTTCGCCGCAGGAAAAACCTGTCAAGAAAAAGGCGAGTCATTTGAGCCCATGTAGTAATAAAATTTGGGGGTAAATAAAATAATCACTCCTTAGTCAAATCAACTAAGGAAAAGGGAAAAACTCTAAGTTTGATTTGATCCTCAGTTACTCCCTGTGGTCTCATACTAGAGCAGACCATATGAAATTTTGTGAGATGTTTATGTGGATTCTTATTTGGTAATCCGTGGAAGGTAGGGAGGAGATGAGTAAGGCCAATTTTTAACTGGTATGGAGTTTCTCCTTGAGGAAAATCAATGCACAAAGGCACTTGTTCAATAGGTACTGCAGCTAACACTCTGATAGTGGGATCGACCATCGGATTTGGCTCTGTATTAACGGATTCGCTTGAACTCAATTTTGGATTTGATTCTGGGTTTAATTGTCTCCTTCTTTCCAAAGCGTCTGTGTGTGAAGTCTCCTAGCTCTGGCTTCGATTTCCAGGTCATACTCCACTAATTCGCCCAGGTTTGTCCTAGTCATAAATCAAAAGGAAACAAAAATTAGTAACTTTGGCGAAGTCCCCGGCAACGGCACCAATTTGACAACTGTCATTTTAATTTCAAAATAAATTCCACCTTCTCAATTAATAAATAAAGGAAATACGTACTAAAGAGAAGCAAGGGTCGATCCTCGGGGACTTGGAATATTCCAAATTTCTATTTGAATAGTTTAAACCAAGAGATAAGTAGTAAACAATGGGTTTTGGTAAAAAGAGATTAAATAATAATAAAAGCGATTTAAAGAAAAATAAATAAAATAAAAATTGAAGGTTGAAAATGAATATGGTAAAGCAGCCTCAAGCCTCGCTTTGACTCAATTTCCTTCGGATCATCGAATTAGATTTTCCCTTCGGGATTCACGCGGTTACTTTGTCTAAAAGGGCAATCCCCGTGACTTTATTTTGTATGCGGAATATCCAATGCAATCTTTGATTCTGGCTTCGAAATTGATCTGATTAACATCAATTGTCGTAGATCAATAACTGCTTAAGTTCATGAAGATCGACTTGGATTGTTGTTTCAATAACTACTAATTCAGATCTCAATTCCCTCTTGGCAATGATATCTCACCAAGTGTGTACCCAGGAAGTCGAATGTACTTTCAATAAGCCGATCCTTCCTCCCACGCATTTAATCGCAATAACATCTTGACCAAAGTTAATCTTTGATTTTGAAAAATATTTTTATTTTGAAAAATAAGCGCAGAAATTGAGAGAGATATTCCGAAGTTATTCAAGTGCTTTTCAATTCTCACGATGGAATTGAGTCATCGCTTCAGCTCTTGGCTTATGAGAAAATTTGCTAAGCATGACAAAATTTATACTTAGCATATTTAAAAAAGAACTTAAAATAAAAGAAAAATGAAAACTTGAAAAATAAAAGAGAGAACATTTATAAAACTAGAAATGAGAAGAAGAATAAATTTGATTTGTGTTTAGGCTTACTCCAAGAGGGTATTTATAGCCTCTAAAAACCTAGAAATAAACAAAGAAATTAAAATAAATATAATCCTAAAGATAATTCTGAATATTTTCTAAATTAAAACTTTAAAACTTGAAAATAAGTCTCCTAATATAACTCTACCCATCCATCTTCAAGAAGGCGCTGACTAGATCTTCTAGAAAACTGTCACTGCCTAAACCTTCTAGAAACTGCCACTGATTGCACCTTTTAGAAACTGTCGCGTCAGACCGTGTCATGCCCAGATTCGTGCCCATGTCTCCAGCCATGTACCAAATAATAAAAAAATGCATATTGCACCCATTTTACTATTAAATCTGAAAAGTAAGACCCTGCATGAAAATAAGCATAACACAACCAAATTAGCAGCAATAAATTCATAAGATCGAAGAATTAAAGAGCAAATATTATCGATTCAAAACACTCATCAAATTCTTCATCACTTATCTCATGCTTGTCTTCAAGTATGATATAATCAAATCAGTCAAAAATTCCATTTACCTTTCTTTGTCAAGTTTCACATTCAAGGAAGCAAGGTAGAGACCACAATAATTATTTAAGTCGAGATACCAATCAATTGAACATCACCAATTGAAACAAGTTAAATGCAATTGTAACATCCATTCATTCATTAATCTCAATGCCCATAACTCAACACCTTACTGGGATTCACTCAAACCACTCAATGTGTTTGAGGGATAGAAACGCTCAATGTCAGAACCGACACGACATTACCATAAGCCTGCAAGTAAATCAAGTCTCCACTACTAATAAGAACAAGATGCATAAATCAAAGGGTCTTTTATTGTTTGTAACGGGGCTTAGGTAAAGGTGGGGAAAAGGCTAAATAATATGACTAAAATTCAAGGCAAGAAACTAACAAATAACAAGTTCAACTCCATCAAAACATTTTATGAATTTATTACTGTTGATTTGGGTTTTGTTTTTTTGTTTTCATGAAGTGGTCTATTTTCTAGAATAAACAGTAAAAAGGGCGTCATTTGTATTTTTTAATTATCCGCTCGTGTTTCAGGATATGGGCACGACGTGGTCTGACATGGCAGTTTCTAGAAGGTCCAATCAACGTGAAGAACATTTTAGAGACAGCTCAGTCAGCACGATCTAAAGAGACTTTTTAGGAAATTTGGATTTGAATTTAAAACTTATGGAATTATCTTTTAAAATGTTTTAATTTCCATGTATCTTAGGGATTTAGAAACCTATAAATACCCTCTTTGGGGTAAGGCTTAGATCATCTTCATCTTGAATTCTACCTTTCCATTTTGTTTTCATTTTAATCAAAGTTTTTCTTTTCTTTTCTTTCATTTTCGCTTTCTTTTCTTTATGTTTTTAGTGTTTTCACAAAATATGCTAAGTATGGTTTCTACCATGCTTAGTTAATTTTCTTATTTAGCCAAGAGCTAGCGATGATTCAATTCCAAACGTGAGAATGGAAATAATAGTTAATACTTTTGGGTTACATTCTCAGTTTTCTGGAAAACTAGTTTGGCAATTGGCCTTACTTTTAAAACTCAAAACGCTTTCAAATTAAAAGTCAGAGTTGGTCTAGATGTTGTTCTGATTTAAAGTTAGAAGAAGAATCGACTAGTAGTCAGTTCGACTTCCTGGGAACACACTTAGCAACAGTCCGCTAAGGGAAATTGAGATCGGATTTATAACAGTTATTTATGATACCATTCAACATGTTTTAAAAGAAAACGAACATGTTTTGAAAAATAGGTGTTTCCTCGGTAGCCTAATATGGAACTTTACGCCCCATCGGGTTTATGGTGTTACAATAACAACCACTATTGGGCATTTATACGAAAGCTTCATTGTCGATCCCAATAAATGAACATTGCCTTGATTTTAAAAGTGATACAAGGTTTTGAAAAAGGATTTTCGCTTACTTCGGGAATTACCAGTGCTCATCCCCTAAGCATAATGTTGAGGATACACTATTAACTCCTTGGTAGATGAACATTGCCTTGTTTTGAAATCATGATATGAACAAACAATTAATTTATTGAACCTAATTATACTAGGTGAATTAATTAAGGCTTTCTCTAACCTAAAGTGTTGAATTATGTAATTTAAAGGTCTTAGGGTATAAACCTAGAAATGTAGGCTCAAATATTAATCTTAATTGATTTTAACCAATTATTGAAGCGAATAATCAATGAAAACCCTCGGGCATTAATGCAATGGCTAAATCAAATTATTACCTAAATTAAAGAAATAAAGTGAAATTAAACCTAAGGTGGAGGTTGTAAAATTAATCCTATTTGATTTTATCCAATTATTGATTCGAATAATTGAAATGGACCACATGCATTAAGATAGGGGCCAAATTGAATTATTCCTAAATTATAGATAGTTCAGGGACTAAATTCAAAAAGTTATAAAGTTTAGGGATAGGTCTAAAAGAAATTTAATCTAAGGACAAGATCTAAAGTTGATGTGGTCAAACTAAGGGCTAAGTTAAAAGAAATTGGCAAAAATGTACCTGAGGCCCTTGTACTTGTCAACCAATGTGGCCCTCGACTTTTTTGCACTCAATGTAGCCCTCGAACTTATAAAAATAATCTAATATGGCCCGTTAACCAACGATTTTTTCGTTGACTATTACGATTGTGTGGCACCTCACGATGTTGATGTGACAGCCCACAGTGGCTGGTGATGTGACTGATAACGTGACATGTGGGCTAAATTGATTTTTTTTCAAGTTCGAGGGCCAAATTGATTTTTTTAAAATGTTTAAGAACTTAATTATTTTAAAAAAATATTTTAAATTCAAAATATAAAAATACTATAAAACTTAAATATAATAATACCAATATATATATATATATATATATATATATATATATATATATTATTTTTTAACTCGTATTTAACTTTACTTTTATTTATATAAATCTAAATTTGTTCTTCATGCACAATTTTTTATATATTTACATTCAATTATCTTAAATTCTAAGTGTCTTTTTTAAATTCTTATTCACTAAATTTTTATAAAAATAAATTTAATAAATATTATAAAGTTTTATAAAAATTAAAATTAAAATTTATGAAATTGAAATTTGTTTATAAATTATCACGAAATTTTATAATTAAAAAATAAAAAATAATTATCCAATTAAAAGGAACATTTTTAGTGAATATAACATGATATATGGAAGTAAACTTCACCTAAACTTGATTTTATGAAAAAGTGGAAATATCAATGTAATACCCTGAATATCATGTTAGTGACTTTAATGAAAAGTTTTAAAATTTGATGATTTATTTGAATAATGTTGAAAAGCTAAGAAATGATCGGAATAGTGTTTCAGACCAATTTGTAACCATGAATGAATATAGAGGGTAATTTTATCCTTTAAAGGGAATGAATTTAATATTCATTTTAATAAGGTATTAAAGTATGGAGAAAGGGGAAAAACCTAAGTTATTTTCTCTCTTTCTTTCCCGTAGAAGAGCTCTCATCCATAGCTAAAGGTAAGGTTTCATTTGGCTAGATTATTCTATCGTTTTTGGTTGGTTTTTGATACATTGAGTATTATAGAGGCTTAAGAAATGATTAAATAGGATCAAAACTAAGAGATAGATGAAATATTGAGATTTAAGAAAATGGGTTTTGGAATAATACGTTAAGATATGAGTTTTTATTGATGTTTACTAGTATACTTGACTTGTCAAAGAAGTAAATGAGAGATTAGAAGCATTGTATGGGTTTAAAAATATGTTAGAAAAAGTGGTGTGATTCTTAGATTGAAATGTTCCAGGGAGATTTTAGATGTTTTAAGAAGCTAAAATTGTTATAGAAATTTAAATAATAAGTACTTATGAATATTACTAAAGTATAAATGTTAGGGAAGATACTAACATTTAATATGGTATACGTCTTTAATAGATGCTTGTGTAGATCGTAATCAAGCTCCCGAGTTAAGCTAAACGAAAGGCAAAGATAAAGTAACTGAGTAGTCATATTTTCATTTTGGATATAATAGCAAGGCAAGCCGGGTGAGTGCATTTATTATGTACTTATATGTTATGATAATCCTAGATGCATGTTACTTAATATGTATGGTGATTACTAAAGTGCACTATGTGTGCAAAACTAAGAAATTCATAATGAGTTTATGAATTTCCGTATGGGCACTTTGTGTGAAAAACTAAGAAATTCATAATGAGTTTATGAATTTCCGTATGGGCACTTTGTGTGAAAAACTAAGAAATTCATAATAAGTTTATGAATTTCCTTATGGGCACTTTGTGTGCAAAACTAAGAAATTCATAATGAGTTTATGAATTTCCGTATGGGTACTTTGTGTGCAAAACTAAGAAATTCATAATGAGTTTATGAATTTCCGTATGGGAACTTTGTGTGCAAAACTAAGAAATTCATAATAAGTTTATGAATTTCTGTATTGACACTGTGTGTTCAACCGAAGAAATTCCTAATGGGTGTATGAATTTCTGTATTGACATTAGGTGTGCATCCCCACGTAATTCTTAATGAGGTGACGAATTATTGTATTGGCACTACAGGTGCAACCTATAGAATTTATAATGAAATTAAATAGTTAATTGATATTATGAATAATTATTAGAGTATGAACTGTTCTAAAATAAAAGACTAAATGACTAACTGTGCATTTGGCAGAAATGTGTCAATAATGCAAATTAGATGAAAGGTTAAATGCTTTGGATGAAAGATTAAATGTCTAACTGTGCTTTTTGGCAGAAAGGTGTCATTAATGCAAGTTAGATGCCTAATAGTGCATTTTGGCATAAAAGTGCCACTAATGCAAGTTAGATTAATAACGGTGCATTACCGGCATGAAATGATATCATAAATAAAATGCATAACGGTGCATTATCGGCATAAAAGGATGCCATAAATGAAAAGAACGAATAATTACTAAAACAATAATGGGGAAAATGTACAGAAAGATGGGTATGTAGGACATAATAAGAATCATTACGATGATTGTATAAAAGAAATTTGGTTTAAATGATAGGGATTTATCTGATCCTTATAGAGTATACGATTTAGTTCGAAACCAAATAAAATATACTTATGTATACACTAACGTTTCTTTACAACATTATGTCTCACTAAGTAAATACTTAACGTGTGTTGATTTCACGCGTAGCTAAAAACAGAGACTAGCTGAATAAGGCGTGCAGTAGTAGCAACAACTATCATCAATCTAAGGTTGACAATCATCAGTAACAGTAGGACAATCATGTTCATTTTGAAAATTGCTGGCATGTAATCGAAATTAAGAAAAATTCTTTGGAATGTATATAAAATGATAACTTTGGTAATATGTTTCAACGACTATTTTATTGTTGTACTAAAATGTTTTGGTTTTAAATTTCGAAACAAAACATTTATGGGTTTTTACAAATGGGTGAATGATTTTAAAAAGTCATGTGACACCTATGACTTGTGTACGGAAACGTATAATAGAAATGGGTGTTACAATCAACTTACCCCGCCAATTTTTATTAGATGTAACAATATAAAGTCAAGGTATAAATGAACTTCACGTGTTCGAGATTTTTTTTGTCACTCTAATATTTACTTTTTTTAAAAAAATCAAGAAATAAAAAATACATCTCAATAAAATAAAATAAATTCACATTGAAATTTAGAGGTAAATTCTGACATGAGTTTTATATTATTTTTAAAACAAAATAATATATGTATTTAATTCTTTTAGTAATTTAATTTTTATTTTTGGTTTTTATATTTATTTTTTAATATTTTGAATTTAAACTATTTTTATAAAAAAACAAATAAGCCATTAAATTTAAAAAAATCAATTTGACCCTCGAACTTAAAAAAATCAGTTTAGCTCGCCTGTGCATTAGCCACGTCACCACCCACTGTGGATTGCTACATCAATATTTTGGATCCCCACATCAGCATTGTGAAGTGTCATATCAGCATCATAACGGTCAACGGGAGAAAGCGTTGGTCAAAGGGCCACATTAGGTTCTTTTTATAGTTTGATGGCTACATAGAGTACAAAACAAATGTCGAGGGTCTCATTGGTTTTTTTAGATAAGTACAGGAGCCTCATGTACCCTTTTTCTAAAGAAAATTAACTAAAGGACTAATCCTAAAATTCAATTTTTGACAACCGTCGTTTTAGTGTCAAAATAAATTCCTTATTCTCAATCAATAAATAAAGAAATACGTAGTAAAGAGAAGTAAGGTCGATTCCACAAGGACTTAGAAAATTATAAATTTTTGTCTGATTTATTTATGCCAGCCGTGAAACAGTAAAAATGCGGGGAATTTTGGTAAAAAGATATCATAATAATAAATGCGATTAAATAAATTAAAGTAATTAAAGTAAAAATAGGATGATGAAGATTGTGAATAAATTCGGTAAAAGTAGCCTCAAGCTTCGCTTTGATTCAATTTCCTTATGATTATCGAATAAGATTTTCTCTTTGGGATTCACGTCGGTTACTTTATCTACAAGGACTATCCCCGTGACTCTATCTTGTATACCGAACACTCAAGGAAATCTTTGATTTCAGCTTCGATAATTGATTCTAACAACATCAATTGTCGTAGATTAATCACGTTTAAGTTCGTAGCGTCCGACTCGGATTGTTGCTTCTATAACCGTCAATTCCGATCTCAATTCCCTCTTGGCGAAACTATCTCGCCAAGTGTGTTCCCATGAAGTCAAATTGCTTTCTATAAGCCGAATCTTCCTCCCACACATTTAATCGCAACAACCTCTTGACCAAAGTCAATCTTTGATTTTGAAAACTGTTTTGATTTTGAAAAATAAGCGCAGAGATTGAGAGAGATATTCCGAAGATATTAAGGGACCGTTTCAATTCTCCCATTGGAATTGAATCATCGCGACATCTGTCGGCTTTTGAAAAGTTTAGCTAAGCATGACAAAAGTCATACTTAGCATTTTGAAGACAAAGCTTGAAAATAAAAGAAAAAAAGGGAAAAACTTGAAAAGTAAAAAGAGAAAGCTTTAATAAAACTAGAGAGAAAAGAAGAATGTAATTTGAGTGATGAGTTTAGGCTTACCCCAAGTGGGTATTTATAGCCTCTCAAAGCCTAAAGGATAAGCAAATAAAATAATAAAATAATACGAAAGATAATTGTTTTTAAATTTAAATTCAAACTTAAACTAGTCTCCTAATGCAACTCTGCTCGTCAATCTTCCAGAAGGCGTGCGGAGGAAGTCTTCTAGAAACCGTCGCTGATTGGACCTTTTAGAAACTGCCACATCAGACCGCGTCATGCCCAGAGTCATGTCCATGTCTCCAGCCATGACCAAATAATAAAAAAATGCAGAATGCGCCCGTTTTGTCACTAATTCTAGAAAGTAAGGACCTGCACGAAAACAAACATAACACAACCAATTTAGCAGTAATAATTCCTCAAAACCGAAGAATTAACGAGCAAAGATTAACGATTATGAAAACTAATCAAATTGCCCCTCACTTATCTCATGCTTGTCCTCAAGTATGATTAACCAAATCAGTCAAAAACTTCATTAAACGTTCTTTTGTCAAGTTTCACATTCAAGGAAGCAAGGTAAAGACCACCATAACTATTCAAGTCAAGAAATCAATTAATTGAACATCACCAATTGGAACAAGTCAAGTGCAATTGTAATATCCATTCATTCATTAATCTCACTGCTCATAACTCAACACCTTACCGGGATTCACTCAAATCACTCAATGTGTTTGGGGTAAAGAAACGCTCAATGTCAAAATTTACACGGTATTACCATAAGCCTGCAAGTAAATCAAATCTCCACTACTAATAAGAACAAAATGCATAAATCAAAGGGTCTTTTATTGGTTGTAACAGGGCTTAGGTAAAGGTAGGGAAAAGGCTAAATATAAGGCAAAAAATTCAAGGCAATGAACTAACAAAAAATAATTTCAACTCCATCAAAACAAATATTAAGTACAACAAGATAAAAAGACTACATATATCAAACAACAAAATGCATTTTTTTTCTCTTTTTTTTTTTTGCATTCAACCCTTTTTTCGATGGAGCATACAATGGTAAAATTATTCACTTGCCCTGAAGAAGGTAGAAAAGAGGGATAAAATAAAAAGGATCAGGTTTATAAATATGGTGAAAACAAAGAAACGAGAAAAGGTTCAAAAGTGTTTAACTAAGGGGGAAATGCATGGGTAGGCTATTTAGTGGGGAAACAAAATGGTTAATCCTAAGGTGTCCAAATCATCTTTAAGCATCATGTTCATGTGTAATCTCAACAGTATTTAACATGCAGGTTCTAGAATACCAATGCCAAATTTGTCACACTCAATCAAACAAAATGAGAGCAAAAATGATATGCTCGTAAAGGCTCAAATCTCACCAAATTGTTTCATGCATTGAGCTAATCACATTTCAACCAACAAAGTCATGGAATATCACAAAAACACTAACTTAACACAATTCATGCTATTCACTATCAAGAACATCCTAACCTGAACAATTATATGTTCCCAAACAAGCATAGCATTCCAAAAAATATTCAACAAGACAAAAAAAATTCAATGAAATTTCTGACAAATCCAATCAACACATACTAGCATCGAAACATAAAGATAAGCAAGGTGAAATTCAATCCTACACTCTACTCCCCCTCACTTAAAGCGTTTTGCCTCAAAACGAAAACTAAAGTGCAAGAGAAGGAATAGAGTACTCCCCGGATTTCATGTTGGTTTTGCTAACGTGCGCCGTTTAATTAAACGGTGCACACGGCTGGGGCATTATTTTTTCTGCTTTTTCGACTGTTCACTGCTCAGTAGTCTCCAAAATTAGCACTGTTCGAATCATAATTTCGTAAATCTTCGTCATTCAAGTTTGAATAAAAAAAATTTGATTCCTTCAAAATAAAAATAAAATAAAACATGCTTGATCGAAAAGAATAAAAAATGTAATGGAATTAAAAACAATAGGTTGCCTCCCATGAAGCGCTTTTGTTTAACGTCGTTAGCTCGACGACCTGGTTCAGACTACAGGTTCTTCTAAGTTGAGATCTTCAACCAAGCAAACTTCGCTATTCGCATAATACGGTTTAATCCTGTGTCCATTTACTTTAAACCGAGTGCCCGTATTATCTTCAATTTCGACTGCGCTATGAGGAAATATTCCAGTTACCGTATAAGGTCCGTTCTATTTTGATCGAAGTTTACCTGCAAAAAGTTTCAATTTTGAGTTAAAAAGAAGAACTTTTTGTCCGATAGAAAAAGATTTAGAAACAATCTTTCGATCATGAAATTCTTTAGTTTTGTCCTTATATATCTTGGCGTTGTCGTAAGCATCTCTCCGGATTTCCTCAAGCTCTTGTATATGTAGCTTTCGTGTTTCGCCAACCGCTTCTAACTCCATATTGCACTATTTTACAGCCCAATATGCCTTGTGTTCTAGCTCGACAGGTAAATGGCACGGCTTACCGAACACAAGGCGATATGGCGACATGCCGATAGGTCCTTTATATGTGGTCTGATAAGCCCTCAAAGCGTCAATTAATTTCAAGCTCCAATCCTTGCGATTTGGCTTAACTATTTTCTCAAGAATCATCTTTATTTCTTGGTTTGAAACTTTCGCTTATCCGTTCGTTTGCGGATGATAGGCCGTGGCAATTCTATGATTCACTCCATGTTTTTTCATAAGCACATCAATCACCCGGTTGATGAAGTGTGTACCGCGCTCGCTTATTATCGCTCTCAGTGTACCAAACCTGGAAAAAATAAAATTCTTTAGAAATTGGACAGTAGTTTTAGCATCGTTGTTTCGAGTGCCTTTAGCCTCTACCCACTTCGATACATAATCAACCGCAAGAATTATATAACAATTGCCAAAAGAAGAAACAAATGGACCCATATAGTCAAGTCCCCAAACATCAAATATTTTGTATATATGTATAAGATTAAGGGGCATTTCGTTTCTTCAACTCAAATTACTGCACGTTGACAATTATCACACTACTTACAAAACAAGTAAGCATCACGGAAAATATGAGGCCAAAAAAATCCACATTCCAAAATTTTATGAGCAGTTCGCTTCGGTCCAAAGTGTCCGCCACACGAATAGGAATGAAAAAATTTAAAATTGAGTTTACCTCGCTTTCAGGAACACACCGTCGAATTACCTGGTCTGAACAATGCTTTCAGAGATGTGGATCATCCCAAATAAAGAAATGAGATTCTCTCTTGATGCGGTTTACTTTGGCTCTCGTTAAATCAGATGGCAATTTACCTGTAGCTAAGTAATTAACTATATCTGCGAACCAAGGTGTTGACTTTTGTGCCATCATCAAGCTTTCCTCTGGGAATTCTTCACGAATGGGAGGATCAACTGTAGTGATTGGAAGCCGGCTTAAGTGATCAGCCACTAAGATCTCACTTCCTTTCTTGTCCTTATTTTCCAAATCAAACTCTTGGAGGAGTAAGATCCAACGGATTAGTCGTGGTTTCGCCTCTTCTTTGCTGAGCAAGTACTTCAAGGCTCTATGATCAGAGAAAATAATAACTTTAGTGCCAAGAAGACATGATCTAAATTTATCTAATGCAAAAATAATAGCGAATAATTCTTTTTCAGTTGTTGAATAATTCCGTTGTGTGGAATCCAAGGTACGAGATACATAAGCGATAATGTGAGGTTCTTTCCCGATCTTTTTCCAAGCACAGGCCCAACACTTCCATCTGAAGCATCACACATAACTTCAAGGGAAAGTCCCAATTTGGTAGTTGGACTATGGGTGTCGAAACTAACTTTTCCTTCAATACGTCGAATGATTGTTGGTATTTTTGGTCGAAATCAAAGATTTTATCCTTCTGTAATAGCTCGCACAATGGTTGCGCCACTTTAGAGAAGTCCTTAATGAATCTACGGTAAAAGCATGCATAACCAAGGAAAGAACGAATTTCCCTCACCGAAGTGGGATAAGGAAGTGAACGTATTATATCAGTTTTCGCCTTATCTACCGTAATTCCTTTAGATGAAACAATATGTCCTAGAATCAAACCTTTATCAACCATAAAGTGACACTTTTCATAATTCAAAACAAGGTTAAATTCTAGGCACCAACACAACACATTTTTCAAATTTAATAGACATTCCTTGAATGAATTACTGTAAACAGTGAAGTCGTCCATGAAGACATCAATACCTTTCTCAATAAAATCAGAAAATACTAATCATACACTTTTGGAATGTGGTAGGTGCATTGCAAAGTCCGAAAGGCATACGTCGGTAAGCGAAGGTGCCAAAGGGGCATGTGAATGTCGTCTTTTCTTGATCTTCAGGTGCTATTGGAATCTGGAAGAAACCTGAAAATCCATCAAAACAACAATTGTGAGATTTACCGGCTAATCGTTCTATCATCTAATCTATGAATGGAAGAGGAAAATGGTCTTTTCGAGTTAAAGAATTCAACTTCCTGTAATCGATGCAGACTCTCCATCCATTCTGAACTCGTGTTGTCACAAGTTCCCCTTCAGAATTTTCGATCATAGTAACTCCTGTTTTCTTAGGACTACATGTATCGGACTTACCCATTTGCTATCCGAAATTGGATATATAATATATGTATCTAGGAGTTTTTGTATCTCCTTTTTTACCACTTCCATCATTGGTGGATTTAGCCGGCGTTGACCCTCACATGTTGGTTTTGTGCCTTCTTCGGTTTTAATTTTATGCATACAAGTAGATGGACTCAATCCTTTTATGTCAGCGATGGTCCATCCTATAGCCTCTTGTATTGGTGCAAAACCGAGATCAAGTCTTTTTCCTCCTCCTTGGATAACCCTTTTGATATGATTACTGGCAGAGTGTTGTTTGATCCGAGGAAGACGTATTTCAAGTGATCAGGCAGTTGTTTAAGTTCAACTTCGGGTGCCTGCAGAACAAAAGGTAAGACTTTAGTCTTAGAAGAAATCAAATTCGATTATGTATGATCATAATTCACGTTTTCATCATGACCCTCCAACTCCCTGCATATATCAAAGGAAAAATTAGTCTTTAAAAATTCATCAGCCAAAGGATCAATTAAATCGACAAAATTTAAACTTTCCACTTTATCAGGATATCTCATTGCCTTATATACGTCAAATTTAACGATCTCACCGTCGAATTCCATAGTTAAAATTCCGCTCCTCACGTCAATTTTTGTGTGTGCAATGCTCAGAAAATGGCACCCCAAAAGAATATCAGACGATGTGCTCGTGTGATCATTCTCCATGTCGATTATATAAAAATCGGCGAGAAATATCAAGTCGTTTACCTCCACCAATACATTCTCTAAGAGTCCTTCAGGATAGATCACTGACCTGTCGCAAGTTGTATCGACATCTTTGTGTCCTTCAAATGATCGTTAGTGACCATTTTATAGACAGATAGAGGCATTACATTAATTGATGCACCAAGATCACACATAGCTCGTTTAATCTCAACCTTACCAATTTTACAAGGGATTGTGAACATACCTTGGTCTTTCAGTTTTGGTGGTAACTTTCGTTGGAAAACGACTGAGACGTTTGCTCCTAGGCTTACTTTTTCGACTTCGGTAAGCTTTCTTTTTGTTGTACAGAGATCCTTTAAAAATCGGGCATACCTTGGAACCTTCCGGATAACCTCTAGGAGAGGTATGTTAACTTCCACCTTCCGAAGCACGTCTAATATTTCTTTTCCTCAGTTTTTTATCCTTTTTAACTAACCTTGATGGAAAAAACGGTGGCACGTCGTAAGGAGATGGCGTCGGATCGTCCAGTTGTTCTTCATCATTCTTTTTCTGAGGTCATGCGTCATTGATCTCCTTCTCTTTTTGGACTGCCTGGTCTGATGGGACAGGCGAAGCCACTACTGTACCACTCCGAAGAGTGATGGCGCTGACGTTTTCCCTCGGGTTTACTTCAGTTTGAGACGGAAACTTACCTTGTGATTCCAAATGGCCTAAGGTTTGCGCCAGTTGGCTTATCTATTTGTCCATCTCTTGGAATTGGGCTTTAGTTCAAGTCTGGAATTTTTCCTGGGATAGTGCTAACCTCTCGACAATCGATTCTAATGATGACTTCTGCGGTGGTGAGGTCTCGCTTGATAGCCTTGATCAGTCTCGGGTTCTGGGTATAACTGAAGTTCGGATGATCCCTCAATCCTGGGTTGTATGTATTTCTGTAAGGATTATAAGCTCTTTGGGGAGGTCCCGGGAAATTCCCGACTGCGTTGACTTGAGCTGCTACGTCGTCTTGAATTAGTGGACAACCGTCTGTTGGATTATTAGGTAATGCACATATTCCACATAATCGGTTTTGTCCTGTCTTTCTTGCAACAAGATACTTTACGACTTCAATTAACTTGTCAATTTTATTTTCTAAGGAAGATGAACTTATCTCATGAACCCTTTGAGAAGGTTCATTGTTTGTGTGAAATTGTTGGGAATTTACGGCCATCGTGGATATTAAGTCCCTAGCTTCTGTAGGAGTCATATTCACCAAGGCACCACACTGGCTGCATCGATCATCTTCATTTCCAGGGGAGATAGTCCTTCGTAAAAGTATTGAAGGAGTTTTTGTTCGGTTAACCCATGTTGCGGGCAACTAGAACATAACTTCTTAAACCGCTCCCAGTAGTCGTAAAGTGACTCTCCATCAAGCTGTTTAATTCCGAGTATTCTTCTTCGTAGTTCACTTACTTTTACCGCAGGGAAAAACCTGTCAAGAAAAACACAAGTCATTTGAGCCCACGTAGTAATAGAATTAGGAGGAAGATAAAATAACCACTCCTTGGCCAATCGGCTAAGGAAAAAGGAAAAGCTCTAAGTTTGATTTGGTCCTCGGTTACTCCATGTGGTGTCATGCTGGAGCAGACCATGTGAAATTCCTTGAGATGTTTGTGTGGATCCTCGTTTGGCAATCCACAGAATATAGGGAGGAGATGAATAAGGCCGGTTTTCAACTGGTATGGAGTTTCGCCTTGGGGAAAATCAATGCACATAGGTCCTTGTTCAGTGGGTGTCGCGGCTAACTCCCGAATAGTAGGTTCGGCCATTGGAATTGTATTACCTGAATTTGATTATTCTTCTGGATTTGTTTGTTGTCTCCTTCTTTCCCGAAGTGCTTGTGCGTGGAGTCTCCTAGCTTTAGCTTCGATCTCCGGGTCGTACTCCACTAATGTGCTCGGATTAGTCCTGGTCATAAATCAAAAGCAAACAAAAATTAGTAACTTTGGCGAAGTCCCGGCAATAGCGCCAATTTGAAAATTGTCGTTTCGGTGTCAAAATAAATTCCTTATTCTCAATCAATAAATAAAGGAAATACGTAGTAAAGAGAAGTAAGGGTCGATTCCACAGGGACTTAGAAAATTATAAATTTCTGTCTGATTTATTTATGCCAGCCATGAAACAGTAAAAATGGGGGGAATTTTGGTAAAAAGATATCAAAATAATAAAAGCGATTAAATAAATAAAAGTAATTAAAGTAAAAATAGGATGATGACGATTGTGAATAAATTCGGTAAAAGTAGCCTCAAGCTTCGCTTTGATTCAATTTCCTTATGATCATCGAATAAGATTTTCTCTTCGGGATTCACGTCGGTTACTTTGTCTACAAGGACTATCCCCGTGACTCTATCTTGTATACCGAACACCCAAGGCAATCTTTGATTCCGACTTCGATAATTGATTCTAACGACATCAATTTTCGTAGATCAATTACATTTTAAGTTCGTAGCGTCCGACTCGGATTGTTGCTTCTATAACCGTCAATTCCGATCTCAATTCTCTCTTGGCGAAACTATCTCGCCAAGTGTGTTCCTAGGAAGTCGAATTGCTTTCTATAAGCTGAATCTTCCTCCCACACATTTCAACAACCTCTTGACCAAAGTCAATCTTTGATTTTGAAAACTGTTTTGATTTTGAAAAATAAGCGTAGAGATTGAGAGAGATATTCCGAAGATATTAAGGGACCGTTTCAATTCTCCCGTTGGAATTGAATCATCGCGACAGCTCTCGGCTTTTGAAAAGTTTAGCTAAGCATGACAAAAGTCATACTTAGCATTTTGAAGACAAAGCTTGAAAATAAAAGAAAAAAAAGGGAAAAACTTGAATAGTAAGAAGATAAAGCTTTAATAAAACTAGAGAGAAAAGAAGAATATAATTTGAGTGATGAGTTTAGGCTTACCCCAAGTGGGTATTTATAGCCTTTCAAAGCCTAAAGGATAAGCAAAGAAAATAATAAAATAATATAAAAGATAATTTTTTTTAAAATTTAAATTCAAACTTAAACTAGTCTCTTAATGCAACTCTGCTCGTCAATCTTCCAGAAGGCGTGCAGAGGAAGTCTTCTAGAAACCGTCGTTGATTGGACCTTCTAGAAACTACCACGTCAGACTGCATCATGCCCAGAGTCATGCCCATGTCTCCAGCCGTGACCAAATAATAAAAAAATACAGAATGCGTCTGTTTTGTCACTAATTCTGGAAAGTAAGGACCTGCACGAAAACAAACATAACACAACCAATTTAGCAGTAATAATTCCTCAAAACTGAAGAATTAACGAGAAAATATTAACGATTCTGAACATTCATCAATTTTCTAACTAGGAATTAATTTAGAAAGATGATAAAATCAAAACTAAAACAATTGAAAGTATAAAGAACTAAAATTCAATTATCTATAAAATAAAGAATGAAATTCGTAAATAAAAAGTAATTGAAATCAAAGAATTAAAAAGGTACACCTAATTAAAAATAATAAAATCAATGACCCACTTATAATTAAATAATAATATTGGGGAAAATTCAAAATAATAAGCATACTACAAACAATGACTAAAGTGTGAAAACACAGAAGACATAAGGTACTAAAATGAAATTACAGCTAAATTTCTAAGCAAATTAAAGAACAAACAACAAAATGTAAAATTATGCAATTAGGACATCAAGATTTGAAATAAAATAAAAAGTACAAGACTAAGATTATAGTGCAAAAATACGGCAAAGGTTTGGAGACTAAAGAGAAATTTGCCCCTAATATTTCAATATATTAGACATCTTTTTTTTAAATCATTTTTAACCTAAGAACAAAAACAAGAAAACATTTTAAGCTCTATCAACCCTTCTTCTTCAGGTTTTTTCACCAAAAAATAACCCTATAAATAAAATATTACTTGTTAGTCACCATTTCCCAAATATTGTCCAATCTAACACCTGAGAGAAGGAATTCGATGAAATATACTTTAGGAGGATTCGAAGGTAAGGCGTAGTTGGTGGGAAGTGCCTAAGTCGAAAATCGCCTGATACTGGTGAATCCGTTGATACCCCGCTCATACCCCTCGAAGGCGCATCCCTAGGGGCACGCCTTCCCTATTCTCGCCCCAAACTCCTGCCTAATTCTTCCGCCAATTTTCTCAACCCCTAACCGGCTGCCTATATAAACCCTCTTCCCCTACTCAAATAAATTACACATAAATATCTCCCATTTCTATCTATTTTCAATCTAGTGAGGTATAATTGTTTTTATAATTTATTTTTTTAATCATTAAAATTTTATTATTTGTGTAATTAATTATTTTATGTAATTATTTTATTATTATTTTATTTTAGAATTTATTTTTATTTGATTATTTGGTTATAAACTTATTTATTAAATATTTATTAATTACAGTTAAAAAATGAAAGGCACGTTGTTGCGATTGGATGATGATCATATTTCGAGTCATTTTGTCGATACAGTAAGAATACAAAACTATATTCTTTTTAAATTTATGAATATTATGAAATCAATTATATATTATTTAAATTGTTAAAATTTATTTACTTGAATTTATTTAAATAATTTTGAAATAGTAGTTCAAATTTTAATGGTTAGAAATTATTTTTAGAAAAATGATCGTATATTAGAAAATTTTATTCACAATAATAAGATGAAAACACCGAGGTGTATCTAGCCATATTTGTTTATGGGTGGATTCAGTTACTTAGCAAAAATTGAAGGAGGTTGTAAATTTTAACCCGCCTTTACTTCTGCACTAATTGAGAGATGGAGGCCAAAAACACACATGTTCCATCTATCATGTGGGGAGTGTACCATTACATTAAAGGATGTTCCAATGAAACTGGGGCTCTCGGTAGATGGAGTTGTCATTTGTGGTGTGGCAGATAATGATTGGGGGGTCTATGAAGGAAGTATCTTGGGAGTATTTCAATGGTGGCCGAATAAGATTAGGGTAGTTGAAAAATTAATTTAAAGAGTTGCACGAAAATTATTCGGTGGACGAGGCAAAAGCATTTATCCGGGCATATATACTACAACACATTGGAGGGATATTGATGTCGGACAAATCTTGGAACCAAGTCCACTATATGTGGTTGCGACATCTGATCGATTTTGAAGTAGCCGGCACACTAAGTTGGGGGACTACAGTGTTGGCATTTTTATTTAGAGAATTATGTTGGGCCATGAAATATAGTAAGACTGGTATTGGCGGGTGTCTCATGCTTCTCTAATCGTGGGCATGGTACCTCATGACTTTTTTGTGCCTGATCATGAATGAGTCATATGCATTTTCGTTACTGTACGTGGTTGCGACATCTGATCGATTTTAAAGTAGCCGGCACACTAAGTTGGGGGATTGCAGTGTTGGCATTTTTATTTAGAGAATTATGTTGGGCCATGAAATATAGTAAGACTGGTATTGGCGGGTATCTCATGCTTCTCTAATCGTGGGCATGGTACCGCATGCCTTTTTTGTGCCTAATCATGAATGAGTCATATGCATTTTCGTTACTTTCAAGGTAGTAGTACTAAATTTATTTTTAAATAATTTTTTTATTATTATAGAATGATATATATATATATATATATATTATTAAATAGGTGGTCAAGTAATAGGAAAAATCATCGTGATATCCCACAAGAATTACAAGATATTTGATTACTCATTCACCAGAAAGCTGGTGTAAAGATACGTTTTTTTTTTTTTATTTAATTTATTTATATAATTTGAATCTCATTTTAATTTTGATAAGAAAACTATATTTTTGTTTTAGTTCAAATTATTGCCATATTGAATGATGAATTGAGGGTTTGCATCCCACCTAACTTAAATAGGCTATTAGATGTATGGGTGGCGATTGTGACCTTTATTTGTTATGCTATTATTGAGTGGCATCTATTAATCGCGTGCTCTTTAATTTGGTTTTACACAATATATTCCAGAAGCACCAAGAAACATCGACAATATGCATAACATCGATAGACGGACAAGAAAGAGGTTAATTGGTTAATGAAGCATAGAGACTGGTTGGCAATATGGGAGAACCGACATCAATTGCATAGTTTCACTTGGCTATATTGAATGGTTCAACGCAAACAGAAAGTCATTCTTACTTTCAGAGGAAGCACGAAGGAGGCAAATACATCATCATCACAAAAATGTCCGATGTCACAACATCATCGCCCCCCAACTACTGGACAAAGAGCAGCGTTTCCGGGTCATCCTCAGCTATGCCACCGAAACCATCACACCAGCAACCAGTGATACCGATTTACATCCCTAACCCTCTAACTTACATGGGGACACTGCCTCACTTTCAAACACCCCGCAGCTGGTTCAGATGCCACATCCGTAAGTTGAGATGCCTTATCCTTCGGTTCATATGCCACCACTACATGGCTATGCATAGAGCCCGCAGGGTTTTATGACACCCACTAGCAGATATTTTTGGACTATGCTTATGGATCCATCATTTAGTTCCTACGCGAATTATCTTGTGGGTGGTCCTCCACAAAAACACCTCACCCGCAGTATACGTCACAGACATCGATGTCTGGTTTTTCACAATTTTCACGGTTCTCAACAAGTGGTGGGATGGTCAGTCAGACACCTCCATGGTCGTTATTCTACAGATGTCATATCGACATTCAACCCTTATTGAGATAATGTTATTGAGAATGATGATGACGATGAGGAAGACGACGATTAGGATGAGGATGATGATGATGATGAGAGTGAAGAGGAGGAGAAGCATATAAGAAGAAACTCTCCTCA
This sequence comes from Hibiscus syriacus, assembly GCF_006381635.1. Taxonomy (NCBI): domain Eukaryota; kingdom Viridiplantae; phylum Streptophyta; class Magnoliopsida; order Malvales; family Malvaceae; genus Hibiscus; species Hibiscus syriacus. The sequence continues at coordinate 335,436 of NW_024062925.1, read as the reverse complement.
AACTAGACGACCACCACCTTGCGGAACACATTCAATGAGACATCGATAGATCCACTAAAATTGTAATCTCGATAGATCTAATAAAATTGTAATCTTTTCATTTATTGTTTCTTGATTATGTATTTGACTCTTATTTTGTTTTTATTATGTATTTATATTAAATAAGTTTTTGTATTATTAGACGTGTTTTCTTAGGCTTAAACCTTAAACATTAAACCTTAAAAACCCTAAAACCAATTATAAAAACCCTAAACCCATTATAACACAAACCTTAAACCTAACATCGCCCTAAATGAATCGAAACGTCGTGACCGGGACGGACACGCCTTCAAAAATACCCATGGAATGAGCATTTCATGGCACGCGTCTTCCCTCCCTTTTGGGTAAGGCACGTTTGGTCATGTGCGCCTCCTTCTCTCTCTTAAAAATGGGTGTTAAATAGGAAATATTTTGGAAACGGTGACTGGCAGGTAATATTTAATCCATAGGGTGATTTTTAGGTTAGAAAACTCCTTCAACCGACCAAAAAAAAACTTCAAAGCCCCAGACTTTCACTGCCCACTATACGTCGGTGGCGCTTCACTCCTTCGAGGCAGTCGATGGTTGAAAAGTCTAAATTGACCCTAAACAAACCCCAAAACCTCCAATTTATCTTCCCCAACTCTGATTTGAGACTGAGAAACTAATAATCGACCTTTAGACCCTTAAACTTGGCCCTACCTTTTGTCTTCTCGTTCACCGGCAAAGAAACCTAAGTTACTAATGAATGAAACCGAGACTTCCTTTTTAGCCCAAAACCAAGATTTGAAACCCAAAAGACCTAAAACACGAACTTTTCGAAGACATGAAAGTCCCCTAACGACCTAAAGACCGTCGACCCTCAAACTTCCGATGACATTTCGACTTTCAACGGCTAGGCTAAACAAAAACACTTTCTCCCCTTAATTTTTTACCCTATTTTATTTCAAAAAATTAACCAAAAGAACTGGAAAAAAAGGGGAAAGAAGAAAGGACCTTGAAATGCGTTTTTCGTATTGCTTGTTCTCTGATTCGTAAAAATGGGGAGAGATTCCCTCTTACAAATGTTTGTGTGGGTTTATATAGTTTAATTGCACTAAACCTCAAATTTTAATCTAGATTCTAAATTGATTCTAAACTTTTTCAAAATTTTATTTTTTAAAAAATCTCTATTAAAATAAAATAATCATTTTTTCGATTTTTAAAATATCGCAGAAAGAGAAACAGAATCGGATATGTAATATAGGTGGCAAAGATTTGAAGCTATCTAACATAGTCTAGTTCCTCTATGCATGACAACAACATATCCATCAAAGGGTTGTGGAAAACTTATTGATTATCCATATTGCTTTGTTTGAAGTTTCAGGTAAGATATCATTCGGACAATGCAAAGGTCCAGCATGGAATCAAATCAAGTGTTTGTTTGCGACACTTTGGGAAGACAATATCAAACCGACCCTCATCGTATACAAATTGAATCATATGCCATTTATTCTTTCAAAAATGTGGTGTTATCCATGCAATAGGGGAACGAATATGTCCCAAATAAGACGTGGTATTGTGTATTGTTTTAGCATGAACCAAATTACTTCAGTGGTTAAAAGAATCTTTGTTGTTTTAAAAAGTCACGAGTTTGAGCACCAACGACTATAAGGTTGATTGAGCGTTCATTATCAAATGGTAGAGAATACTTAGAACATATACTACTTTGTAATTACTTTAGCTTAATAAAAAAATTGTGCATTGTTTTAGTTTTTTTTAAACTTATTAAATTGTCTAGGTGATAAAAAAATATTATTCTTTCTAGAAGATCCAGGTTCAAGTAATTGTGTACATATGGTTAATGTACGTTATAAATAGATTAAGAAAAAATCTAAATAGATACTAATTTATGATCACTTCAAACTATTAAAAAATTATTTGTTGTTTTACGAATGGGATGTTGGACTATACTTCATCTAGTCAATGCAAGCATCACACACACATACATATATAACATAAATCCGATCACTAATCTTCACGATTATCCAAATTTCAATATTGCATGCTTTGAATAGGTTAAATTACTTGTTAGGCCCCTGAATTATAGTCTAAAAAACAAATAGGTCCCTCTAATATAAAAGTTGGCCCCTTTGATGTTTTAACGTCCAAGTTTCCGTGGTTCCAAATTAATCTCACGTTAATTGAATTGCTCAAGAGATTAGTTTGCTCCTACACCTATAGTAGGGTAGAGCGTAAAGTCTAGCGTATAGTTGACTAAAATCAATTAATTCGATTATGAAAATTTATAACCGATAACCTTTATGTTAAGCTCTTATAAAACCACTTCATTCATCATAATTAATCGAACAAAAGGTCATCGGTAAAATCAGTATGAACATAGAATTGTTCAACTCTAGCCTATAGTACATGAATTTTACAAGAAGTTTCACCGTTGTAATTTACCGAAGATTAATACTTTTGTCAAAATAAATTTCACAAAAAGGATAATCTATCAATAACCTAAATCAAAGCAAAACGAGTGAGGCAATCATACCCCAATACAATAATGAGTGCACAAATGATTCTATAGAACTATCCAGCAGCTTACGTTATAAAAGGAAATGTTATTTTCCCCAAAGGTTATGAGTTCGAGTAATTACATCTGTAGTGTATATGCTTTACTAATTGGTTAATAAAGTTCTAAACATGTACTACCTTATAATTACCCAGAATTTTTCAAAAATATATATATTATAGAAACAAGCCCTCAAAAGGGAATGAACCGAATCAACCAGAAAGAACAACGAGAAGGAAATAAAAAAAATCGAAGGGAAATGAATCAAGTTAACCCCAATTAATTAGCAAATAAACATTCTATTGTTAACATGATTACAAGAAAACACTTTTGATTATGTCTTTGCCGTATTGGACATATATATTTGTTGTCATCGAGAAGCGATGTCATGAGATTCTCAGCTCCAATATTAGACAGCAACATCTGTTTTCGACCTTAAAAAAAACAACCCAAAAATATTAATCTTCCAGGAAACCTAGAAAGCAAATGTGGTAAAAAGAATCAACAGTTTCGAAAGCTATTTCAATGGATGACGAAATGAGCCCCCACCCAATTTGCATTGATGAGGTTGAGGAAAATCATCTCGTTTTCAAGGATGATTTCATGCGGCCCCTGGTCTTTGCATCAGAATATCAGATTACGCACACCACAATATCTTTGAATGTTGAAAACATATAAACTATAGTTTGAGGACGTTTGATGTAATTAATTAACTAATTAATATATATATAAAAGGCTGAATTTCATTTGGAAAATAATTTAGGATGATTTTCTCGGCTTCCAAGCAACTTGCATGACATAATGCATAATCCTTTATTGTAATAATCCCATACATATGAACAGGTGATGCAGGGGATCCGAGACAATGTTGAGCTGTTAGATTGCACCTTGATGGCGCTGAGATACGCTGAATTGGCAGATCAGCGCAAAGGTGGGAATTGATTGTGACATGTTCTTCATTGGGGTCGTTTTGAGTATGTTTCAGTCTTTTGGCCATAACTTTGGCTACAGGTGTCAGAATCGCGCATAAGACCCCAATCCGGAAAGCTCTTTTCGACGCGCACACTCTCTACATTGAGCTACACTCCATGTGACATTTTTTTCAACCTCAAATTCTGCCGTTTTTCCCTCCGAATCACTAGAATTAGATATTTTTTACTATTTATGGTAATATTTCGATTGTCAATTATGAAGTCAATTTAAATCCGATTTAGGCCGGATTTTTTGGAGATTGCTTATTTTATTTCGAATTTCAATTTAGAGTGATTTTCGGATTTTGCTATTTTTGGCAAAATTCGAATAAATACGATTTTTGGCTATAGCAGTCCGGCTTGTGGACTGATTTTGGCATTGTTTGATTTGATAATATTTTATTAAACCCTAGAGACTTTTTTTCTCTGATTTTTTTGGGCGAATTTTCTCTTGTGAATCATCTATTGGAGCGCTTGCAGGATAATCACTATTCTGCCTGACGTCAACAGGTAAGCTGCAGATAAGTCAATTTCTTAATGTAATTCATAACCCTTAATTTGTTTGAGCAAATCCACACACGCACGCATGAGAGAATTTTGGTCCCAAAAAAAAAGGTCACGCCTTTGAACAAGTGCTTAATAAATAATGTGCAACGACTATGAATAAACGCGATAAGTACTTAAACTATGTCATATTTTTGTTTTAAGCGCCTAAATTATATTTTGATCAAACCAAGTACTTAAATTATTATATGTAATCATTTTAAGTCCTATCTTTTTTTACCTTTGAAAAATGTTTTCCGGCCAATAAGATGTTGACATGTCACACAAAACTAGATACTTGTTTTGATAAAAAAATAGTTTAAGGGCTTGAAACAAAAAAGAGACATAGTTTAGGGATTTATTTTGACTAAAAAATAATTTAGGTACTTAAAGTGGCTACATATAATAGTTTAAGAACTTATTTTGATAAAAAAATAGTTTAGGAGCTTAAAGCAAAAAAAGAGTATAGTTTAAAGATTTTTTTTAGTTTAAGCCAAAACTTAATACAAGTAAAATACTAAACCTATGAAAAAATCGATATATGTAACATCCTCAATATCGGGTTAGTGACTAAATTGTAAAGTTATGGAATTTGGTACTTAAAGTAGAAAAATTGAATAGTTCAAGTATTTATATGAAATGTGGTGTAGGATCAAATTGAAAAGAATGACGAATAGAAGGATAGAATGGTCATTTGCAAGGAAAATAATTAAAGAAGGGATATATGTTGAAAGTATTAAAATGGTTTTCAAGTTTGGTAACCAACTTTGAAAAAATGGTTTTCAAAGTTTGGTAAATGTTTCTTTGAAAATGGTTTTCAAAGTTTGGTAAATGTTTCTTTGAAAAATAGTTTTTCAAAGTTTGGTAGATGTTTGTTGAAAAATGATAATGGGATAATCACAATTAATCCCTAGGTTTTAGGGTATTTACAAGATTAAGTCATTATGTTTCAACTATAAATATCCTAGCTCATTTAGCTTCAAAACCATCCCAAAAATCATTTCTTTCTCCCAATACTAGAGAGTTTCTTGTGAGTAGTGAGTGTTTTGTAAACACCTGTAAATTTTCTCTCTTAGTAAAATATCTGCAGCAGTCCGGAGACGTAAGCACAATTGGCTGAACTCCGTTATCAATTTCGGGTATTATTTTTCCACTTTTATTTTTCATTCTCACTAATCTGGTTATAGGGAAATTACTTGTACTTGGTTTATTTCCCAACAACTGGTATCAGAGCTTTTGGGTTGTGAATTTTGTCAATTTTTTTCGAGGTTACTATTCGGGTTACTATTCATGTGAATAGTAAATTTTGTGAATAGTAAAATTTTGTCGGCGATACAAATTTGTCGACGGAGGTGTTCTAATACACGGTGGTTCGCAAGAATTGTCAAAAACGATCCAAACGAAACCAGATTCGAGTGGGAGCGATGGCTGCAGACGAAGGGAATGTGAAAATTGAAAAGTTCGATGGTGCGGACTTTGGCTTTTGGAAGATGTTGATTGAAGATTTTCTGTACCAGAAAAATCTATATCAACCTCTCTCAGGAAAGCAACCAGAGGGCATGAAGAATGAAGACTGGGCTCTTCTCGACAGACAAACCCTCGGAGTTATCCGACTGACGTTATCCCGCAATGTTGCTTTCAACATAGCAAAGGAAAAGACCACGGCGGGTCTTATGACGGCTCTCTCCAGTATGTATGAGAAGTCATCGGCCTCAAACAAAGTTCATTTGATGAGGCGATTATTCAATTTGCGGATGACGGAAGGGGCATCGGTGGCACAACACCTAAATGAACTCAACACAATCACAACCCAGTTGAGTTCAGTGGAAATTGAATTTGATGATGAAGTTCGATCTTTAATTCTCTTATCATATTTACCAGACAGTTGGAATGCTACTGTTACAGCAGTCAGCAGTTCATCGGGAAACATCAAATTAAAATTCGACATGTTCGGGATCTGGTACTGAGCGAAGAAATTCGACGGAGAGAATCGGGTGAAGCATCAACCTCCTCAGCCTTGCACACGGAGTCCAGAGGGAGAACTTCAGAAAGAAATTTAAATTGTGGCAGATCGAAATCCAGAAGAGGAAAATCAAGAACAGGAAATAAAGATTTTACCTGTTATAATTGCGGCAAGAAGGGCCACTTCAAAAGAGATTGCGAGCACCGAAGAAAAATACCGGCGCACAGGAATCTGCCAACATGACGGAGGAGACAGGTGATGCCATGATTTTAAGCGTCAACAGTCCGATTGAATCATGGATTTTGGATTCAGAGGCATCTTTCCACTCCACGCCATGCCAAGAAATCATGGAGAACTATGTCAGTGGTGATTTTGGGAAGGTTCATCTTGCTGATGATGAAACCTTGATGATCGTCGGAAAAGGAGACATCCGACTAAAGCTGCCAAACCAGACCACCTGGAAACTGACAGGAGTGAGACATATTCCTGGTCTCAAAAGAAATTTGATTTATGTAGGACAGCTTGATGGAGAAGGATACAGTACAACCTTTTCAGGTTGTGAATGGAAGATTACCAAAGGAGCACTCGTCATTGCTCGTGGTAAGAAGACTGGTACTCTCTATGTAACCTTAAATTTAGAGAATATCATTGCAGTAGCAGATGCTGATGGAAAATCAAACCTATGGCACCAAAGGCTTGGCCATATGAGCGAGAAAGGGATGAAGACACTTTTGTCAAAGGGGAAGCTGCCGGATCTAAAGAATGTAGATGTCGGACTATGTAAGGATTGCATCTTTGGCAAACAAAAGAAAGTCAGCTTTGCAAAGATTGGTAAGATACCCAAGGCTAAAAAGTTAGAGTTAGTTCATATTGATGTATGGGGACCATCTCCAATTCTATCTCTTGCAGGCTCATTATATTATGTCACCTTCATCGATGATTCTACAAGGAAGGTGTGGGTTTATTTTCTGAAGAAAAAATCAGAAGTCTTTGATACTTTCAGAAAATGGAAGGCCATGGTGGAAAATGAGAATGGTATGAAAGTCAAGCGGTTGAGGTCTGACAATGGAGGAGAGTACAAAAATAGGAGATTCAGAGATTTTTGCGCAAACAATGGGATCAAGATGGAGACAACAATTCCCATGACACCGCAGCAGAATGGCGTAGCAGAGCGCATGAACAGAACTCTGAATGAACGTGCCAGAAGCATGAGGATACATGCCGGATTGCCCAAATTTCTATGGGCTGAAGCTATTAACACTGCAGCTTACCTGATCAACCGTGGGCCCTCAGTTCCTTTGGATGGCAGAATACCAGAGGAAGTTTGGAGCAAGAAAGAAATAAACCTTTCACACTTAAGAGTGTTGGTTGTATTTCTTATGTACACATAGACTCTGCTGAAAGAAGTAAACTTGATGCCAAGTACAACAAATGTGTATTTGTTGGTTACGGTGGTGATGAGTTTGGTTACCGGTTTTGGGACTACGAAAATCGGAAGATCATTAGAAGCAGAGACGTCATTTTCAATGAAAATGTGATGTACAAAGACAGGTCAACCGTAGAATCAAGCAGCTCCAATAACAAAGCTGAAACAAAGGAATTTACTGAGTTTGAGGAGATTTCTGGAAATGATGTTCAGATCAGTCCTGAAGCAGTTCAAGAAGAACCAGGCACACCGGAACTAAGACGCTCCTCCAGAATTCCTAAACCAACCCAACGGTATTCTCCTTCTTTGCATTTACTTGTTGCTGATTGACAATGGTGAACCAGAGTGCTATGATGAAGCAATACAAGTGGAGGATTCAGTCAAGTGGGAGTCTTCCATGAAAGATGAGATGGACTCGCTTTTATCAAATCAGACGTGGGAATTAGCTGAATTACCACCAGGCAAGAAAGCGCTTCACAACAAGTGGATTTACAGGATCAAAGAAGAGCACGATGGGAGCAAACGCTACAAAGCGAGATTGGTTGTCAAAGGTTTTCAGCAAAAAGAAGGTATTGACTACAATGAAATTTTCTCTCCAGTCGTGAAACTGTCTACAATCAGACTGGTGTTAAAAATTGTAGCTGCATAGAATTTACATCTTGTGCAGTTAGATGTAAAGACAACTTTCCTTCATGGTGATTTGGAGGAAGAAATCTATATGAGGCAGCCAGAAGGCTACATAGAGGCAGACAAGAAAAACCTGGTATGCAGGTTGAAGAAGAGCTTGTATGGTTTAAAACAAGCTCCTAGACAGTGGTACAAGAAGTTCAATAGTTTCATGAGTAGCAGTGGTTTTACCAGATGCCAAGCAAATCATTGTTGCTACATCAAGAGGTTCGACAATAGCTTCATTATTTTATTGTTGTACGTTGATGACATGCTCGTTGCAGGCTCAGACATGCAAGATTATAACTTGAAGCAAAATTGTCAAAGCAGTTTGCTATGAAGGATCTGGGCGCTGCAAAGCAGATTCTTGGGATGAGGATCAAGAGATACACAAAGTCAGGGACTTTGATATTATCACAGGCTGAGTACATCAACAAAGTACTCTCCAGGTTCAACATGCAAGATGCTAAACTAGTAAGTACACCTTTAGGTGTTCATTTCAGACTCTCCAAAGAACAGTCACCAAAGACGGAGGAAGAACGTGCACACATGGTGAAGGTGTCGTATGCCTCAGCAATTGAAGTCTGATGTATGCCATGATTTGTACCAGACCAGATATTGCTCAAGCAGTGGGAGCTGTTAGCAGGTACATGAATAATCCGGGAAAGGTACACTGGGAAGCAGTCAAATGGATCCTCAGATATCTGCGGGGTACCACAAACAAAGAACTTTGTTTCAAAGGTAGAGATACGATACTGACAGGCTATGTAGATGTTGACTTAGCCGGAAATGTTGGCATCAGAAGGAACACTACAGGGTATGTCTATACTCTAGCAGGAACCGCAGTGAGTTGGGTTTCTCAACTACAGAAGATATTGCTCTCTCCACAACTGAAACAGAATATGTCGCTGTTACGGAAGCTAGCAAGGAGATGGTTTGGCTCCAAAGTTTCTTGGAAGAGTTAGGTAAGAAACAAGAAAACAATGTCTTGTATTGCGACAGTCAAAGTGCTATACATCTAGCAAAGAATCCGTCTTTTCATTCCAGGACAAAGCACATACAATTGCGATATCATTTTATCCGGTCTCTTCTTGAAGATGATATTTTGAAACTTGAAAAGATCAGTGGAGCTCAAAATCCGACAGATATGTTGACAAAGACGGTGACTACAGACAAACTGAAGTTATGTTCAACTTCAGTTGGCATGCTAGAGTAACAAGACTAGAAAAGCTGTTGCATTGATCGAGGTGTGAAGACAGATTAAAATCAGTCTTCAAGTGGGAGATTGTTGAAAGTATTAAAATGGTTTTCAAGTTTGGTAACCAACTTTGAAAAAATGGTTTTCAAAGTTTGATAAATGTTTCTTTGAAAATGGTTTTCAAAGTTTGGTAAATGTTTCTTTGAAAAATAGTTTTTCAAAGTTTGGTAGATGTTTGTTAAAAATGATAATGGGATAATCACAATTAATCCCTAGGTTTTAGGGTATTTACAAGATTAAGTCCTTAAGTTAATGGGATAATCATAATTCATCCCTAGGTTTTAGGGTTTAGGGTTTAGGGTTTAGGGTATTTACAAGATTAAGTCCTTAAGTTTCAACTATAAATACCCTAGCTCATTTAGCTTCAAAATCATCCCAAAAATCATTTCTTTCTCCCAATACTAGAGAGCTTTCTTGTGATAGTGAGTGTTTTGTAAACACCTGTAAATTTTCTCTCTTAGTAAAAGATCTGCAGCAGTCCGGAGACGTAAGCACAATTGGCTGAACTCCGTTCTCAATTTCGGGTATTATTTTTCCGCTTTTATTTCGTATTCTCACTAATCTAGTAATAGGGAAATTACTTGTACTTGGTTTATTTCCCAACAATATATATATATATATTTGCTACACGTGGAGGTGAAGGAAGCAAAGCACAAGATTCCAGAGTTCTCTTCTTCTCTTCTTTTCTCCTCATGTGAAGGCTCAAAGCAAAGGTGAGTTTTCTCATGAGCTGATTATTAGCTGAAATTTAAGTTTGGTTTTGATCATTAGATGTTAATTAAGCTTAAGGAAAGCTTAATTTGTTTTAAAACAACAAGATGATGGAGTTAGGAATGATTAAAGTAAGGAGATGAATATGTGAAATCTTGATAGAAAGGTATTAGTTAGATTTCAAGACTAAATTTGACTTTTCATTAGTGGAATTAAGTAATAGGAAGTGTTAGAATGAGAATTAGAACATGTTGGAATTTGAGTGAGATTCTTGAATTCTATGTGGAGGATTGGATTTTGAAGTTTAAGAGGTATTGAATGGGTATTAATTAGCTTAAGTAGGTGTATAAAAGTTAAGAATATAAAAGGAGGTGAAATATGAAGTTTTGAGCTGAAAATGAAGTGATTTTCATGCTTAAAGTGAAAATTATGGGTTGTGTGCATCGGTACATCTTCAATGTGTACCGATGCACTCTCAAATAAATAAACATCGAATGCAATGGATGCATCGATGCACATGTAGTGCATCGATACAACCCCTTAAGAAGAAAACATCGAATGTAATTTGTGTACCGATGCACAAGTAGTGCATCAATGCACACATTAAGGGATGCATCGATACACTGTAGAGTGCATCGATACATACCTTCATTAAGAGATGAAATTAGCCTTTCCTTTTAGTCTAAGAAGTGATAGTTTAGAATATATCAATTAGTATATTGATATGTATTAATGTATTACTATGTAGATATAGAACGTAATCTTGTTCCGGAACAATCGACGGATTAGGATCGAGTCAAATCAAGCAAGGCTAAGGTGAGTGCATGTCCTAGATGGAATTGTATTAAGATAAGACTTGCGATGAGTCTATCTCTTATAGTTGAACTTATAATTTCATATTCATGAACATGCATACTTATATCTGTATTAATTAGGGGTGTGCAAAAAAATCCGATCTGATCCGTTGATCCGATCCGAAAATTCAGATATCCGATCAATTTTTCAATTTTCGGATAATTCGGATCGGGTATCCGAAATTTTTTTCGGATTATCGGATCGGATACGGATCGGTAAAAAACCATTTTCGGATTATCCGAAAACCCGAAAAAAATTAGGGATATTTTCTTTATATCCATTAAACATGCTCGTTCTGGTTTCAACATACTGGTTTACTCGATCTGGTTTTCACTATGCGTGCAGAGAGGTGGAGAAAGCTTAGACCAGCTCTATCATCGTGCTACATCTTCATTACAGAGAATTAGTCAGAAACGCACAGGTATATACTGTCATTTTTTAACAATCCGTCCAAGTTTTACCCGACAGGACATGTTTCTGGTTCGAATATTCTGAATTGTTGCATGTTTCCCGATATGTTAGGAAAGCGAGTCGTCGTGGTGACTCATGGAGGTGTCATAAGGGCACTATATAGGCGGGCTTGCTCGACAAGGTTCCGGGGAAGTATACTAAATACTTCTGTGAACATATTTCATATATCTGGTGATGGTGTGTGGACCATAAAAGCTTGGGGGTGATGTCACTCATCTTCACCAAACATGACAGTATTCCATGTCTGGTTTTGGGGTTAACAAAGCATCATCTGCGGTTACTTCTGTTGTCACTTGAATAAATCAACAATATCTTTGAAACTTATTAGGGATTAAAGAATGTCTTACGTGGGATACTTCGAAGAGTATTCTTTAATTGATATAATAGTTGTATGTATCGGTTATTTTATTGCTTGTTTACTGAATATATTTTATTGTAATATATTTTATTGTTTGTTTACAGAATATTTGTTGACTCGATGATGGAGTCTGATGAGGGAAAAACAAAATTCAGTAGCAAAAATAACTTATGTCGATAAAAAAAGCAAATATGAATATTTTAATTCCTGTTACTTTTTTTTGAATTTTTTGCAAAAAAAAAAATCGGATTCGGATCCGGATATTCGAATATCCTATTTTTTCAGATCGGATACGGATCATTACTTTAGGTATCCAAAATTTTTGGATATCCGAAAATTCGGATCGGATAATATCCGATATCCGATAATGCACACCCCTAGTATTAATGTTATAGTTATTCCATGCATAATTCATCATGCTTTAATATGAACTTATATGAATGAATGCAATTATATGAGGATCCATTCAGGTATGAAAAATAATGGAAATGATCATGTGTATTTATATGAAGTGAATTGTGTATTATGTGAAAAGCGATAGAAGAGATATGAAAATGAGAATTGTATTTATAATTAAGCCCATTTTATTTAATGTGAGAGTTGTAGGTATAATTGGCATGCCAAAAGTCGAGGGATTATCATTGACTTTTTAAAATAATATTCTTAACAAAATACAGATCATTTGGACTTATATTAAGAAAATATGATAATATATTAAGAAAATATGATAATATATTGTTGAATTGTGTTCGTTATAACCAATTTAAGAAAATATATGTTACCGATGCACAAGTAGTGCATCAATGCACACATTAAGGGATGCATCGATACACTGTAGAGTGCATCGATACATACCTTCATTAAGAGATGAAATTAGCCTTTCTTTAGTCTAAGAAGTGATAGTTTAGAATATATCAATTAGTATATTGATATGTATTAATGTATTACTATGTAGATTAATAATCTTGTTCCGGAACAATCGACGGATTAGGATCGAGTCAAATCAAGCAGGCTAAGGTGAGTGCATGTCCTAGATGGGAATTGTATTGAAATAAGACTTGCGATGAGTCTATCTCTTATAGTTGAACTTATAATTTCATATTCATGAACATGCATACTTATATCGTATTAATTAGGGGTGTGCAAAAAAATCCGATCTGATCCGTTGATCCGATCCGAAAATTCAGATATCCGATCATTTTTCAATTTTCGGATAATTCGGATCGGTATCCGAAATTTTTTTTTCGGATTATCGGATCGGATACGGATCGGTAAAAAACCATTTTCGATTATCCGAAAACCCGAAAAAAATTAGGGATATTTTTTTATATCCATTAAACATGCTCGTTCTGGTTTCAACATACTGGTTTACTCGATCTGGTTTTCACTATGCGTGCAGAGAGGTGGAGAAAGCTTAGACAGCTCTATCATCGTGCTACATCTTCATTACAGAGAATTAGTCAGAACGCACAGGTATATACTGTCATTTTTTAACAATCCGTCCAAGTTTTACCCGACAGGACATGTTTCTGGTTCGAATATCTGAATTGTTGCATGTTTCCCGATATGTTAGGAAAGCGAGTCGTCGTGGTGACTCATGGAGGTGTCATAAGGGCACTATATAGGCGGGCTGCTCGACAAGTTCCGGGAAGTATACTAAATACTTCTGTGAACATATTTTCATATATCTGGTGATGGTGTGTGGACCATAAAAGCTTGGGGTGATGTCACTCATCTTCACCAAACATGACAGTATTCCATGTCTGGTTTTGGGGTTAACAAAGCATCATCTGCGGTTACTTCTGTTGTCACTTGAATAAATCAACAATATCTTTGAAACTTATTAGGGATTAAAGAATGTCTTACGTGGGATACTTCGAAGAGTATTCTTTAATTGATATAATAGTTGTATGTATCGGTTATTTTATTGCTTGTTTACTGAATATATTTTATTGTAATATTTTATTGTTTGTTACAGAATATTTGTTGACTCAATGATGGAGTCTGATGAGGGAAAAACAAAATTCAGTAGAAAAAATAACTTTTGTCGATAAAAAAAGCAAATATGAATATTTTAATTCCTGTTACTTTTTTTTTGAATTTTTTTGCAAAAAAAAAAATCGGATTCAGATCCGGATATTCGAATATCCTATTTTTTCAGATCGGATACGGATCATTCCTTTAGGTATCCAAAATTTTCGGATATCCGAAAATTCGGATCGGATAATATCCGATATCCGATAATGCACACCCCTAGTATTAATGTTATAGTTATTCCATGCATAATTCATCAATGCTTTAATATGAACTTATATGAATGAATGCAATTATATGAGGATCCATTCAGGTATGAAAAATAATGGAAATGATCATGTGTATTTATATGAAGTGAATTGTGTATTATGTGAAAAGCGATAGAAGAGATATGAAAATGAGAATTGTATTTATAATTAAGCCCATTTTATTTAATGTGAGAGTTGTAGGTATAATTGGCATGCCAAAAGTCGAGGGATTATCAGTGGTCCTTCGGGACTGTAACACCCAACCCATACCCGACCCGGATACGAGTCTGACAATACTTCATGTTTCATTCCCTTTCATATTCTTAACTCAAACATACATACTTAAACCAATTTATATTCATTTATCTCATCTTAAACCTCAAAATCTCATCTTTCAAATGAAATCAATAATCATACCCAATTTTCAATATACTCCAAATTCAATTCTATCACTTCATATCTCTTAATTAAGTTGATGACAAGTCAAAAATTTCATCAAAACTCTAAAAACCACACCATATCAAAAATACATCTTAAAACCCATTTTACAAATCACTTCCTAATTCACTCATCTTATTGTTTAAATCCTATATAAGCTTTCCTTAAGCTTATATAACACCCAAAGAATCAAAATCCACTTAGAAATCCAAGAATTAAACAAAAAAATTAAACTCACCTTTGGAGCTTCATTTGTTCACGGTGGAGAAGAAGAAAGGAAGAAGAAGAAGATAATTCTTCCCCCCACGTGATTCATTCATATAAGGGAAAAATATACTTCTTATCAAATGACCATTTTACCCTTTAACTCATTGGATAATTACTAACAACTTTCCAAAAATATTCCCAAATAAATCATTGAACTATTCAACTATTCTACTTTAATCACCAAATTCTAAAATTTTACAATTTAGTCACTAACCCGGTATTGAGGATGTTACAGGGACATAGTGGTCCTTGGGGACATAGTGGTCCTTGAGGACATAGTTGTCATTCGGGACAAATATTCATTGCCCCTAGTGGGATTTTATTCGAGCTGTGGTGACAGCATTGTGCACAACCTCAATGTACTCACGTACCTCTTGTTCTCAATAATGTACATGGGAATCCAAAGATAAACTAAAGGAAATTCTTATGAGACATAATTGTTCATTCATGCATATCATCCTTATATGTCATAGTGTGATATCTATATGTGCATTGCAATGTCCTAGTGGATTGATAGTAGTGTGTATTCATGATATTATTGTTATATGTTTATTTTATGCCTCACTAAGTCTATGACTTTGCGTGTAAGTGATTTACACGTAGGTACCAAGAATCTAGAAGAGCAGAAATAGGGGTGGCAAGAACAACATCATTGCTAAAAGATCAGATCAGAAGTAACTGATAAAGTATGTATTTTGATTGTGTATAGTGTGTTGGCATGTAAGAAAAGTGTTAGTTACGAATGTTCTGATCAGTTTTGTCTTGTTTTGGTTAACTTATGTAAAGTAACAATGTTATTTTAATGAAAGTTTTAAATTTCCTTGATTTTCGTCAAAAATCAAAGTTTGAAAAGCCAATGTGACACCTCAGACTCGTATCCGGGTCGGGTACGGGTTGGGGTATTACAATATACCTTTGAATCAGTCAATGTCATATTATAGAAAGGTTAATATTAAATTCATTACCAATGTGACAATATAAATTTAAAGTAGCAACATAATTCAGCAAACGGTCTCAGTGGTTAAAAGGAGTGTTATTCTCCCCTGAAGTCTTAGGCTCGAGCAACTACGTATATAGAGTGTTTGTGTGTTGTCAATGGTTATGAAAGATTATGAACGTATATTACTCTTATAATCACCTCAAACTATTAAAAAAACTCCATATTTTAATAAACAATATTTAAAATTGACATTTTAATGAATAATGTTTAAAAATTGATGATTCAATAAATAAAAATTGTAAATTAAATATGTTAATTTAAAAATTAATATTTTAATGTAACTATTATCTATTTATTTTTCTATTAAATTTAATAATAATCAAAATTTCATTTTTATTTGTTCGGGTAAATTATGTGCTTAATACTTAAACTATCAGTTTTGAACCATTTAGTACCTAAACTTTCAATATTTCAAAATCATACCTAAAGTTTAGGTACTCATCAAAATGTAACGTTAAGTTTTGAAAGTAATTGAAAGTTTAGGTATTAAAATAGACCAAAAATGATAGCTTAAGTATTAAATGTGTTAAGTTTTTAAAGATGTATTAAAATAAAACAAAAATTAAATATTAGATATGATTTTAAAAAAACTAAAATTTTATATACTAAAACAGATAATGATAGCGTGCTAAATGCGTAGTTACCTTTAAAACAGAAAAATCCATCCCAATTTCAAGCCTTATTTAAGACCCTTCCTTCCCGAGCTCAGAGATTCATAGTGCGCTCTAACTGAAATCAACTACAGCAACTAACCCTTCTCTCTTTTAAACTAAACCCCCCATCCCCCCCCCCCCATTTTTACAAACAAAGATGATAACTTGCTTGGGCCGAATCGTACACGACAGCGACGCCGAATCGAAGCTCGACGACGACGCTTCCACCGTATTCAGATCCCTCAACTTGCAAGGCACCATTGAGAACGGCGACTTCTCCAGCATAGCAAGTAAAGATTTCGGCCGTCTGAATTCGGTCAAGCCCTTGTTTTTAATCAAACCTTCGGGAGTAGAGGACATAGCTCGGGTTGTTAAAGCCGCGGCCAGGACTCCCCATCTGACGGTGGCGGCGAGGGGTAACGGCCACTCCATCAACGGTCAGGCTATGTCTGATGGTGGGTACGTTCTGGACATGCGTTCCACCGCGGACAACCATTTCAAACTGATGACCGTCAATGGCTCCCCTTGCATCGACGTCTCCGGCGGGGCATTATGGGAAGACGTCTTGACACGGTGCGTTTCGAGGTACGGTTTGGCTCCGAGGTCGTGGACGGATTACCTGAGCTTGACCGTGGGTGGCACTTTGTCTAACGCCGGCGTTAGTGGACAAGCGTTCCGTTATGGTCCCCAGACGTCGAACGTTACGGAATTAGAAGTCGTAACGGGGAAAGGAGAAATAAAGGTCTGCTCCGAAACCCAAAACCCGGAACTCTTTTTCGGATCCCTCGGCGGACTCGGTCAGTTCGGTATTATTACCCGAGCAAGGGTAAAGCTTCAGCAAGCTCCAGACATGGTGAGTATTTTTGGTCAAATTCTAATTTTGGCCCCTTTACTATTTTCAAATCTAAGATTTAATCCTCTTACATTAATTTGAGATTTATTACGATTAAAATGCTGACATCAGAATTTTAACAAGAATGAATAGCCGTGACTATTTAAAATAACTATGGACGTATGAAATATAGACCTCTAAGGATTAAATTGCAAGTTTGAACATAGCAGAAGGATCTAAATCAAATTTTAACCTATAACTTTACTATATTTTAACCAAAAGAACTTATTTTTTAGTGCATGATTGGAACGTTAACGTCAATAATTTCGGTCATTTTAAGGTTTTTTTTTTTTGTGATTAGGTGAGATGGATAAGAGTCGTGTACTCCGAGTTTGAGGAATTCACTCGGGACGCCGAGTTTCTGGTGAGTCGGAAAGAAGGCGGGTCGTTTGATTACGTCGAAGGGTTCGTATTCTGCAACAGCGATGATCCAGTGAATGGCTGGCCGTCCGTACAGCTAAACCCGGTCCAAGAGTTCAACCCGAGTCGCCTCCCTCAAACCGCCGGTTCAGTCCTCTACTGCCTTGAAGTGGCATACCATTACCGGAACAGTGACCACTCTTCAACCGTAGATACGGTAATTTCTCCACTTCTTTTGCTCAATAGCTAATAATCACCTGCATCATGAAACAACGTTAACAAAATAGAACCTTGATCGGTTGCCGTCGATGAATGATTAAAAAAGAAGTTGACTTAGTGACTGAGTTTTGACCTTCGTTGTAGCTCGGTGGGTCCCCTATATATCGGTTGACCAAAAAAAGTCGCCGGACAATAAAAAAAGTCAAAAGTAAACTCAGAGGTTGCTACCACGTGTACAACCATCAGCGACGGAGAACAGACGCTTATTCTCGTCCTTCATTATAACAAGAATAAACTAATTCCTTTGAAAAACTCTAGTGTTGCACATTTTTAAGGTTCAATTCTACGTTTCATCCTTTTTCTCGGTGAAAATTAAACAATTAGTCCTTTTACATTAATTTGTCAAAATATAATCTTAATAAATTATAAATATTAAAAATAATAATTGAATTATTAGTATACACGTGAATGTAAACTGTTATCTTTTTGCAATTTATTATATGATAAAATATATTTTCAATTTTCAATTTGTTTTAGTAAGTAATAATTCTGAATTATTACATGTTTTATGGATGAAACTGACTATACAGTATAATGTATCTTTCATTGGATTTTCTGACACAAAAACGAAAGCTTTTGAAAGTGCCCATTCTATTGATATTTAATTACGAGAATGGCGTTTTGCTATTGCTGTCACTTTCGTGATATCAGGAATTTGTCAGGGCTAAAATAGTAACGTTACCTTTAGCTGGAGTGATCATTGAGATTTTGGCTGACCTTTGGTCCCCCGGTTCCACAAAATAACAAAAACAACCCCATCACCTTCTGGAATTTGCAAATTCACGAATGGCATCAATTTATTTTTATTTCACCAAATGACGTAGTTGCCCTTGACTCCCTTGCAGGCCGTAAGCAGACTTTTTGGACGGCTACGATTCGTGGAGCGGTTGATGTCAACGGTGGACGTTAGCTACATGGAGTTCTTGTTGCGTGTGAAACGAGCGGAGGAACACGCTAAAGCCAATGGTGTTTGGGACATTCCTCACCCTTGGTTGAACCTGTTCGTGTCCAAAAAGGACATCGCTGATTTCGATCGGACGGTGTTTAAGAATATGGTGAAAGATGGAATCGGTGGGCCCATTTTGATCTACCCTCTTCTGCGAAGCAAGTGAGTGTCGCCCCTTCCATTATTTATTATTGTGGACCCCTTTTTTCTTATTCATGTCAAAAACCGCGTGTCTGTCACGTGAGGGATGACGAGGTTTCATCAGAATCCAAAACGTGTCATACCGTGGGACCCTTAGGACCCTCTTCCAGTTTTGTATTTTTACGTATTGGTGAAATTTTTTGTTTAGGGTCCCTCCGTATATGCTCAAATTTAGGATTTAGCATGATTACTTCAATATTGATATAAGTTTTTTTAAAATATATATTTTTCCAACTTATCATGCTGAAAGGGAATTCGACCCATTATAAAAGTATAAAGATTAAATTTCAAATGTCAGGATAGTATATGGACTAAAACTGAAATTTGACCTATTATCTAAATCACATACCGAAGGTTGTAGAACCATCGTACTCTGAGCTAAACCGTAGTGGATCATAACCGTATTTTGATCGAGGATTTGTGTTTACAGTTTACGTCATGTTAGGTGTTTGGTTAACGTAAAAGTAAACGTAGAAAAGACAAAGATATTTGGTGGGTCCTTGTCAGAAAATAATAAATATATTTTTACTGTGAATTTTTTTGTGATGAAATATGACAAAATTATAATGTTGGGGACATTTTGGTCATCGCGATAACTCTTTTTATGGAAAGTGAGATTTTGCCAAGTGGGGTAAACTCTCAATATATGGATGGGCTCATCAGTCTCCGACTTTTAAGAAACAGACAACATAAATTTTATTCGCCAACCAAAGCAAGAATGACACCATTATTTGTCTTGGTTCCAAACACTTGTCACTTTTTCGATGACGAAACTACCCTTTTAAACTTGAACATATGAATGATAATAAATTTGATATCATTTAAATATGTTATTCACTTGGTTTTATTCATGTTTTTTTTTCTTCTTCAGATGGGATAGTCGAACATCGGTGGCATTGCCGGAAAGCGAGATCTTTTACATTGTGGGATTGCTCCGATTTGTCCCGAAGGGCCCGTTAGTCGACGAAAAAGTCGGGGAAAATCGAGAGATTGTTAATTGGTGCATCAGTGAGGGTTTGGATTTCAAGCTATACCTCCCTCACTACCGTTCAAAGGAGGATTGGAAACGACATTTTGGGATTCAATGGACAAGATTTGCCAAGAGAAAGGCCAGTTTTGATCCTAAGGCCATCCTTGCACCTGGACAGAGAATTTTTAAAAGGGGTACTACTACCCGACAATAACAGTAGGCAATTGTAATTTCTGCTAATTTCTCAAATATATATAAAATTTTATCCTTTTTAATGTAAAGGTAAAAATATGCCTCCGGTCCTTGTGCTTTAGCGAAATTTCAAAATTTGTCCTTGTATTTAAAAAGTTAGAAATCAAATCATCCCACTGTTTCAATATAAGAATTACAGTTAAAATGTTGAGATACTATTCTACAAGGATTGAATCTCAAATTTTTTCAAAGTACAGGGATTGATAGCAGAATTTATTTGACTAACAAGGTCCAGAGATTGAAAGCATGGCCTTGAATGAGTGTAGACACTAAGCTCTGATTTGCTTCTAGACTCTATATCTGTTTCGTGTCTTTGTCGTTGTGCCTTTCGGCCAACCATTATGGACCGTTCAATTAATGTCATATTCGAAGATGATAATCTTAAGTGGGGTTGATGTTTAAGTTGGATGTAATTTGACTTCAACTTGCATTTAAAAAAAATGGTCAAATCCTTTTCAAAAACATACAAGGAAAGCAGTGTGTGGAACTCTAAAAGATGTGGGGAAAAAATAAGATTCTCTTTTTGAAACAAAAGATGAAACTCTCTCATCAATACAAGTTTAGCTTTTCTTTCTTTCTTTTCGATGCTTGATAATTATAGTATTCCGAATAAGTTTAGAGTTAAGTTAAATCCAAACCCTATTCTAGAGACATGCTCTCCCAATATAGGCACATCTAGGGGCAGGACCTTGGCATGGCGCCGAAAATATGGCAAAATTCCTTCAAGGGCGCCTTTAAAATTTTGGGAAACTATAAATTAGTATATGACGGTAAAATTGCATTTTGACCCCTCAAATATTATAAATCATTTTTTCCATTTTAAAGTGTTTTATGACTTTACCTGTGTATCTCGGTGCCGATTTTTGCTTAAAAGATATACGACTCGTTAGACTTATTTAGGGAAATGATAAGAAACAAATTAGAGAAATTAGGATATTGAAAAATTATTTAAGGGATTAGGCCGAAAGAAATAGTAATTAGTAAAGTTGTCTCCAATTGCTGACGTCTTTGTCAAAGTTATCCTACGAAGAGACTTCAAAAAATAGAAGATTAAAGCGGACCGTGACTATCGTCAATTTTATCGATTTCGTGTGCATTTTTCAACATCCTTATTGATGTTGTGCTCAATTATCGATGAATTTAGCCAAATTCATGTTCATGGGAGCCGATAAGAACTAAATTGAAAGAAAATAAAATTTAAAAGGTCGAAACAGGATTCTTAATTTCTCCCAACAAAGGGCAATTTTAACAAAATCATTCCTTATTTCTATTTTTTTATTTTCTTATTACATCCCTAAATAAGCGAACTCCATGCCATTAGTCTTTATTTCTTTTCCTTAACCATTAGGTTTTCTACTTTGAATTTCTTGTTTCAACCTCTGGGATTGTTTTGAAAGTGCATGCAAATCAAATCTACTTTGTTTTTCTTTCTCCACTTTCATCTTTACCTTTCCTTTTCTATATTTTATTATTTATTTATTTTTCATTATAAAAAGCAGAGAAATTAAAGCTTAAATTGGAAGGGGACTCCGAGCAGCTTTTAGAGTTCAATTAAAAGATGATGATTTCTTGTATGATGTACCGGCCAATAAGTGAAGGCGTCCTCGTTTAATTCCATGCAGAGCATCCTATACGTTCCTTGGGAGTCGTGTCATGCATGGACCTTTCTACCCACTTTTCCTTTGGATTGATTATTACTTTTTAATATTTTATTCATAATTATTAATACATCAACACTGATTCTTTTTTACAAGAACAACAATAAGATTATAAGCTAGTGTTTTTATGATAAATTTAAAATTAAAAATAAATAAAAATTGATAATGATATATGTTTAAAATTTTGGTTTCCTTAAAAATTTAAGATAGCATCCATCACAATGTTCAATGAAAAAATTTAGTCAACCATGTTCGATAAACAATAAAGTTACTTGTAAATCAAATGTTTAATGTTATTTTTTAATAATCCATGTTGTGATTTTAACACAACAATTAATGTTATTATGATTTTGAACCTACTAATAACATTATAAATCTGAAAGATTAAATTATATCGAATGAATTTAGTTGAATTTCAGATTTAAATATCTTTTTATAATATAATGAATGGAAGTAGGGTTCCTTTGGACAAGGGGAAGACGTATAAAAGACACATTCATCCACCGACGGATACAGAAATATTTTTGATGATAAGTATATATATATATATATATTAATGACATAACTTTTCATATAGAATAAATATAAATAAAATTTTAGAATAGACACATTTAATAAAATAAATATTTAACATAAAAAAAATCAGATTTCATAATAAACAATTTACACCATCAAATCCATTTGCATCTGGTAGTGCATTCACCCTATTGAAATGGTACATCAATGCACAATGAAGGCGAAAAAAATACCAAAAAGTGAGGTTACGGTTTCTACTTATAGGTGTATACTATATTTGACTTGAAGAAATCAATGAAGATTACATCCAATTGGATATCACTTCCATGAAAACCTAATCTTGCAGATTTTGGTGAAAAATTAACAAACAGTATTCTGTCATGTCAGTATAGTTTTCGAGATGATTTTCTTTCAAACATATAGCATCAATGCTGATACTGTAACGGGACACGTGCATATTGATTTACTTTATAACGAGAAAAAAAACACAACACTAGATTTCTCTCCAAGAGGACAAAAGATTATCTATTCATTTACATACAAAAAAATAAAATTCATTCGAGATTAGGATTCCCTTTGACACAATATTCAAAGGCACTTCCCTTATCTTTTATGAACCTTTTTAGTTGGAAGTATAAGAATCATCTGATAATTAAATTTATTTAAACACAAAATTATATGGAGTAAAGTTTTTTTATCATCAGATTTATTTTATCTTTATTTATATAAGGTAAGATATTAATTTTAAAATTTACAAAATAGAATTAATTTCTTTTATGATTTTTATAATTATTGGCAGGGAGGATCCGAAAGGGGTGGATGAGATTCGGAGTCGGTCATCTCTGTAAAAAAATTAAATTAGTATATATTTTAGTTATTTTTTATATTTTCAATTAATAATTTATTTTCACCGCTTCAAATTTTATAAGTTTATCTCTCCTAAATATATTTAGAAATTTACCCTCTAACATAAGATCTCATGTTTTTCTCCAATTATTGAGGTCTATATTATTTAGATGAGTTTTATAGGACTATTTAGAGTCTTTTTAGATACATTAGGTACTAAAAAAATATAATTAATAGCATTAAAATTACTTGTATTTAAAATCTTTAAGATCTCTATATTTATAATGAATCTAATTCATTGTGTGATCTATTTTATATTAATCTGGTTATATTTGTTAATTTTTAACACATTTAAGTCATAGATTTAAGTATGATAGATTAGAAAAATAATTTTAGATATTTATGCTCTTTTTATTTAGGAGGTCCATCCGGTTCAATATATACATCGTGAATATTTATGTAATTATCAAATACCATGATGTTTAAAGAAAACAAAACTCTTCTAATTAAGGAGTCAAAGGGAATATAAAGTCACTAGGGTTTTGTAGTATTCCCCTTGGATTGATATATATTCTATTAGACTTGTGTATTTTCCCTTCTTTTTACGATTTGAATAACCCAAGATTGATAATATCACGATGATAGTCTGAAAAGGAAAGGCTGGTCAAAAGTTGGAGTCTAGGCAGCAGCAGTAGCCTTTCTGCATAGCTACAAAAGGGTTTGCCATAGATAGTGAACTTTACAGTTGTAGCCATTAATATGATTCTTTTATATATACTATCATGAAATTTTATTTTTTTTAGATTAGTTATTTATTTTGTTAATTGTATTTAATTATATTTTATTTGTATCAACTTCTTATAAAAAATTTTATGATATTAGGATATAAGTACAACTTTCATAAATATTTTTAGATCTGTCACTGTTTTTAAATGATTAAAACTAATAAAGTTTTGACTAAGCATGGTCCACTCTGATTGGTCCCTTCTCTCATTCTACAACTGTCTTCAGTGAGGATGTTGCCAAAATGTGATTGATTTTTTTTTTCTAGAGTAGTAGACCTAAACATAAAAAGTTGTTAGAAAGAAAAGTTATCACTTATCAATGTCGTCCAGGGTGAGACTACAATACGACAGTAATAAGGCGATCCAGCTTAGAGAAAGCTATGCATCCTTATTCTTACCGAATTTTAAAAAAAAATAATGCATATACAAAAAATTATTATTCTTTACTTTAACATAATAAACTAAATTTAACTATTTTTTTAAATAATAAAGATGCACTTCACTCCTATGGAAGCATAATGCATCCACCCTTAGTTGAATCATCGACAGTAAACTAAAGATAAGTCGGAGAAAACAGTTTAACGACATATTTTAATAATAGTATGTTAAAAATTTCAAATTTCATAAATTTAATGTTTAGAACACTCAAAATGTAATTCTTCGTAGGATCCTAAAATTTTAATTATAAGTTTTGATTTAAGTTTTGAAATAAAAGATAGTTGTATAAAGTAAAATCATCACCAATGTATTAATTGAAAAACTTGCTTTTCAGTATGAACTAACTTACCTCATTGGTTAAAGGATTCGTTGTTTTTCCTAGAGGTAATGAATTCGAGTACCACCAGCTATAACATGGCAATTGAGTGTTCATTGTCAAATGATTGAGAGTACTTAAAACAAATATTATTTTGTAATCACATTAACTTAATAAAACAAACTTGTTTTCAATAACTATTGTGTAACAGTTTAAGAGAATTTAATAATTATTTTATTATAATTTTGATAAAATTTAATAATTAAAATAATCATTTAAACGTAATTAAATGATATCCTATGTAATTAAAAATACGATCCGTTATCTACAAATAGTTGCCTCCTACGTGATCTAATAAGAAAATGTTTGAGCCAATTGCTAGGCTTACAATAATAATAATAATAATAATAATAATATAGGGCTTGAGAAAGTGAAAATGGGTTACCAACTGAAAGTCCAATCCTCTTTGTCTCAAATATGATCCACATTATATATAAGTTATTGTATTTACTAAGAACGAACGAACTTACCTTATAGATTAAAGGAATTGTTATTGTTCTTAGAGGTCACGGGTTTGAGCACCAGCGACTGCAACAGGGTGATTGAGCGTTCATTATCAAATGATTGAGAGTATATAGAACAAATACTACTTTGTAGTCACCTTAGCTTAATAATAAAAAATATTGTATTTACGAATAATAATCATAGAGTTAATTGCATTACATGTCCCCAAAATATAATTCTCATTTCAAATTGATCCTTAAGCTTTTGAATATTCCAATTTTATCCCCAACTTCATCCAAATATGCAATTGTTTCAATCATAATTTAACCTAAATTTTGTTTTTTTCCAAACATATAGTAACATAACTTGGCCTAACAAATTATTCACAAGGGATGTGATTAGTATATACGTATAATTTGGGATGAAATTGGAATGCTTAAAATAGTTTGGGGATCAATTTAGAATAAATGTCATAGTTCGAGGATAAAATTAAAATGTTCAAAAGTTTGAGGACTAATTTAGAACGACAATAATAGTTTAGAGATGAAATTAGAACATTTATCACGAATCTAGCAACCTCAATGGTAAAAGAATTGTTGTTGTTTCTTGAGGACCTGAGGTCCCGGGTTCAAGCACCAATAATGCCAAAGGTGTGAGCGTTCAATGTCAAATGATTGAGAGTTATCTTTGAACAAATATTGCCTTCACTACAGCAAAATAGGTTTTTAGCGACATTTTTTCAGTCATATAGCGATTTTGTTAAGGACCACTAAAAACCCTTGTGGCGAAAAAACACCGCTAAAACCAACGCCACAAAAGGTAGTGGCATTTTTCGTCTACAAACGCCACTAAAGGTTATGATTTTTAGAGACGTTGTTTCTATAAACGCCACTAAAGGTTATGATATTTAGTGGCGTTGTTGAAAAATACTGCTATGTATCTTTTCTTTTGTGGCATTTGTAAAAAACTCCACTAAATGTTGTAACATATAGTGGCCTTTGTTCCCAAAAACGTCAGTAAAAGTCATGACATACATCGACGTTTGTAAATTTAAAACGCTGCTATTGATTATGTCTATAGTGGCATTTTTTGTATAAACGCTGTAAATGATCTAGAACTTTAGTGGTTTTTTTTTCTAAAATACCAGTATTGACTATGTATTTAGTGGCGTTTGTTATACAAACGCCGCTAATTAACTCAAATTTTGTCGACGGTATTTTCTACTCTTTTGTTACCCAAGTTTAAATTTTTAACTTGTAGCATTATCCAATAAACATGACATCCATAACAACAAACTTGAAATCCATAATAATAAATCAAACTTTACATTAACGTAAAATATAATACAATTCAACATTGTTAACTAGAATGAACAAAGCATATATCTAAAATAAGACCTAAGATGTTGGACTATGAGGTTGATTTTTTCGTATCATATGCATCATAACTTCAAGTCGATTTTCAAAGTCTTGACATTTTTGTTGATATGTTGCTTCTCTCTCTGCTTCCCCCGCATCATTTTCGACTTTCATGTGAGCCATTTTTTGATCCATTTTAGCCAACTGTTGTTTTAAACGACTAACTTATAATTGGGAAGACTGACTCTGTGATGACATGTACTGAGGTAAACTGGATCCAAAATATTTTGTGGGAGTAACAAATGATCCTTGACAGTGAACCCGACCATATCTTTTAGGACCCAAAACTTCATTAATAGTTTGATTTTTGATGTCATCCGCATTAACAATACCATGGCTTGAAGTCGTAGCTTCATACTCTGCCCTTGTATCCCTCAATTTTTCCTAATAATCAATTAAATATTTATTTTAAATAAGAATGCCATACTATAAATATAAATATAACATAATTCAAATCTTGTGTCTAATAAATGTACCATAATTTTTGCAGTTTCATCAGTCATAAGAGTGTCATCATTTTTTGTATGTGTCATGTCAAAGAGCTTTATTTATCCAACTTTACAACCAGATGTATTTTCCTACAATATAGAATAAAAATTAAGTTTTGCAAAAAATTAATTAATAATATAACTAATTTTCATTAGTATGTGCTGCCAACTGTAAATCACTATGTGAATAATCAATAATACCTCATCATTAGCTATACAAGCAAAGCTCTTTGATCCAGCTGTGTGAGTAAACTTTTGTTGTTGTCTGCTAGTAACACCAATATGCTATCGGTCCTACAATTTGAAATATTTACTTATAAAGTTAATATGATAATGACATTATATTATTTTTTTAAAAATACAACATACTTGTCCTTTCTTTGAACTCCAAAACCTGACTGTGACTTCCCATTGATACATGAGCATTCCAGGTGGGATAGTTTGCACCTTCTCTTCAAAGCTGAGATCATTCTTGAAATATTTCTTTTTTATTGAAATCTTGTGGTCTCTCCATCTCTTCCCTAACACTTGCTTCAAATAATCGTTTGAGACCTCTAAAGAAAATTTCTCCTACAAATAACATAAATGTTCAAAGTAAGTATAAATTACCATTGAATTGTTATGGATTATCTATTATAATGATATTATTACCTTAACAAAATCCAAAGCCTAATTTTTGTTATTATTTACATTTCACGCCATGACTCATAAATGATCGGTAAAAGATTAGCATTACGTGCAACCATGCCTTAGTAAACGGATAGAAGACGTGCTTCTGGGCCAATAGGTTGACCGACATCGTTTCTTGAAACTTTCACGGTTCCTAGGAGGAAGTTAGTATAATTCCTTCAATGTTGTACGTCCTCTAGTCTTGAATGTTCAATCATTTTCAATTATATAAGAAATAATTAAATGTAAGTTTTCAAAATGAACCAATAACTAAAGAAAGTGTCAAACATTACCTTCAATTTCTACAACTTCTTCAACAGTAATAGGAACTTTCAAAGAGTCAACAACATTCGATTTCTCATTATTTGTTTCATCCTCCTCTTGAGAAGATCGAACAATCCGCAAATCACTTAATTTTCTCCTGGCCATGATATATGTAATAAACAAACAACAATTTTAGTAAGAAAACGATTCAATTAATGAATATATTGAAGGACAACATGTTATAAGTTATAATATTATAAATTAATAAATTAAGATATAAAATCTTACTACATTCTTATGTCATATCAATTCTCTAAATATTTTCATCCACGTCCTTCTAAACCCATTGAAATTCTGTAGTATTAGTGATAGTTTCATCTAAGTTTCGTGCTACAAAAGGTAAAGATTTTTATCTTGTTTCAATGCCATCTCTACTTCCATCCCCGATGTCTATCAAGCCTCTAGGGGTATTACGGAGCACAACATACCAACCCTCATCCATTGGATCTTGACAGTAAAAAACTCGTTTGACTTGAGAAGAAAATACATATGGCTCATCCATCAATCGTTGATCAGTGTGAATTAATCGAGAGAAATTCACTACTGTAAAACCACATTTATCTCTTTTTATGCCTCGAGTAGTGTTTACATCAACCCAATCACACTGAAAAAACACAACCTTTTGTTTTCCATAATAATCCAACTCAATAATATCCGTTAGAATTCCCTAATATTCTACATCTCCCTCCAATGGATGATTGTCCCATGCACTAGCATAACTTGTAGTTGAAGAAGTAACAATTACTCCATAATTTTGTGTCCTCCTTAATCTTTCACGAGATTTCGTGTGGAACCTGAACCCGTTAATGAGGAAGGCATTATATCTTTTAACAATTCTATTCGGACCTTGAGAAAGTCATTTAACATCTTTACTAACTTCTCTCACACTCCAAACCTATTACACGTGAAAGGTGAATTAATTAGCATTTATGTCGATATATTAAAGCAAAAGTTATATATTATTTACAACTATGTACAATGATTTAGTTGCTTACCATCTACCCTAACCATCCATGAAAAGTTTTTGTGAATAATTTATGTATCTCTCGCTGATGTAATCTTCAGGACTGTGCAGGAGATCTAAAGACTTCTTTAAACTCGTTATAAAGTATATTATATCGTTAAAGAATGAGAAATATAAAAGATTAAGTAAATACATTAGGATTTAGTCCGTAAAACTTACGTGCGAAAGGGATATATTGAATCATTATGGAAAAGAACATATCGGTGTGCTTGTACCCAAGACTTATCATCTAAGTGTGCAATTTCAACTTTACCGAGTGGTTCACCATAACTTCCAAACAAATAAGTCTCAGCTAAGTCATTAGTACTAAACACATCATTTGTATTTGGTCTATTCAATATTGTTTCAACATCTTCCAAATATATAGAGCAAAATGTCATACAGTCCTCTGCCAAATACCTTTCAACAATTGATCCTTCCGGATAACGCTTATTACGACTAAGAATTCAACTTGCACAAGAACCTATACACAAACCAAAATAGTATGTAAATGGTTTTGATAAAAGGTATAATCCTTAGTCATTTAATACATATAATTTAATTAATACGTCTCTATAGGGTACATCCATCAATATAAAATTGGTCCACCAACTTTTTCTTCGTGAGGAAGATGAATTAGCAGGTGCACCATAATTGTAAAGAATAAAGATGGAAATATCTTCTCTAAGTTGTATAAAGTCAAGGCGGCTCGATATTGTAGTTTCTCAATTTCTTCAACTATCCAAACTTTCCCATACATATCTTTCATTATATTAGAAATTTCAATGATACAAGACGTAACCTTACTCGACATGCAACCGTGTAAAGCTACTGCAGTAAATCTTGCATCAATATGTGATAATCATGTGACTTTAAAGAATAAAGTCTTCGATCTTTAACAATGAGACATCGAGATATATTTGATGCATATCCATCTGGGACCTTTATATCTTTCAACACCGTGCAAAACACTTCTTTTTCTTTCTTTGACATTGCAAAAATAGAAGGCGACAAAAAACATTTTCCATTAGGATGTAACTACAGATGAAGATCATGCCGAATTCCCATGTCGACTATTTAGATTATCTTTATATTTTCTGTCGACATTGAGAATGGTCCCAATAATATTCTCACAAAAATTCTTCTTAATAAGCATGACATCAAGATTATGTCTCAAAATGTGATCCTTCCAATAAGGCAACTCGAAGAAAATACTCATCTTTTTCCATAAATCTACCTCATTTGGATCATCTTCTTCATCAGACTCATCATCACTCTGTTGGTCAATATCACAATCATACACCTTTTTGCCTTTTTATTTGATCATGTATTCGGTGGAATAAACACAAAAACCTTGCAAACCAAGCAACATTCAGTGCGCTTCACGTGAGCCCTCTCTTGACTACTACAATCCAACAAGTTAAACTGAAATCTAACACCACAACATATAGTAAAATCAGACCCAATCATTGACTTACAGACCAAAACTAACGACAGACAAGAAAAATATAGAAAACAACCATCACATTAGCAAGCTCAACCACAAGTTCTTTCCACAATCAACACAATCACCATTCTTTTAACGAACATTGATATAATACGACATTCACCAGAGAAATGTCTAAAACAAGACTTACCTTCGAAAACACAATCGGTCACTGAATTAACATTCCAACATCTAAACCAACACTCATATTCCATATCTCTATCTCAAGAGAATCTTTTCATTCACATCTCTGTAGAAGTCCATAGAAGATAAGCTATAATCAGGCTTAGAGCACTTACACGAAAATGTTATAATCTCTAATACAAAATCAAAGATTAAGTCTAAACCATAATTTTTCTTATTGAACACAACCTCGATCCTATAAAGCAATATTGCCATATAAACTCAAAAAAGTTATATTCCACATAAACCTGCATGCATTACGATCTGGGATGCCAAACCAATGGAGAAAAAATATTTAACGTTACCTGGGCAAGTGAAATGGAGATTCCACCTTGAGAACCACTTTTTTCATACAAACCAAATCTTTTCACACTAACAAAATAGGTGGTTCACAGTCTCAACTTCTTTTTTGTAGAAAATGCACAAACAACCATCTGGCCTCACAACCCTTCTTATAGCTAGCTCGTCTAGAACCAGATATTATATTCAAGACAACCTTAAATGGGAAAAAAAGAATGTACATATGAAAATGGTAAAATTTGCACCTCAAATCAGAGAGTCGAGCGTTGATGGTGTAACGATAGACGCCTCGACGGCTTCGAGCGGTGACAAGCAACATCAATTTTGCATCGATATTTGGGTATGCCCGATGGAGATGGGAAATAGCAAAAGGGGAAAGGGTTTCGCACGATTAAAATTATAAAACATTACGGCGTTTGTATACACAAACACCACTAAAGTACGAGTTTTCGCGGATGTAACCATTTTGTGACATTTTGGATATAAACGCCACGATATGTGTAAATTTAATGGTGTTTGCTTTGAAAACTCCGCTCTAAATTTTTTATTTTAGGACCAACACAAAATTACATCCATCAATATACTTTTATAAAGAAACAAAGTTATGATCGCACACATTTCCCACTATACTTGAGAAATTGAATTCCTCTTGGAATAAACACATTTGAGAGCAAAAAAATTAGAAAACTATAAACCCTAAATACATGTTTTTATAAAATATATTAGCTTTAGTCTGAGAGAAGATAATGTACTAGCAAGTGACGGCGGTGTGATGCTGCACTTGTGATGACGGTTGCCCGGGGGTGAGTTCACTGTGATGGCTGGGCGTTGGTTAGGAAAATTAGGGCATTGTGAATGAAGTAATTAGGGATTTGGAACCCGATGGGTTAACGGATTGGATAATCGCGACGTTTATAATAAAACACCACTAAGGTACATGACTATTGCGACGTTTATTACAAAAACATCACTAAATTACATGATTATTGCGATGTTTATTGCAAAAAATGCCACTAAAGTACAGGACTATTACGACGTTTGAACAAAAACGTCACTAAAGTATGATTCTATAGTAGCGTTTGTATAAAAACGCCACTAAAGTACGAGTCTTTTATGGCATTTGATCAAAAAACACCGCTAAAAATGCCGCTATACACCAAATGTCACTTTTATTTTAAGTCTATCATATTTTGGTCATCCAGTTTGAAAACAATACATTTTACTCATTTCAGAGTTTGTATAAAAACACCGATAAAGTACTACTCTATTGCGGCGTTTTAATAAAAAATGTCTCTAAATTTCTACTCTATTGCGACATTTGTGTAAAAACGCCGCTAAAGTACTATTCAGGTGCGACGTTTGTTGAAAAAACACCACTATATATTAAACCTATTGCGACATTTGTATAACAACTCCACTAAATTGCTGCTCTGTTGTGACGTTTGTTGAAAAAACGCCACTATATATTAATCATATTGCAGTGTTTGTATAAAAACGCTGCTAAAGTTACAATTTTGTGGCGTTTGGAAAGGAAACACCGCTATATGTTTAAATTTAGCGGCGTTTACTCTCAAAACGCCGCTCTAAAACATTTTTGATGTAGTGCTTGTATTTATCTCATATTAATCCAAAAAAGACAAAAAATTAGAACATTTAAAGTTTATGGGTCAATTTAAAATGAGGGTCATATTTTGAGGACATGTGGTACAATTAACTCATAATCATATGGATTTTGTATTTTTTTACTTTTAACAAACCTATTAAGCTTTAAGAAAGTAATTAAATAAATCACACACCTCTAATTTGTGATTAAATGAGTCTTTGTCAACAACATAAGAGTATAGTGTTTAATATTGTTGTTGACATATCTCAAAGTTCCGGATTCAAATTTTGTTAGTATTTTTTCTAAATAATAATTTGACTTGACATAACATAAATAAATTTTGATAATTTCATTCGATTTTGATCGTTATTTGAGGTTAAGGATGAAGGTATATGATGAGTGAGAAGGGCTTTTGTCTCTTTTTTATAAATTTTAATTTAATAGTAATTTATTCTCTTATTAATTTAAACATTAGTAAAATTAGACTTTTATCTCCTCTGCTTTTTAAATTATATATTTAATAATATATTAGTATTTTAAATTCAAATAATGTATTTCTCTCTCTTTGAATAATGCTAACCTAATGTGACATTTTAGAGTGTTATTTGGATAACAAGTAACGATACCCGTTTCTTTTTTTTTTTTTACCGTAACGATACCCGTTTTCTTTTCTTTTTTTGACCGTAACGATACCCGTTTTCACGTATTCAGAATGGGGGCGGTCGGCCATTTAGAATGACCAAAGAGTTAAGTATTGTCCACCGTTGGATCCTTTTCCATAGCTTATCTTTATCATTGACTTGGAACTATTGGGACCCACATGGTTCCTAATCAGAAAGCCATTGTTAATTATTATAATTATGCTTAATTATAGAAGTTGTTTTAACACGTTAATCAGAAAAAAAACATTAAAATTAAACAAAGTAAAAATACAAAAAAAACTTGTAATTCTTTTAAGGCTTAATTATAAAATAAGTGTTTAAACTATACTATTTTTTCAAATAAGTGCCCAAACTTTTTTGAATCATCCAGATGGCTAACGTCACAAACATTATCATTCTAGATATCAGTGCCATAATTTTCGTTAAATTTCTTCTTCAAGTGACATATGTCACGTTCTGGCAATTTTGAAAATTTTATTTTTTAAAAATAAAAATATTATTATATTTATAAAAACCCTAATTTCTCCTAAATGATACAAAAAACTCAAATCCCTAAAAATCCTAAATCCCTAACCCGCCAATGTCATCCTTGCCGACCACAACCACCATCGTCGACGTAGTCTTTGTCATCTTCTTAGTCATATGTCGCCATACTTGCTGTCGATTGGCCTTCAGGATCACGTGGAATCACGATATGTTGCGTAGGGTTTTTCGGATACAAATATCGATTGGCTATCGCTTGGTCACGATTTCATAGGGTTATCGATCGTTGGGTGGAGGTGAGGCCGAGTGGAGCTTCGTCGACGATAAAGGGTGGTGACATGTGTGGGTTTAGGGTTGAAATGAGGGTTTTCAAACTTTTGGGTATTTTTTAAAGTATTTCAAAATTTTGTGTCTTTTTAAAAAAGTATAATTTTGATTTTTTGATTTTAAATAAAATTTTAAAAATTACTAGAACATGACACACGTCCTTTAACGATAGTTATGACCCGAATACCTAAAGTAATAATGTTTGTAACGTTAGACACCTTAATGATTAAAAAAAATTTTAGACACTACAATAAATGCAGTTTGAGAAACTTTGGCATGAAGATAAAGTTGAAATAAAATAATAATATTAATAATTTATTAATTCAATATTAATTCAATTATTATAGTTATTTTAAGATAATTTCTACATAATATATTTGTTTTATAAATTTTAGAGTATATTTAAATTATCGATTAATATATTTAAATCATCTATTAAATTTAATTCAATCGATATTGTTATCGATATAATATTCTTTTAATTAGGTTCATGTTTCATTAAATGAAAAATAATTTTTTTGAGTTAAATCAAATTATATTTAAATTTTATTTTAAAATTTGAGTAGAATATCAAATCGAATGATTCTCTCTAAACTTAGACCAAATATGATTCTAATAAAATATATGTACTTTTCATTGAGGTTGAATTAACTTGATCAAAAATATGTTCCAACCTAATTAATCCAATCCATTATCATCCTTAACAAAACCTTCAATCCTTTAATTTACAAGTGAATAAAAAATTGGATAATATAAACGATATATTAAATTATCCATAAACCTAACAATAATTGCAATATTTACACGAACCAATTTACTTTGGTGGTTGAGGAATCGTTGTTATTCCTAGAAGTCATTAGTTTGAGCACCAGCGGCTGCAGTAGGGTGATCAAGCATTCAATATTAAATGGTTGAGAATACATAGAAAAAATACTACTTTGTAATCAACTTATTTTAATCAAAAAATATATTAATATTTATATAATTTTTTTAAAGAAAATATTTATATGATAAAAATCTGAAAGTGAACTAAAAGTTGTGTGTTGCACGTGTGATTTAATCTTTTATCTTTAAATCCTTCTCATGACAATATTAATAAGGGTAAACTATGCCAACATTCCTTTTTATTTTGGTCTGATCGACTTTGATCATCGATTTTTAATTAGATGTTTTTGGTCTTTTACGTTATCGGTTTGTTCGATTTAAGTTCCTCTATCGTTAACTTCCGTTAATCCATTAACGGAAGTCTAAGTTGACAATTAAAAAACAAAAAAACAAAAAAACCCATGTGTTTCATCATCACCACCACCACCACCACCACGGTCACTAAAATTTTCACACTATAGGCATATGGAAAAGAGATGCAAGTATTAAAAACATATATGATCAAGATCAATATATTCACCAAGTTTAAATTACCATTCTATTAATGAGCATCTCAAAGCACCAAAATGCATTTGCATTATCCTCAAAGAGCATAACAAAAGGAGATAGCAAGTCACCCGTGTTGGGAAAATAGACCCCTTGTAATCCAACAATCCCTTTAGATCACAACATTAACAAAAATACTTGAAAAATAAAAGAGAGAAAACATAATAATTTAACGTGGAAAACTCCCAAATGGAGAAAAACCACAAGCGTTGTCAAAAGACAACCAAGAAAAAAAATATTTACTATGTGGAAAATTATTACAACCACACTACAAAATATTTAACTCTCACACATGCCCAAAAGCTAAAGTACACCCCAAGAGAATTTCCCTTTAAATTCTCTATTAGTATAGCTAATAGCTTTCTAGTACACCACTTGTATTTTGGTGATTGACATACATTTAACCAAAGGGAAATGTTCTATTTATAGGGTAAGAATTTTTCCATCCTTTGTTCATTTCCAATGTGGGATTTGGCCAATTTTTGCCAAAAACTAACAAATCTCCACCTTGGCAAAAATTACATACAATTCTTCACCATAAAAACAACAGCTACCTCAATAACACCATCAGATATGATAGTCACAATTCTAAAAACAAGAATTGTCATACTCCACCATAAGAGTATACACACTTGGAATTCACTAACTCCAAGAATTTTTACCTCGACCAGTTCATGTCGAAAAACTGCTAATAAGTTATGGTGCAACTTCCAATATTGACTTTCTAGGAAGTTCATTAGCTATCGACATCAATTCCACCACACACCTTGCATCAACTGTCAACCAATGCCCATGTGTAAATGTGGACATGCTACCTTTTCATACATCCTTTTCCATGGCAACTCAATTGGTAGCTATCATGCCATGAGGATATATATCTTACTTTAAAAAACAAATTCATCGTCTTCATTTTCAAAGACGACTACATTAGTAGCATCACTTTTGGAGCCATTAGCCGAATTAGCTCCACCATTTTTTCAATCCTTCTTTAGATGTCCAGGTTGCCCACATCCCCAACAGATAATTTTCTTTTTGGAGCCTTTATACTTCTTCCTATTTCCACAAACCGACAATGCTCCACTTTCAGAAGATTTGTTCTCTCCATTTTTCAGCCTTCTTTCTTCCGAAATCAGCTTACTTGTCACTTCTGAAAAATTCACATTCTCTTTCCCGTACATTAAAACGGTTTGCATGTGCTCATAGGAAGATGGAAGAGACCAAATAAGTCTCAATGCTTTATCTTCATCATCAATCTCCACTCCAATAGATTCCAGTTCAGAAACAATCCCATTGAGTGCACTAAGGTGGTCAGAAATTTTTGTACCTTCTTCCATTTGCAATTTGTGAAATTTCTCCTTCAAATATAACCTATTTGAAAGACTTTTAGCTTGGTACATTTCCTCAAGCTTTTCCCAAAGCTCCTTTGTTGATGACCATCTAGCAACATTAGCAAGAACATTTTTGCTAGACAGAGACGAATCTGACTTGCTGCTCTCATGTCTAACTCCTCCCATTCTTCTTCACTCATCTTGGATTTTCCCTTGTCTCCACTGTTGTCACTAGGTTTATCTGGTTCCTTTCCTTCGAACAAAGAAGCTGGCTTTCCCTTTAAGGCCTTATACAATCCAGACTGGATTAGTATATCCTTGACTTGTACTTGCCACAACCCAAAATTAATTCTCCATCAAATTTCTCAATATCAAATCTGAAACTCATTTTGCTCAACAATGCTACAGTGATCTCACACGTGAATAATGAGTGAACAATTGTGTCTACAAAATGCACTAAGAAAGTTTCCAGGAAAGATTGGGGGGACACAAATGGTACCGCTTAAGTCCCAACCTCCTTAGGCGATTATAGCCTTTGTGACAAAACTTTCTTGGCTGCACTTACTTACACAATACCACACTCAATAAACACAATAACGTATTTAAAGGACCTCCAGTTGGACCACAACAATTTCTAAAAAATCTTTTGATGTAGAAGATCGGACAAGCCACAACCACAGAGCATACTAAAAATTTTAAAGAAATTCTTACCCCGCCTTGAAGTTTATCTTTTACCAAACCATTGGCTCTGATACCAATTGTTAGGAAAATAGACCCCTTGTAATCCAACAATCCCTTTAGATCATAACATTAACAAAAATACTTGAAAAATAAAAGAGAGAAAACATAATAATTTAACATGGAAAACTCCCAAATGGAGAAAAACCACAAGCGTTGTCAAAAGACAACCAAGAAAAAAAATATTTACTATGTGGAAAATTATTACAACCACACTACAAAATATTTAACTCTCACACATGCCCAAAAGCTAAAGTACACCCCAAGAGAATTTCCCTTTAAATTCTCTATTAGTATAGCTAATAGCTTTCTAGTACACCACTTGTATTTGGTGATTGACATACATTTAACCAAAGGGAAATGTTCTATTATAGGGTAAGAATTTTTCCATCCTTTGTTCATTTCCAATGTGGGATTTGGCCAATTTTTGCCAAAAACTAACAAATCTCCACCTTGGCAAAAATTACATACAATTCTTCACCATAAAAACAACAGCTACCTCAATAACACCATCAGATATGATAGTCACAATTCTAAAAACAAGAATTGTCATACTCCACCATAAGAGTATACACACTTGGAATTCACTAACTCCAAGAATTTTTACCTCGACCAGTTCATGTCGAAAAACTGCTAATAAGTTATGGTGCAACTTCCAATATTGACTTTCTAGGAAGTTCATTAGCTATCGACATCAATTCCACCACACACCTTGCATCAACTGTCAACCAATGCCCATGTGTAAATGTGGACATGCTACCTTTTCATACATCCTTTTCCATGGCAACTCAATTGGTAGCTATCATGCCATGAGGATATATATCTTACTTTAAAATCAAATTCATCGTCTTCATTTTCAAAGACGACTACATTAGTAGCATCACTTTTGGAGCCATTAGCCGAATTAGCTCCACCATTTTTTCAATCCTTCTTTAGATGTCCAGGTTGCCCACATCCCCAACAGATAATTTCTTTTGGAGCCTTTATACTTCTTCCTATTTCCACAAACCGACAATGCTCCACTTTCAGAAGATTTGTTCTCTCCATTTTTCAGCCTTCTTTCTTCCGAAATCAGCTTACTTGTCACTTCTGAAAAATTCACATTCTCTTTCCCGTACATTAAAACGGTTTGCATGTGCTCATAGGAAGATGGAAGAGACCAAATAAGTCTCAATGCTTTATCTTCATCATCAATCTCCACTCCAATAGATTCCAGTTCAGAAACAATCCCATTGAGTGCACTAAGGTGGTCAGAAATTTTTGTACCTTCTTCCATTTGCAATTTGTGAAATTCTCCTTCAAATATAACCTATTTGAAAGACTTTTAGCTTGGTACATTTCCTCAAGCTTTCCCAAAGCTCCTTTGTTGATGACCATCTAGCAACATTAGCAAGAACATTTTTTGCTAGACAGAGACGAATCTGACTTGCTGCTCTCATGTCTAACTCCTCCCATTCTTCTTCACTCATCTTGGATTTTCCCTTGTCTCCACTGTTGTCACTAGGTTTATCTGGTTCCTTTCCTTCGGACAAAGAAGCTGGCTTTCCCTTTAAGGCCTTATACAATCCAGACTGGATTAGTATATCCTTGACTTGTACTTGCCACAACCCAAAATTAATTCTCCCATCAAATTTCTCAATATCAAATCTGAAACTCATTTTTGCTCAACAATGCTACAGTGATCTCACACGTGAATAATGAGTGAACAATTGTGTCTACAAAATGCACTAAGAAAGTTTCCAGGAAAGATTGGGGGGACACAAATGGTACCGCTTAAGTCCCAACCTCCTTAGGCGATTATAGCCTTTGTGACAAAACTTTCTTGGCTGCACTTACTTACACAATACCACACTCAATAAACACAATAACGTATTTAAAGGACCTCCAGTTGGACCACAACAATTTCTAAAAAATCTTTTCTGATGTAGAAGATCGGACAAAGCCACAACCACAGAGCATACTAAAAATTTTAAAGAAATTCTTACCCCGCCTTGAAGTTTATCTTTTACCAAACCATTGGCTCTGATACCAATTGTTAGGAAAATAGACCCCTTGTAATCCAACAATCCCTTTAGATCATAACATTAACAAAAATACTTGAAAAATAAAAGAGAGAAAACATAATAATTTAACATGGAAAACTCCCAAATGGAGAAAAACCACAAGCGTTGTCAAAAGACAACCAAGAAAAAAAATATTTACTATGTGGAAAATTATTACAACCACACTACAAAATATTTAACTCTCACACATGCCCAAAAGCTAAAGTACACCCCAAGAGAATTTCCCTTTAAATTCTCTATTAGTATAGCTAATAGCTTTCTAGTACACCACTTGTATTTTGGTGATTGACATACATTTAACCAAAGGGAAATGTTCTATTTATAGGGTAAGAATTTTTCCATCCTTTGTTCATTTCCAATGTGGGATTTGGCCAATTTTTGCCAAAAACTAACAAATCTCCACCTTGGCAAAAATTACATACAATTCTTCACCATAAAAACAACAGCTACCTCAATAACACCATCAGATATGATAGTCACAATTCTAAAAACAAGAATTGTCATACTCCACCATAAGAGTATACACACTTGGAATTCACTAACTCCAAGAATTTTTACCTCGACCAGTTCATGTCGAAAAACTGCTAATAAGTTATGGTGCAACTTCCAATATTGACTTTCTAGGAAGTTCATTAGCTATCGACATCAATTCCACCACACACCTTGCATCAACTGTCAACCAATGCCCATGTGTAAATGTGGACATGCTACCTTTTCATACATCCTTTTCCATGGCAACTCAATTGGTAGCTATCATGCCATGAGGATATATATCTTACTTTAAAAAACAAATTCATCGTCTTCATTTTCAAAGACGACTACATTAGTAGCATCACTTTTGGAGCCATTAGCCGAATTAGCTCCACCATTTTTTCAATCCTTCTTTAGATGTCCAGGTTGCCCACATCCCCAACAGATAATTTTCTTTTTGGAGCCTTTATACTTCTTCCTATTTCCACAAACCGACAATGCTCCACTTTCAGAAGATTTGTTCTCTCCATTTTTCAGCCTTCTTTCTTCCGAAATCAGCTACTTGTCACTTCTGAAAAATTCACATTCTCTTTCCCGTACA
Source organism: Hibiscus syriacus (assembly GCF_006381635.1). NCBI lineage: Eukaryota > Viridiplantae > Streptophyta > Magnoliopsida > Malvales > Malvaceae > Hibiscus > Hibiscus syriacus. The sequence continues at coordinate 294,458 of NW_024062925.1, read as the reverse complement.
TTAAAACGGTTTGCATGTGCTCATAGGAAGATGGAAGAGACCAAATAAGTCTCAATGCTTTATCTTCATCATCAATCTCCACTCCAATAGATTCCAGTTCAGAAACAATCCCATTGAGTGCACTAAGGTGGTCAGAAATTTTTGTACCTTCTTCCATTTGCAATTTGTGAAATTTCTCCTTCAAATATAACCTATTTGAAAGACTTTTAGCTTGGTACATTTCCTCAAGCTTTTCCCAAAGCTCCTTTGTTGATGACCATCTAGCAACATTAGCAAGAACATTTTTTGCTAGACAGAGACGAATCTGACTTGCTTCTCTCATGTCTAACTCCTCCCATTCTTCTTCACTCATCTTGGATTTTCCCTTGTCTCCACTGCTGTCACTAGGTTTATCTGGTTCCTTTCCTTCGGACAAAGAAGCTGGCTTTCCCTTTAAGGCCTTATACAATCCAGACTGGATTAGTATATCCTTGACTTGTACTTGCCACAACCCAAAATTAATTCTCCCATCAAATTTCTCAATATCAAATCTGAAACTCATTTTTGCTCAACAATGCTACAGTGATCTCACACGTGAATAATGAGTGAACAATTGTGTCTACAAAATGCACTAAGAAAGTTTCCAGGAAAGATTGGGGGGACACAAATGGTACCGCTTAAGTCCCAACCTCCTTAGGCGATTATAGCCTTTGTGACAAAACTTTTCTTGGCTGCACTTACTTACACAATACCACACTCAATAAACACAATAACGTATTTAAAGGACCTCCAGTTGGACCACAACAATTTCTAAAAAATCTTTTCTGATGTAGAAGATCGGACAAAGCCACAACCACAGAGCATACTAAAAATTTTAAAGAAATTCTTACCCCGCCTTGAAGTTTATCTTTTACCAAACCATTGGCTCTGATACCAATTGTTGGGAAAATAGATCCCTTGTAATCCAACAATCCCTTTAGATCATAACATTAACAAAAATACTTGAAAAATAAAAGAGAGAAAACATAATAATTTAACGTGGAAAACTCCCAAATGGAGAAAAACCACAAGCGTTGTCAAAAGACAACCAAGAAAAAAAATATTTACTATGTGGAAAATTATTACAACCACACTACAAAATATTTAACTCTCACACATGCCCAAAAGCTAAAGTACACCCCAAGAGAATTTCCCTTTAAATTCTCTATTAGTATAGCTAATAGCTTTCTAGTACACCACTTGTATTTTGGTGATTGACATACATTTAACCAAAGGGAAATGTTCTATTTATAGGGTAAGAATTTTTCCATCCTTTGTTCATTTCCAATGTGGGATTTGGCCAATTTTTGCCAAAAACTAACAACCCGTACCTAAGATCAAAATCCAAGCAAAACAATTAGCATTGGACGTTTGAAACTCAAACCTAAAGTTGGATCTTTCACAGCTTTGCACCAAATAAATAGCAAAAATAAGAGAAAGGTTCAACAAAAAGGCTAAAACCTTGAAAATAGCCAGTTGTAGGATCGACCCAAGCATAAACAGCGAGAATATCAAACATTCTAGTTTAGTTTCTTGTATCCTTAAAAAAATCAAGATGACTATCCGTTCTGACCACATCAACAACTGAGAAACTAAAATCTTGTCAGCTAAGAAGAAAAACAAATAAACAGTACCCCATCCAATGGAATACGAAAAGGGGGAAATGTTTTAAATTGCAGTATTGCACATAACAGAAGTTACATGTTCGATGCCGAGTCCAAAGCCATTCACTTCTTCTTTCGTTCGCCGCACCATTCGTCGATCATCGAACATGTTAGAACTCGGATTTGAGGATGGGCAGCCAAGAGAGCACAAGCTTCAACGAGGAAGAATCCAAGCACAGAAAGGTCATTACCTGGATCTACGCATTGGCGAACGATATTGAGTGAGTCACTTTCAAACACCACGGTCGTAGGAGCAAAGATGACAGCCAGGCGAACACCACTGCAGAGAGCTTGGGTTTTAATCATCCCAACATTGCATGGAATCTGCACGGGTTGCACCAGCTGAGCATTACTGGAAAGAACAAACCCATTACCATTCCTTACGATCACACCAATGGTTGGTAAACTAGACCCACTAACATCGCACAAAACATGAACGGTTGCACCGCTCAAGTTGATTTTGACCATTCTCGACTTAGATGTTGTCCATCGAGAGACTGGGAACGGGTCTAGGGAAGGATTTGCACTCTCAGAAAGCACAACTGCCCTATAAACCGACTGGGTTACTGTAGAAAAAGCAAGTAGGTGCCAACATGGAAGAAGCTTCCCTTCATGCAAAAATAGGCTTCTATAACTTTAAATGTCTCTTACTCAACAATCTCCCTTTCATTTTCTTCTGCAATACTTTTTCAACTTTAAATATTTCTTACTGATCAACAATCTCCCTTTTCATTTTCTTCTACAATATCTTCGCATGTTGCTTCCTCCAAAGATCTGGTCTCTCAAAAGAAGAAGAAGCATATGGGTGTTTAATATTTTTTTTTATTTTTTTAATTATCAACTCAGACTTTCAATAATGGATTAACGGAAATTAACGGACGAAATACTTAAATTGATCTAATCAATAATGTAAAGGACTAAACACATTTAATTAAGAGGTCGGTTAGACAAAAAAAAGATAACTATTGTCATAGTTTACCCTATTAATAACTTTAGAAAAGTTGTTTTTTAGTCTATATCCAGTCTTTGTCTTGTCTTCATAACAAACAGAAGTTTTCTTTACCTACTTGGATCCATAAATTATGACTAATATTTTATTAATTAAATTCTTAATCATTTTAACTATTAATTTGATGATAAATGTTAATTCAGATTTAACATGAGGTATGTTTAATATTTTTTCTTTGAATACTTTAAAATAATTATAAGACAATATGTGCCTGTAATGTTCATAGAAATATATTTAACATTTATTATCAAAATATAATTATAAACACACATGAAACACAATTAATGTATATAATTTAAATTTAACGTATTTACAAAGTATTGTCTATACTGTCACCAAGAAGAATCAGGATGAGCACATTTAGAGCCGTGAAGAAACTCCTTCCTACAAAATCCTTTTTCAATACCATCTTTGTCGTGCTATCAACAAGCCTATTCGCTTCACTCCTCACCTGTGAATATGAGATGGACCAGTTTCTGTTTAAAAGCTCATCAATATGAACTAAAATAGCCGGAGACGCTCCATTTCGATTCGAATTGTGCAGCTCCTTAAAGACCTCCCCGTTGTCAGTTTCAATGATTAAAGACCGAGCCCCGATCTCCATGCATGCTTCAAACCCTCAAAGACTCCCCATAACTCCGCTTCAAAGGCAAAACATATCCCAACTGCTCGAGAGAAACCGAACTTCCAATCTCCCCTACTATCTCGAATTACACCCCCACACGAAGTATTTCCGTACTTATCTCTGGCCCCTTCAGTATTAACTTTCAGCCAATTCTCCGGTGGAGCTTCCCACCTACTCCTGAGAGGGCGAGTAGATGAAACAAGGATCTTATTGTTTGCAATCTCCATAGCTCTCAAGCTTTCATCATAAAGACAAATGATTTGGTCCAAAACTGATGTGCAACCCAACTTTTCCTTATCAAACAAACAAAGGTTTCTGTTCTTCCATATGTTCCATAGAATTGTCCCAAACAACAAATCCCACCCCTTAAAACCCCTTATAAAGTGATATGACTTCGAAAGGTTTATTAACATCCAAGAATGAATATTCATGGATAGAAATTCAGATAACTTTCTGGGATGTATCAGCCGTTTCCACACCTCTAACGTTGTCAAGCAAGTGCGAAACAAATGGTCAATTGTTTCGTCAGATGAGTCACAAACACCACACCTTGAGGAAGTACACATATGGCGTCGCACCCTCTCGGAATTAGTGAGCAACTTATCGCATGCCAACAGCCAAAGAAAAACTTTCACCCTTGGTAGTCCTTTAAATATAGCAATGATATTCCAAATTTTATCAACCGATCTAGACTCAGCTTTTGTACAGAGCTCATACACCGACCTTATTGTGAATAACCGAGTCGGCTGCCATTTCCACCCCAGTCCATCTACGGAATGTACTTTATACAGAGTCATAGTGGCCATCAACCTGTGGATTATTTCCTGAGGAATGAAACAAAGGCCAATTCCACCCTCCACGTTCATCGATCATGTCCAATATCATGACTACCAGTAAAAAAATGTCTGCAATTTTTTATCAAAAACATAGTAAATGAGTTTTATTATATATATATATATATATATATATAATTAATTTATCCATATAATAAATACACGCATTAAATTTATAAATTATGTAAAATTTATTTTATGTTTATTTTATTATGAATTTTTTGAATAATTTAATTATGAAATTTAAAACCCAACAACTAAACTTTAAATCATAATTTGTAGTAATACTTAAATCATAAATTTAAACACAAAATTATAAATATGATATAAATATCAGTGTACCAAATTCTCAGATTATTTCACCAATTAGCGCTGGTACCTTTTCTTTTATTAATCTTTATATGCTTGCTGGAAGAGTAAAGAAGTGATTTTTTTCTTTTTTGTTTGTTTTTCCTGTTTTTAGGTGTTCTCCTTCTTGGATCAACGTAATCTTTGTGATGCCGCCATGGTTTGTAGGCAGTGGCAATCAGCTAGTACTCACGAGGAGTTTTGGAGGTGTTTGAACTTTGAAAACAGGAATATATCTCTTGAACAATGTGAATCTAAGATTTGCATAATATCTTTACTTGGTTCTCATTTGGTTAAAAAATTGTATTCCAAACAAACTTTAGAAATTGCTTAGAATTGACACTTTTTTTAAGATAAGAGAACTATATGGATACTCAATTATATTATTTTGCATGAGATTGTTGTAATGAAATTGGACACCTAACTGAAATAACGTTGCATTTTGATTTTGCAGTCGATGACATGTATCAAAGATATCCGAATGCTACTGAAGTGAATCTGAGTGGCACTCCTAATACGCACCTTCTTGTTATGAAAGCTGTCTATTCTTTAAGGTAATATTTCGTAGTCATATTTTGTATTCTAATAATATGAAATTTGCATAGCCTCCTGTTAATTTTTGTATACAATTTCCAATTGGTAGAGATCTTGAGGCTTTAACATTGGGAAAAGGCCAACTAGGGGATGCTCTTTTCCATGCATTGACTGAGTGTAGTATGTTGAGGTGTTTGGATGTGAATGATGCTATTCTCGGTGATGGCGGTCAAGATATACCTGTTAACCATGACCGGTTATGTGATCTGAAAGTAACTAAATGCCATATTATGCATATATCCATCAGGTGAGACAAAATCTAGATTTGCTTGTTATAACTATATCTTGATGTCAATCCGGTATTTCTCTATGCTAACATCTGATCTTTGCAGATGCCCACTATTAAAGAGTTTGTCTTTGAAACGTAGTAATATGGCACAGGCAGCCCTTAATTGTCCCCTTTTACAGCTGCTTGATATAAGCACATGCCACAAACTTACAGATGCAGCCATTCGTTCAGCAGTGATCTTGCCCTCAATTAGAGTCTTTGGACATGTCAAATTGTTCTTGTGTTAGCGATGAAACATTGCGAGAAATAGCTTCCACTTGTTCTAAGCTCCATCTTCTCAATTCGTCGTATTGTCCTAACATCTCACTTGAGGTCTATTTTTGCAAATGATTTAGTTCAAATTAGTGCCGCTTTATGGTTAAGTCATATTTTGATGCATTTTCCTGTATGTGAAGTCTGTAAGACTACCAATGTTAACGGTTCTTAAGCTTAACAACTGTGAGGGTATCACTTCGGCTTCAATTCCTGCAATAGCTTATAGTGACATGTTGGAGGTTTGAATAATTTTTCTCGTATATATTGCTGCTACCTAGATGCTTTTTCTATTCCCATTGAAAGCTTCTAGCTGTCTCTAGTAATTCTTTTATCTGTCGCAGGAGTTGGAGCTTAACAATTGCCACTTGTTGACATCAGTGTCACTGGGTCTTCCATGTTTGCAGAAAATTCAACTGATTCAGTGTCGAAAGTATATTGTTATTCCATCAATTCCCCTTTCTTTTTAGTACCAATCTAAAAAGATTGCCTTGATGCTTTTGGCTGGACATAATTTTCTTTTATATGTATCATGTCTTTCTTTTTACTTTTATTTTATAATAATAATATAAATTCTTCCATGCAGATTTACTGACTTGAATGTACAATGTTCTATGCTATCATCCATAACAGTGTCCAATTGTGTCGCACTCCATTGCATTAACATCAGTTCAAATGCACTTAAAGTATGTTTTCAAGGCACTATTGACTTGCTATTTTTTCTGTCTTGGTTGTTGATAAGAGTTTGAGCTATAGTGATGGTTTCATGAGAATGCAGAAATTAGCGTTGCAGAAGCAGGAAAATTTGACAATGTTGGCACTGCAGTGTCAAGGTTTGCAAGAAGTAGACCTCACAGATCGTGCATCTTTGACAGATTCTATTTGCAACGTTTTTAGTGATGGTGGTGGATGCCCTAAGTTGAAATCATTGGTTCTGGATAATTGTGAAGTTCGTGAATAGGTTCTTCCTGTATAGTTAATTTTTCTCAGTTCTCATGCAGTGTCTAAGGTTAGGGCTTACTACTGGAACTTACAAAGATTGGGTGATAAACGAGACATAAGATGATATATATACATTTCAAAGACTAGGTGGTAAAAGAGGCTTGAAATGAGATGGATCTGTAAGATTGGTTTCATCTCAGCTCTCTGATCACTTCAAATGGCACTGTATATTGATCTGAGTTCTGGTCTGCATCTAACATCGCTAACCAATATTCTTTAATTGTTTTTGGTGTTAACAAATAAAATATGAAACCTTGGTTCCTGCATTGTCTTGAGTCTTTATTTTGGTGTTCTGACAAAAATCTTGGTTTTTCTATTTTTACCAGAGCTTGACGGCATTGCAGTTCTCCAGTACATCTTTAGTCACCCTATCACTGGTTGGTTGTCGTGCTATCACTACTCTGTATCTGGCATGTCCTTGTCTTGAGAAAATTTGTTTAGATGGCTGTGATCATCTGGAAAGAGCTTCATTTTGTCCTGTAAGTTTAGAATGGCTCTAAACTTTCATCTGAAATTAATTTTCCTATTTGGTGCATGCAATTTCTTACTCTTATAACAAATTAATGCTCAAGAATTTTCCTGCTTTCAGGTGGCTCTTCGGTCAATTAATCTCGGAATATGCCCTAAATTGAACACCCTCAGAATCGATTCTCCACATATGGTGTCACTTGAGCTGAAAGGATGTGGCATCTTATCTGAAGCTTCCATAAACTGTCCTCTATTGACATCTCTAGATACTTCTTTTTGCAGGTTTATTTTGCTACCTTTGTTTGTGATCCTGTATTCTGTTCCATGGCTGATGCTTGTATTAAAATTTACATGCAGCCAACTTAAGGATTATTGCTTATTCAACCACCGCTTCTTGCCCTCTGATATAGTCATTAATATTGATGTCATGCCCATCTATTGGTTGCGACGGTCTTTACTCTTTGCACTGGCTTCCGAATTTAACAACACTTGATTTGTCATATATTTTTTTGGCAAATTTGCAGCCTGTTTTTGAGTCTTGTTTGCAGCTAGAGGTAACTTGTAAATCCTTAATTATATGAATGAATTGATGGACCATACATGGACTATCAGTGTTGTTCACATTAGGTTGTTCGTACTACTAATACCTGATGAATGCGTGAATGTTGATCAGTTTGTACTCTTAATGGTACTGTGTTTTGATCTAAAATGCTAATGCCACTTCAGTTAATTTTGTGGAGAATTTTCACTCATCACATCCACTATGTTGTTTCACTCATACCATTAAAGGAAGTCTAAGAAAATTCTTGCATTCTTGCTAATTATCTGATTTAAGCTTTCATTGTTTTGGATGCTCCGTGTTTTCCATATCTCCTGCCGTACTCTTTTGCTTACTTATCAATTTCTTTCTTTTAGGTGCTAAAATTACAAGCTTGCAAATATCTATCTGACTCATCATTGGAGGCTCTTTACAAGGAAGGTGCTTTACGAGAACTTGGGGATTTGGACTTGTCATATGGTACCCTGTGCCAATCTGCCATAGAGGAGCCTCCTAATTTATGTTTTCTATTTATTTTATCCGGTACTCCTAATTTTTTTCTGCCTGTATTTGAATTCAGCAATTGTTGCTCTTTGGAAGTTTTGAAGCTCAGCTGTCCTAGATTGGCTAGTCTCTTTCTTCAGGTATGCACCCTCATTTCTCAGTCTTTAAAACCACATGTTTTTAATATTTTAGGTCCACCTTTTTCCCCTTTGTTTTGGTGATTTCTATTCGGAGTGTATTCTTAAAGATGCTTGGTATTTACTAGGCTTTTAGTAGACATCTCTTTTGTCAAAGGATGCATAAATAAGTAGTTCGTTCCATTAGTTTCACTGATCTAATATAGTGTGAAACTTGCCCTTTTTTAGTTTGATCTAAAAGTTATCAAATTTTCAGACTCTGAATGTGTTGTTGCCTTTTTCATGGAGTACGTGTTCTTGCCCTGAATCCCCTTTCAGATTCCTGTTTCCTTGATGCTATGTCGTTTTGATTTCAATTGTCACACGGTCATATATGAATGTGGATGTACGTACATGAGTTTCTTACTTGATGCTGTTTTTTACGTTTCCTTTTGCATATCGATCATTTTAAGTCCTGCAACATTGAGGAAGAAGCTTCTGAAAGTGCTATATCACAGTGTGCCATGCTGGAGATTTTGGATGTTCGCTTTTGTCCAAAGGTGACGGCTTTATTTTTGTTTTCTGTAAGATTTTGCTCGGTTTAACGTCCCTCGTACTTCAATCTCTAGGTTTAAGTAAAACTAATATAGGTCATTAATGTTTTAATGCTGTGGCGGATAGATTTGCACAATGAGCCTGGGGAGGTTTCGTGTAGTTTGTCCCAGTTTGAAGCGTATTTTTCGTAGCTTGTCACCTGCATGATGTGAATGCGATCGAGAGTTCATGTGCTCGTGCTATTGGCAGAAGCAACAGCTTGATATTTTTTCATGATGTAAATGGTCACCCATCATTGCCCCATGTTTCTTTTGGATACATATTTATGTGTATGTATATGACTTATTGATTGTTCTTGTATCGACAGAAGGAATTATGTGGCCACTATCTATGTAAATGGTTCCCGATGGCGAGACTCTTAACATTTCATATCACTAAACAAACTAAGGCATCTCCAACTTGACCCGAATCAGATCCGATAACCCAGATGGTTGCTTCGTAGTCGTAAAGCAACCGAAACGATGTAGAGAGTTATTTATTATTTATTTATTTATTTATTTATTTATTCATTTATTTATTCATTTATTTATTCATTTATTTATTCTGTCTCAAATCTCGAAAATTACTCAAATATAGAACACTGGCAATGGCAGTGGATTTATGGCTTCTTTTGTCTCCATTTCCTTTTCCTATTAGTTTCTGCTAATACTCAAAATAAAGTCTCTCTTTTGGTGAAAAACTTGAATTGGTGTGAAATTAAGAGTTGGGTATTTCGTTTTATTGCTAGAACGGTGTGCATTAAATTAAAGAAGTTATCAAGAGGTTGATGTTAGGGGCGAGTAAAATTTGACTTAAAAATTTAAAAAAATTTATTCATCTTGATGCTAATAATCTCGATTTGACCCAGACTCTAATTTTATAACTTCGATTTAATTTTTTAAATAAAATATTAGTTATAATATAAGACTTAAATAACTCAAAAAAAATTAGTGATTAGTGGATTGGTTTTTAAGTTTTAATTTATCATTTCTAGATAATATATATATATATATAATTAGTATTACAACATTGTAAATAGATATAATTAAATTTAATTAGTAGCTCAAACAATTTGGTTTAACTCGAATTTTATAAATTCGATTTGAATCAAAAGTTTTAAATAAAACTTGAGTTATAAAATAAGATAGGTAACTCAAAATGTTTTAACTCAACCAAATTGAATACTCACCCCTAGTTAAAGTAGAAAAAAAAAAAAGAACTCAATTAAAAAAAATACTATCAAACACAGGGACTAAAAGTTATTTTATCTAAAAAGATTTGATTGGATCCGGGCTTACCTGGCTGGCTGGCGTAGAATTTCAACCACAAAGGTTATGTGAGGTTCACTTAATTGCAACAAAAATACACGTGCGGATATAATTGCAAGCTTACGTGGCGGAATACAATTTGATACCATTTAAAAAAAATCAGCTACGGTCCTCGGCGTTTCGTTGTCGGCTTCAAACATGTCCTGGTAGCATTCTGTGTTGTTGTCTTTTTTTTCCTTATATGAACACACAATGGCAATGACAATGGAAATGGCAGGCGATCTGTGAGGGCTCTCTCTGTCAACTCAGCCAAAGCTCTCTTTCAATAATGCCGCGAAGCTCAAAGTTGACCGTTTTGGCAGACAAATCATTGACCGAGAGGTTTGAGCAAGTCAAACTCCGGCTGTAACTCATGGATTTGTCTTGTTCAATTCATTGGAGACACGTTACAGCCGGAGGAATCGTCCAGCCAACGGAAGGAGCTGAAGCTTAAAGATTCCTCGGTTCTACTCGATGTCGACGGGATGATGTGCGGCGGATGCGTGTCGCGAGTTAAATCAGTTATCTCCTCCGACGAGCGATTCGAATCGGTAGTGGTCAACTTATTGACCGAGACAGCGGCGATCAAGTTGAAGGAGGAGGTGACGGAGAGCGAAACCGTGGAGAGTGTTGCGGAGAGTATAGCTCAGCGCGTGAGCGAGTGCGGGTTCGCGGCTAAGAGGAGAGTGTCGGGGGTCGGAATGGGGGGAGGACTTGAGGAAGTGGAAGGAAATGTTGAAGAAGAAAGATGAATAGTTGGTGAAGAGTAGGAACGGAGTGGCGTTTGCTTGGACTTTGGTTGCGCTGTGTTGTGGAGGTCATGCTTCACATATTTTGCATTCACTGATCGGCCATGGTAATTTAATTCAATTCATGCAATTTCTTATTTAAATTTGAAATGTGATAAATGACGCCTTTGATTTAATTATCTATTCAGGATCTTTTTTGGAGGTCCTCCATCACTGTTGTTTTTTATCCTTTATTATCTTCACATACATTAACATCTTAGCCGGTATTTAAGAAATTTCTATGTTTGGAAATATGGATTTGTATTATATTTGCTATATTAATTATGAGAATGAAGAATTTCGTAGTACTATAAATTTAATATGATATATAGTTGAAAGGTTTAGAAATTTGGATGCCAAATTCACTACAAAAGAGGCAGATGACACCCATTTGGATCCATACCCAAAAAAAATTTTGAAGTTACGTTTATATGTTTTATCATACAATTTTAAACTATTTTTGTAATCGAAATTTCCGAAAACAACCCATATTTAAGGTTCCATGGTCGTAAGGCGTTTACTAGCAAAACTCTTGCTAAAGTTTCTTAATGCTGTTGTGACTAGTGAGTAAAGGTTGATTTCAATCAATAATGTTCTCAAAAAATGTTTTGCAGACTTGCTAGTTGATGGATTAATGGCGTTCAAGAAGGGGTCGCCCAATATGAATTCTCTTGTGGGATTTGGATCAATTGCTGCATTTATCATTAGTGCAGTGAGACTTTTCTTTATTTCCTTTGTCTTTCTCAACATAGAATCATCTACTCGATCTGCTAAGTTCATTTGGTTCTTATATTTGCCTTTTTCTTGTAGTTCTCTTATGAGTGTTCAGAATCGTTAATATTTGCTCGTTATTTTTTCAATTTTGTGGATTTATTGCTGCTAATTTAGTTGTGTTATGCTTATTTACGTGCAGGCCCTTACATTCTAGAACTAGTGGTAAAACATGTGTATCCTGTATTTTTTTATTATTTGGTCACGGCTGGAGACATGAGCACGACACGGTCTGACGTGACAGCTTCTAGAAGGTACAGTCAGCGACAGTTTCTAGAAGATCTACTCAACGCGCCTTCTGGAAGATGGACGAGTAGAGTTGCATTAGGAGACTTATTTAGAATTTGAATTTAGGAAAAACAATTATCTTTAGGATTATTTTATTTTAATTTATTTGTTTATCTTTAGGATTATTTTACTTTAATTTATTTGTTTATCATTAGGCTTTGAGAGTCTATAAATACCCTCTTGGGGTAAGCCTAAACACACATCTCAGATTACAATTATGTTCTTCTTTCTAGTTTTATTAAAGCTTTCTTTTTTTTTATTGAAAGCACATTCGACTTCCTGAGAACACACTTGGCGAGATAGCTTCGCTAAGAGGGAATTGAGATCGAAATTGACGGTTATAGAAGCAACAATCCGAGTCGGTCGCCATGAACTTAAACAGTAATTAATCTACGACAATTGATTTTGATTAGATCAATTTCCGAAGTCGGAATCAAAGATTGCCTTGGGTATTCGGTATACAAAATAGAGTCACGGGGATTGCTCTTGTAACAAAGTAACCGACGTGAATCCCGAAGGGAAAATCTATTTCGATGATCTAAGGGAAATTGAGTCAAAGTGAAGCTTGAGGCTGTTTTTACCATATATATTTTTTGACTTAAAATCTTTTCTTAATTTTTACTTCAAATCATTTTTATTATTATTTAAAAATATTTGTACCAACACGCCTAGTTTAAACAATTCAGAAAAAAATTTGAAATTTTCTAAGTCCCTATAGAATCGACCCTTATTTCTCTTTACTACGTATTTCCTTATTTATTAACTGAGAAAAAGAAATTTATTTTGACATCGAAACGACAGTTGTCAAATTGGCGTCAAGTATTCTCCTTCGTAGTTCACTTACTTTCGCCGTAGGGAAAAACCTGTCAAGAAAAATACGAGTCATTTGAGCTCATATAGTAATAGAATTAGGGGAAGATAAAATAACCACTCCTTAAGACGATTCGGCTAAGGAAAAAGGAAGCTCTAAGTTTTATTTGATCCTCGGTTACTCTCTGTGGTCTCATGCTGGAGCAGACCATGTGAAATTCCGTGAGATGTTTGTGTGAATTCTAGTTTGGCAATCCACGGAATGTAGGGAGGAGATGAATAAGGCCAGTGTTTAACTGATATAGGTTTCTTCTTGGGGGAAATCAATGCACAAAGGCTCTTGTTCAGTAGGTGTCGCGGCTAACTCTCTGATAGTAGGATCGGCCATCGGAATTGGTTTTGTATCAACAGATTCACCTGAATTTGATTCTTCTTCTGGATTTGATTCTTGTCTCCTTCTTTCCCGAAGCATCTGTGCGTGAAGTCTCCTAGCTCTGGCTTTGATCTCCGAGTCGTACTCCAATAATGTGCCTGGATTAGTTCTGGTCATAAATCAAAAGCAAACAAAAAATTAGTAACTTTGATGAAGTTCTCGGTAACGGCGCCAATTTGACAACTATCGTTTCGATGTCAAATAAAATCATTCTTCTTAATTAATAAATAAAGGAAACACGTAGTATAGAGAAGTAAGAGTCAATTCCACAGGGACTTATAAAATTATAAATTTTTGTTTGAATGATTTTACCGGGAGATAAGTAGTGAAAGGGGGGGGGTTTGGTAAAAATATATTAAATAGTAAAAAGTGTTTTAAAATAAGAATAAAGAGATTCAAGAATTAAATGTTGAAAATGAATATGGTATAAACGGCCTCAAGCTTCACTTTGACTCAATTTCCTTTAGTTTATCAAATTAGATTTTCTCTTCGGGATTCACGTCGGTTACTTTATCTATAAGGGCAATCCTCATGACTCTATTTTGTATACCGAATACCCAAGGCAATCTTTGATTCCGACTTCGGGAATTGATCTAATCAACATCAATTGTCGTAGATCAATCACTGTTTAAGTTCACGGCTACCGACTCGGATTGTTGCTTCTATAACCGTAAATTCCGATCTCAATTCCCTCTTGGCGAAACTATCTCGCCAAGTATGTTCTCAGGAAGTCGAATGTACTTTCTATAAGCCAAATATTTCTCCCACACGTTGACCGCAACAACAATCTATACCAAAGTCTATCTTTGATTTTGAAAAACTGTTTTGATTTTGAAAAATAGCGTAAAGATTGAGAGAGATATTCCGAAGATATTAAGGGCATGTTTCAATTCTCCCGTTAGAATTTAGTCATCGCTTCAGCTCTCAGCTTATGAAAAATTTATCTAAGCATGAAAAAAGTCATACTTAGCATATTTAAAAACAAATTGAAAATAAAGGTAAAAACCGAAAAACTTCAAAAGTAAAATAAAAGAGAAAACTTTAATAAAACTAGAAAGAAGAAAAGAATTGTAATCTGAGATGTGTGTTTAGGCTTACCCTAAGAGGGTATTTATAGCCTCTAAAAGCCTAAGGATAAACAAAGAAATTAAAATAAAATAATCTTAAAGATAATTATTTTTTTTCTAATTCAAACTCTAAACAAGTTTCCAAATGCAACTCTGCTCGTCCATCTTCCAGAAGGCACGCTGAGTAGATATTCTAGAAACCGTCGCTGACTGGACCTTTTAGAAACTACCACATCATACCGTGTCGTACCCAAAGTCGTACCATGTCTCCGGAAGTGACCAACTAATAAAAAAATGCAGATTACGCTTGTTTTATCACTAGTTCTGGAAAGTAAGGACCTGTACGAAAATAAGCATAACATAACCAAATCAGCAACAATAAATCCACAAGATCGAAGAAATAAAATATTAACGATTCTGAACACTCATCAAATTGCCCCTCACTTATCTCATGTTTTTCCTCAAGTATGATATAATCAAACAAGTCAAAAATTTCATTTACCATTCTTTGTCAATTTTCACATTCAAGGAAGCAAGGTAGAGACCACAAGAATTATTCAAGTCAAGAAATCAATCAATTGAACATCACAAATTGGAACAAGTCAAATGCAATTGTAACATCCATTCATTCATTAATCTCAATGCCCATGACTCAACATCTTACTGGGATTCACTAAAATCACTCAATGTGTTTGGGGTATAGAAACATTCAATGTCAAAATTGGCACGATATTACCATAGGCCTGCAAGTAAATCAAATCTCCACTACTAATGAGAACAAGATGCATAAATCAAATGGTCTTTTATTGGTTATAACGGGGCTTAGATAAAGGTGGGGAAAAGACTAAATATATGGCGAAGAATTCAAGGCAAAGAACTAACAAATAATAAGTTCAACTCCATCAAACATGAACCTCAACAAGATAAAAAGACAAACTATCGAACAACAAAATTCTTTTCGGAATGCATTTGATTTTTTTCTCTTTGTTGTTGTTTCGTGTTCCATTTTTTTCTTCTTTTTTTCACGTCTTTTTCTCTCTTTTTTCGAACAAAATCTCTTTTTTTTCCTTTTTGAAATGCTTTTTTTTCGAGGCAGCATACAATGGTTAAATTATTCACTTGCCCTAAAAAGGGTAGAAAAGAGGGATAAAATAAAAAGGCTCGGGTTTATGAATATGGTGAAAACAAAGAAATGGGAATAGGCTCAAAAGTGGTTAACTAAGGGAAAATGCATGGAAAACGGAATAGTTAATCCTAAGGTGCCCAAATCATCTTTAAGCATCATGTTCATGTGTAATCTCGACAGTATTTAAAATGCAGGTTCTAGAATACCAATGTCAAATTCTACACACTCAATCAAACAAAATGAGAGCGAAAATGATATGCTCGTAAAGGCTCAAATCTCACCAAATTGTTTTATGCATTGAGCTAAGCACATTTCAACCAACAAAATCATGGAATATCACAAAAATATCAACTTGATCACAATTCGTGCTATTCGCTATCAAGAACATCCTAACCTAAACAATCATGTGTTCCCAAACAAGCATAACATTCCAAAAATATTCAACAAGACAAAGAAATTCAATGAAATTTCTGCAAATCCAATCAAAACATACTAGCATCAAAACATAAAGATAAGCAAAAGGGAAACTCAACCTAGACTCTACTCCCCCTCACTTAAAGCGTTTTGCCTCAAAACGTAAAATTAAAGTGCAAGAGAAGGAATAGAGTACTCCTAGAATTTAATGACGACATGGTTCCCTTAGAAGTGTGCTAACGTGCGGCGTAGGGAGTCAACGGTATCGATACCGTCAGAGGGGTATCGATGCCACTATATAGTAGTATCGATACCATTTGAGGGTATTGGTATCATATTTCGATTATGTTTCCACGGTATCGATACCGTCAGAGGGGTATCAGTACCACACTGCTTGCAAGCCATTACATGGTCCCAGGGTCTGAATTTGGCATTATTCAAATGGTAATCTCTCAATTCTTCGTTGTTTAAGTTTGAAACACATTCGGTTCCTGCAAAATAATAATAAAAATTAAATGAAACATGCTTAATCAAAATAAAAATAAAAATTGAAAATGTAACGGAATTAAAAACAATAGGATGCCTCCCATGAAGCGTTTTGTTTAACATCGTTAGCTTGGCGACCTGATTCAGACTACAGGTTCCGTGACAAACACTTCCACTTCATTCTCTTTTTCCAACTAAGAAATTCCTTATGAGAAATTAGAAAATTCTCATAAAGATTTCTTCAGATATTTCCCAAATTAAAAATCTTGTTGAAAAGAATAGCCGTCAAAACATTTTTTTTTACCAAAAATTGATTTCTTCAAATGATTCCTCAATGGTTTCAACTTAATTTTTGGTGCCTGCAAAAGGAAGGTAAATCTTTAGGCTTTAAAGGAGTTAAGATCAAATCTGAATCAACAACTGAAATATTTTTCAACTCCCTTATGTCGTCTTTTTTATCATCCGATTTCCTATATAAATCATCAACAAAGTTAGATTCATCATTAACAAGTTAGTAACGCCAACAAAATTAATAATATGCATGTTATCTGGATATCTCATTGGTATATAAACATCAAATTTTCCGATCTCACCGTCTAACTCCATAGTAAGAATATCGCTTCGAACGTCAATTTTTGCATTTGCCGTGCTCAGAAAGGGACGACCAAGGAGAATTTCAGAATGAATGTTACTATGATCATTTTCCATATCAACCACATAAAAATCAACAGGAAAATTAAGTCTTCTACCTCTACTAGAACATATTCTATGAGTCATTCAGGATAAATAATTAATTTGTTGGCGAGCTGAAGTGTAACTCTCGTCTTCTTTAAAGGCTCGATTGAAATTAAATTATAGACGGAGAGAGGCATTACATTGATAGAGGCACCTAGATCGCACATAACTCACTTGCTTTTAACCTTACCAATTTTACAAGGTATTGAAAACATACCTTGATCCTTATACTTTGGTGGAAGCGTCGTTGGAAAACTGCTGAGACGTTCTCACCTAAATTCACCTTTTCGTTTCCGGTAAGTCGCCTTTTATTAGTGCATAGATCTTTAAGGTATCTGGCATACCTCGGTACTTTTCGGATTAACTCAAGAAGCGAAATATTTATTTCCATTTTCCGTAATACATCCATGATTTCTTTCTCCTCTGATTGTTTGTCTCTTTTAATGAATATTTCAGGAAAAGGAGGCGGAATGACATAGGGAGATGGCGTAGAATTAGTTTCTGAATCATCTTTATTTTTTTTCTCGGGATTCTATGAAAAATGCTTCTTCTTCCCTCTAGGAGTTCAAATTTTCTTCTTCTTTTGGATCTTGCGCTTACTTCCTTTGGGTTTGGTTGTTCAATAAATGTACCGCCTCGGAGGGTGATGAAGCTAACATTCTCTCTTGGATTCGGCTCAGTTTGTGATGATAACCTCCTTTGTGATTCTAATCTCCCCACGGTTTGAGTCAGTTGGCTCATCTTCTTGCCTATCTCTTGGAAATGGGCTTTAGTACGAATCTGGCATTTTTCCTAGGAAAGTGCTAACCTCTCGACAATTGACTTTAATGATGTCTTCTGCGGCTGTTGTGGTGGTGAAGGTGGTCTCACTTGATAATCTTGATTCGACATTGAGTTTTGAGCATAACTAAAATTCAGATGATCCCTCCATCCTGGGTTGTAAGTATTGCCGTAGGGATTGTAAGCTCTTTGGGGAGGTCCTGGAAAGTTTATAACTGCATTGACTTGAGTTGCTACATCATCTTGAATCAGTGGACAGTCGTCTGTCGGATGATCAGATAATGCACATATTCCACACGATCTGTTTGGTCCCGTCTTTCCTGCAACAAGAGATTTAATGACTTCAGTTAACTTATTTATCTTATTTTCTAAGGAATATGAACTTATCTCATGAACCCTTTGAGGAGGTTCATTATTTGTGCGAAATTGTTGGGAATTTACAACCATTGTGGAAATTAAGTCCCTAGCCTCAGTAGGAGTCATATTCACCAAGGCACCACTGTTGGCAGCATCTATCATCTTCATTTCCAATGGAGTTAATCCTGCATAAAAGTATTGAAGGAGTGTTTGTTCAGTTAACCCATGTTGTGGGCAACTAGAACATAACTTTTTAAACTGCTCCCAGTAGTCGTAAAGTGACTCTCCATCAAGTTGCCTGACTCCAAGTATTCTCCTTCGTAGTTCACTTACTTTCGCCTCAGGGAAAAACCTATCAACAAAAAGACAAGTCATTTGAGCCCATGTAGTAATAGAATTAGGGGGAAGATAAAATAACCACTCCTTAGCCGATTCAGCTAAGGAAAAATGAAAAACTCTAAGTTTTATTTGATCCTCGATTACTCCCTGTGGTCTCATGCTAGAGTAGACCATGTGAAATTCCGTGAGATGTTTGTGTGGATTCTCGTTTGGCAATCCGCGGAATGTAGGGAGGAGATGAATAAGGCCAGTTTTTAACTGATACGAAGTTTCACCATGGGGAAAATCAATGCACAAAGGCTCTTGTTCAGTAGGTGTCGCGGCTAACTCTCTGATAGTAGGATCGGCCATCGGAATTGGTTCTGTATCAACAGATTCACCTGAATTTGATTATTGTCTTCTTATTTCCCGAAGCATCTGTTCGTGAAGTCTCCTAACTCTGGCTTTGATCTCCGGGTCGTACTCCACTAATGCGCCCGGATTAGTCCTAGTCATAAATCAAAAGCAAACAAAAAATTAGTAACTTTGACAAAGTCCCCGATAACGGTGCCAATTTGACAACTGTCGTTTCGATGTAAAAATAAATTCATTTTTCTCAATTAATAAATAAGGAAATACGTAGTAAAGAGAAATAAGAGTCGATTCCACAGGGACTTAGACAATTCCAAATTTTTGTCTGAATTTTTAAAACATGCGTGAAAGTAGTAAATGAGGGGTTTTGGTAAAAAGATATTTAAATAATAATAAAAGTGATTTGAAGTAAAAATAAAGCAAAGATTTTAAGTCGAAAAATAGATATGGTAAAAATAGCCTCAAGCTTCGCTTTGACTCAATTTCCCTTAGATCATCGAATTAGATTTTCCCTTTGAGATTCACGTCGGTTACTTTGTCTCCAAGGGCAATTCTTATGACTCTATTTTGTATACCGAATACCCAAGGCAATCTTTGATTCCGGCTTCGGAAACTGATCTAATCAACATCAATTGTCGTAGATCAATTACCGTTTAAGTTCGTGGCGATCGACTCTGATTGTTGCTTCTATAACCGTCAATTCCGATCTCAATTCCCTCTTGGCGAAGCTATCTCGCCAAGTGTGTTACCAGGAAGTCGAATGTGCTTTCAATAAACCGATCCTTCCGCCCACACGTTTAATCGCAACAACAATCTAGTCCAAAGTCTATCTTTGATTTTGAAAACTATTTTGATTTTGAAAAATAAGCGCATAGATTAAGAGAGATATTCTGAAGTTATTAAGGGTCTGTTTCAATTCTCCCGTTGGAATTGAGTCATCGCTTCAACTCTCGACTTGTGAGAAAAACGAAAAACTTGAAAAGTAAAATAAAAAAGAAAGCTTTAATAAAACTAGAAATAAGAAGAGAATTGTAATCTGAGATGTGTGTTTAGGCTTATCCCAAGAGGGTATTTATAGTCTCTCAAAGCTTAAGGATAAACAAATAAATTAAAATAAAATAATACTAAAGATTATTGTTTTTTCTAAATTCAAACTCCAAACAAGTCTCCTAATGCAACTCTGCTCGTCCATCTTCTAGAAGGCGCGCTGAGTAAATCTTCTAGAAACCGTCACTAACTGGACCTTCTAGAAACTGTCACGTCAGACCGTGTCGTGCCTAGAGTCGTGCCCAAATAATAATAAAAATGCAGAATAAGCCCATTTTACCACTAGTTCTGGAAAGTAAGGATTTGCACGAAAATAAGCATAACACAACCAAATTAGCAGCAATAAAGCCACAAGATTGAAGAAATAACGAGAAAATATTAACGATTCTGAACACCCATCTATCTCACTTGTTGACCCTGGACTTGAATGGGATGCTTTATTCTTTGATAAACCGGTGATTTACCCCCACTTTTACTGCTTTCCAGTATTTATTTTTTATATCATGGCTCTCCTATAGCTACCAAATATCATGATAAGCTTCCTTTTTCTTTCATTATTTTTTATATCATTATTTCTTTTATTCTGAACATTCATTATTTTTTATATCAGTGCTGGTTTGGTTGATTATTTCTTCTTTTGAAGCGCTTTTGTAATTTGGCATGCAGGTCATGCTTCTTGGTTTTGTGCTCCTGGGACGTTCTTTGGAAGAAAGAGCAAGGATTACGGTATCCAATGACATGAATGAACTTTTAGTGAGTCTCAAATTACTTTCTTCTTGTGTTATTATACTTCTCGTCATGCTTGGTGGTCGATGACCTCTGGCTTAAAGAATACAGATCCTTAAAACTAACTAAGATATAACATGCTTTTATAATATCACTCATCTTAATGTCATTCCGTTGATTTCACATATGAGATCATTGGTTTTGCAGTCACTAATATCCACTCAGTTAAGGCTCGTGATTACTTCATCATACACTGATTCCTCTGCTGATTCTGCACTTTGCTCAGATGCTATTCGAGTTGGAGACTCGGTTTTAGTTTTGCCTGGAGAAACAATTCCTGTAGATGTAAGTCGGGAATGTGTTTTAAGATAAAATTTGGTACATTATGATCTGCTTCATAAACTTGGTCCATGTACAGAAACTCCCTTAGTATTTTCAGTTAAAGTCAACAACATACTGATAATGATATGAGACTAAGATGAAACTTTTGTAATCTCTGTATTATTAAATTTACCATATATATGGACTTATGCTGAAACTAGAAATCTCCACACAGGGAAAAGTTCTTGCAGGAAGAAGTGTGGTTGATGAATCCATGCTGACTGGAGAATCACCTCCAGTATTCAAGGAAAAAGGTCTTATGGTCTCTGCAGGAACAATAAATTGGGTAAGAAATTTTGAGGAATATAATTTAGAAATGCTCTGGCTTACGCCACTAGCTTTTTCTTTAGAATGAGATATACTTTACAATTGCTTATTTCAGAGATATAGCAATAACTTTAGTAGTAAAATGCATGGGATTGCTTGGGATAATTAGAGATGAATAAGTATTTTTAGAGAAAGATTAAATGTTGGTATTAGTCGGATATTTTATAAATTATATCTTAAGAATATTAGATTGAACCCTCTACCCATGCAATCATCGTTTATGTTTATGAATGTTCTTTTTCAGGATGGTCCTTTAAGGATAGAAGCAACTTCCACTGGCTCCAACTCAACTATTTCTAAGATTGTACGCATGGTTAGTGCCCCAGTGAACCTTTTTTATTGGATTAGTCAATAGCATAACTAATATCAATAGCATAACTAATATCAAATAATAAAATAGTTGGAATCTTATCCATGGTTAAAGTTGACAATTTTATATGCACTTCATTTCTTGTTCTCCTCTCCTGATCATTCCCCCCAAGTTAATTGTATTCCTTTTCCCCAAACTTTGTTCCATTCTAGAAGTATAATTTCTGCATTAACTTACTGATTTCTTCAGTTACCATTTCTCCATGCTATTTTTATAACTCAAACCAGATTATTCTGGTCCTGTGGGTTTTTGTTTTAGTTGGTTATAAATGTTTTTTGCCTCTTAGCATCCTGCATATTGTGTACTGGCTAATCTTACTTGTCTTTCTCCTTGTTGCTTTCTCTGTCCAGGTATTATGCTGTGTCGCACATATTTCCAGATGTTTTGCTCAATGATATTGCTGGCCCTGATGGAGATCCTTTGCTTTTGAGTTTGAAACTTGCAGTGGATGTCTTAGTGAGTTTTCTTATGTTTATACGTGTTTCTTCTCCAGCTTATTGCCTAAATATTAGTTGCCTGATTGTTTACATTCTTTACCCATTTGATTGCCAAGAAAGTTCTCTGTTATGACAGTAGTCTCAATATGGGAAGAATTGCTTAACTTGGTAGCACTTCAAGATAGTTGCTTGAATAGATGTAATATTTTTATTAGAGAATTGTCACTGAAAGTTATTTGTGCAAAACAAATTTTATTTGCACTACCAGTTTGTAATGCTGGTTTTTGCTTTCCAGGTTGTTTCCTGCCCTTGTGCTTTGGGTCTTGCCACACCAACAGCAATCCTTGTTGGCATCTCCCTCGGTAATTATCTAGCATGTAAATAAATATTGATTTTGATGCATTTTCTGTTGAATTTGAATAATAGCATGCATACTGGTCATATAACGTTTTTCCTTTGCATTTTACAATCAACAGCTAACTCTGTGTTTCGGCAATGAAACTCATCAGCAGCAAGACAAGGACTGCTTATAAGAGGTGCAGATGTTCTAGAGCGCTTGGCCAATGTAGACCATGTAGCTTTTGACAAAGTACTTTACCCTAAAAAATAATGCTCTCTCTCTCTCTCTCTCTCTCTCTATATATATATATATATATATAATGTGCTACATTAGAAGTTCACTACATTACTCTTTTTCAATGTGCAGACAGGGACTCTCACTGAAGGAAAACCCAGTGTCTCTTCGGTGGCTTCCTTTACTTATGATGAATCAGAAATTCTTCAAATTGCTGCTGCAGTAGAGAGAACGGCATCACATCCAATTGCTAAGGTGTTGAAATGACTCACAATTTACTGGACTAAGGCAATGGTATAAATCAGAAGGTGGTTGCGACAGTTGGAAGCCAAAACTAACTCAGTTATAACTGTCATTGACTTTGACAGTTGGTTGCTGAACCGATCAACTTGGAGGGGGTCTTTAGTTATAAATAAAGATATAAGTGAGTTGAGAGGGTTCAAGGAGAGATCAGATTGTATTGAGAGATTTAGAGAGAGTTCTTACTTCCGGTTCTAAATCTTGTAATCTTGTTTCGTTTGCTTTAGTGAAATTGATTCCTTCCTGTGGATGTAGGTCACACTGACTGAACCACGTAAATATTTTGGTGTTCTTGATTTTCTGGTTTGTTTTCTGGATTCTTGTTCTGTGTTCGTTCTTCGGATAATTATTGGTAGATTGCACAACAAGTGGCGCCGTCTGTGGGAACAAATCAACGACGATGGGATCTGCCAAGTTTGATATCGAGAAATTCACCGAAAAGAATGACTTTGGCCTATGGAGAGTGAAGATGAGAGCCCTTCTAGTACAACAGGGAATTGTGGAAGCACTGCAAGGACCAACAGCGTTGCCTACTGAGATGCTCGAAAAAGAAAGAAACAATATCTTGGAAAAGGCTCACAGCGCGATAACTCTGAGCCCTAGTGATAAAGCTCTAAGGGAAGTGTCAAGAGAGACAACAACTCAGGCACTCTGGGCTAAACTTGAATTACTCTATATGACTAAATCTCTAGCCAATAGACTCTTCTTAAAACAACGCCTGTACTCCTTCAAGATGCATGAAGAGAAATCAATCTCAGATCAGATTGATGAGTTTGCTAAGATCATAGATGATCTTGAAAACATTGATGTCAAGATGGAGGACGAGGATAAGGCTTTACTGTTGTTAAACTCTATACCCAAGAGTTATGAGCATTTCAAAGATACAATGCTTTATGGAAGAGTGCAGACAATTTCACTAGATGAGGTTCAATCGCTGATTAGAGCCAAAGAGCTTAAAAAGAAACATGATATGAATGAGGAGAACAGTGTAGATAGTCTTACTGTTAGAGGAAGATCATATAGAAGAGACTTGAGGAACAATCAGAACAGATCAAGATCGAGAAAAGGAAAGAAAAATGGAAATTAGTCATCAAAGGGACCGTTCAAGTGTTACCACTGCCATAAAGAAGGCCACTTCAAAAGGAATTGTCCTGACAGAAAGAAAAAATATCAAGAAAAGCCAAAAGATTCAGGAGAAGTAAGTGTAGTCTCTGATGGCTATGATTCGGCTAAAGCTTTGGCAATTACTAAATCAGAACCAAGCAAAGAATGGATTCTTGACTCAGGGTGCTCCTTCCATATGTGTCCTCATAAAGATCAGTTTGAGACACTCCAACTGGTAAATGGTGGAACTGTACTACTTGGAGACAATAAAGCATGCAAGGTGGTTGGTAGTGGGACAATCAGGATAAGGATGTTTGATGGAGCTGAAAGAATACTGCAACATGTCAGGTACATACCAGAACTTAAAAGGAATTTGATTTCTTTAGGAATGTTAGAATCAAGTGGCTATTCTTTTAAGGCAGAAAATGGTTGTATACGAGTAACTAAATGCTCTTTAATTGCCATAAAAGGAGTTAGAAGTAATGGTCTATATTCACTAATTGGAAGAACTGTGATTGGTAACTCGTCAAATGTAGTTCAATCTGAAACTAACAAAGCTAGACTATGGCACATGAGATTAGGACATGTAAGCGAGAGGGGCCTACAAGAACTATCTAAACATAACCTGTTAGGTGATGACAAAATTAATAAATTGGAATTTTGTGAACAATATGTGTTGGGGAAGGCATCTAGAGTAAAGTTCTCCACTGGAACTCATACAACAAAGAAACCATTAGACTATGTACACAGTGATCTATGAGGTCCTGCTAGAACACAAACACATAGATGTGGGAGGTATTTTCTGTCTGTCATAGATGATTACACTAGAAGAGTGTGGGTTTTCATTCTAAAAACAAAAGATGAAGCTTTTGAACGGTTCAAGGACTGGTTAACTCTCACTAAAAACAAGATGGAAACAAAATTGAAGCATTTGAGAACTGACAATGGCCTGGAATATTTTTTCAGAGCAGTTTAATGAGTTGTGCAGAAAAAATGGCATTACAAGGCACAAGACAGTTCGAAATACTCCTCAGCAGAATGGATTAGCCGAAAGGATGAATAGAACTCTCCTAGAGAGAGTGAGATGCATGCTACTTGTTGACGAAAATGGGTAAAGAAAACGAAAGAACACGAGAATTTTACGAGGTTCGGCAATGTGCTTACGTCCTCGGTGCCTAGGCGGCGCTAGAAGTTTTATTCAATGATATTTTAGGTCTATGTTACATCTCTATTTATAATAGAAAACCCTGGTACATAATTACAAAATCAACCCTGTACCGTACCGCGGGGGCTGCGCCCCCACACCCCCAACCCACATAATTCGTAACCCCACAACGAGACTTTTTTATGAGCCATACATAACAAATCTCCACCTTGGCGAATATCCTGCCCCTTGGAAACTTCAATGTGGGTTGGGTTACCTTGCTTCTTTAACAACTCGAAACATTCAACAAGTCCAAGCAATGCTTGAACTTGTCTGTCGTAACTGGCTTGGTGAACATATCAGCGGCATTCTCATCAGTATGTACCTTCTGAAACAAAACCTCTCCAGATGCAACCAACTCTCTGATCTTGTGGAACCTTACATCAATATGTTTAGTTCTAGCACGATACACCTGATTCTTAGCCAAGTGAATAGCACTTTGATTATCACAAAGCAACTGAACTCCACCTTGTTGAACACCCAACTCCTTCACTAAACCAGTAAGCCATAAAGCTTCTTTTGTAGCTTCAGCCGCTGCCATGTATTCAGCTTCAGTTGTAGATAGTGCCACGACAGATTGAACAGTAGACTTCCAGCAAATAGGCCCTCCACCAAGAGTAAACACATACCCTGTCGTAGATCTTCTATTATCCAAGTCACCTGCATAATCTGAATCCACATATCCTACAACCAAAGGGTTATCCCGCTGACTCCCAAAAACAATTCCATGTCCCACAGTACCCTTTAAGTACCGAAAGATCCACTTGACTGCTTCCCAATGTTGCTTACCAGGTTTAGACATGTACTTACAAACTTGACTAACAGCATGAGCTAAATCAGGACGAGTACATACCATCGCATACATCAAGCAGCCAACAGCATTAGAATACGGAACCTTTGCCATATCTTCAGCTTCCTTATCTGTCTTGGGGCACTGTTCTGATGAGAGCTTAAAGTGATTCGCCAATGGAGTGCTAACTGGTTTTGCGCTGCTCATCGCAAACCTTTCTAGCATTTTCTCAACATAACCCGTTGAGATAGCCGCAGTTTCCTTGAGTCTCTGTCCCTGCAAATTTCCATTCCAAGAATTTTCTTTGCAGCACCTAAATCTTTCATATCAAATTCCTGACTCAATAAAGTTTTCAAACCGATAACATCATCCATGTTCTTCGCAGCAATCAACATATCATCAACATACAGTAATAGAAAAATAAAAGAACCATCATCAAGGCTCTTAACATAGACACAACAATCATACTCACATCGGTTGTAGCCAATCTTGATCATATAGGAGTCAAACCGTTTATACCACTGTCTCGGAGACTGTTTTAACCCGTACAAAGATTTCTTCAATCTGCAAACTAAATGCTCGTTTCCAGGTTGAGTGAAACCTTCAGGTTGCCGCATGTAGATCTGCTCCTCTAAATCACCATGCAAAAAAGCAGTTTTAACATCCATCTGCTCTAAATGCAAATCCCAACTAGCCACCAATGCAAGTACTGCTCGGATTGAAGTGTGCCTGACCACAGGAGAAAAGATTTCATCATAATCAACTCCTTTCTGCTGTGAAAAACCCTTCGCTACCAAACGAGCCTTGAACTTCTCCCCCTCTTTTTCTGTTACTGCTGGTTTCTTCTTATACACCCATTTGCAACCAATCGGCTTCTTACCCTCAGGAAGGGGAACTAACTCCCATGTACGATTGTGATTCAAAGACTCCATCTCCTCAACCATGGCTGCCATCCACTTGTCGTTTTCCTGACTAGTAACGGCATCATGAAAAGTAAATGGATCATCATTGCTAACAGTAAGTGCAAAAGATACCAAGTCTTCAAAACCCAATCTGTTCGGAGGCTTTATATTCGTCCGTCTCACCCTGTCTCTGGCGAGACTATAATCCTGCAAATCATCCGTAGTGGAACCACCAGAAGTCGGTTGAGAAGTTTCTGGTTTCTCAACTGGAAACTGCTCGAAATCTACCACTGTCGTGTCTTGCTTCTGCTGCAACATAGACTGTTCATCAAAAACGACATCTCTACTAATCACAACTTTCTTCGCAACTGGATCCCAGAACTTGAATCCTTTGACACCTTTCTTGTAACCCAGAAAAATGCACTCCTTCGATTTTGCATCAAGTTTGGATCTCTCATCAGCAGGTACATGCACATAAGCAGGACAACCAAAAATCCGTAAGTTATCAAAACTAACATCATGACCAGTCCATACCTCTTCTGCAACTTTACCAGCCAGCGATGCCCTTGGCGATCTGTTGATAAGGTAACACGCCATGTTAACAGCCTCAGCCCAGAAGTGTTTGGGAAGCCCCGCATTCAACCGCAAACATCTGGCTCTTTCATTCAACGACCTGTTCATTCGTTCCGCAACACCATTCTGTTGTGGTGTCTTGCGTACTGTAAAATGCCTCTGAATCCCATGCTCCTTACAGAATTGTAGGAACTGTGAATCTGTGTACTCCGTACCATTATCAGACCGCAAACACTTGATTTTTCGTCCTGTTTGGTTTTCTACCTCAGCTTTCCACAGCTTGAACTTCTCAAAAACTTCAGATTTCTGTTTCAAAAAATACACCCAAACTTTCCGTGAAAAATCATCAAAAAAGTAACATAGTACCTAGATCCACCCAAAGACGATGTCGTGGAAGGCCCCCATACATCAGAATGCACATAATCAAGAATCCCTTGAGTTGTGTGCTTCGCAGTCTTGAAACGGACTTTAGTCTGTTTACCAAGAACACAATACTTGCAAAAATTGAGCTTACAGCTTTTGACACCATGCAACAAGTTTCTCTTGTGTAATTCTGCCATACCACGTTCACTAAGATGAGCAAGGCGCATATGCCACAATTTTGTCGTATCATCACAGGACTCAACAGAGTGAACTCCACCTGCAACGGTACTCCCTAACAATCTGTAGATATTCCCTGCAGTCATCTTGCCTTTCATCACAGTCAATGCTCCTTTAACAATCCGAATGGTTTCCCTATCCTCGTCAGCCTTACGGATAAAACCATTCTTGTGCAAAGTGCCCAAGGAAATCAAATTCTTCTTCAAGTCTGGGATATGTCGAACACCACTCAACGTCCGAATGGAGCCATCGTGCATCTTAATTCTGACATCACCAATACCAACAATATTGCAACATCGATCATCACCCAAATAAACCGAACCAGAATTAACCGGCCTGTATGTCGAAAACCATTCCCTATTTGGCGTGATGTGATAAGAACATCCAGAATCAAGAATCCAAGCATCCGTCAATTGTGTCGTTGAAATAGAAAGCATATCACCCTCACTGCAATCAGAAGTATCATCCTCGACCACGTTCACAGACTTGGATGAGCCATCACGCTTCTCATCGGTCTGTTTTTTCAACTTCGGACAGTCTCGCTTCATATGTCCCGCCTCCTTGCACTTGTAACAGTGAATCGTCTTCTTATCCCTGGATTTGGATCTGGAATTCCGCTTCCCGGACCCTGCCTTCTCTGGCTTCCGTCCACGATCTCGATTACCCTTGACATATAAGCTATCGGCTTGAGAGCTTTCCCCTGCATTCTGCTTCCGCTGGTTGTGAGCCAACAAGGCTGCAGTAATCTCCTCAACGTTGATAGTCTCTTTCCCATATGTAAGAGTAGTCACCATGTGTTCGTAAGAGGAAGGCAACGAACACAACAGAATCATCGCTATGTCTTCATCCTCAATTTTCACATCAAGCCGAGCCAGATCAGAAACGATTTGATTGAAGACATTCACGTGTTGCGCCAAATCGTGATCGTCCTACATCTTCAGCCCATACAGCCGCTGCTTCAGATACAGTTTTGTCGTTAAGGATTTGGACATAAACTGACTTTCCAACTTCCTCCAAATTTCGTCTGGAGACGATAGATGCATGACGTGATACATGACCTCGTCCGCCAAGCATAATCGTATGGTTCCTGCCGCTCGCTGCTGCAATTCTTCCCAATCTTCCTCATCCATCGACGCCGGCTTTGTAGGTCGCAAAGCCTTCAAGATCCCTTGCTGCGCCAATAGATCCTTCACCCTCGTTTGCCATAATCCGAAGTTACCCTGACCATCGAATTTCGCGACTTCGAATTTTGCTCCTGATCTCTGATACCAATTGTTGACGAAAACGGGTAAAGAAAACGAAAGAACACGAGAATTTTACGAGGTTCGGCAATGTGCTTACGTCCTCGGTGCCTAGGCGGCGCTAGAAGTTTTATTCAATGATATTTTAGGTCTATGTTACATCTCTATTTATAATAGAAAACCCTGGTACATAATTACAAAATCAACCCTGTACCGTACCGCGGGGGCTGCGCCCCCACACCCCCAACCCACATAATTCGTAACCCCACAACGAGACTTTTTATGAGCCATACATAACAATACTCAATGCTGGTTTACCCAAAAGTTTTTGGGGTGAAGCTGTGTCAACAGATTGTTATCTTATTAACATATGCCCATCGACAGCTATTGGAATAAAGACCCCTTTGGAAATGTGGTATGGGAAACCAGTTAACTACAGCAACCTCAAAGTCTTTGGATGTTTAGCATATGCTCACATCAAACAAGATAAATTGGAGGCAAGAGCTTTGAAGTGTATTTTTATTGTCTATCCACAAGGAACCAAGGGTTATAAACTGTGGTGTATGGAGCCTGGCCAACAGAAATGTATCGTTAGTAGAGATGTGGTATTTGATGAGTCCAAAATGGTGAACCTGCAAAGTTATGTTACTAAGAACAATGTTACTAAGGAGGGCATTCCAATTAAGGTGGAGCTGCATCAACAGCAAACAATGGCTGATCAAAGGACTGGAGTGCATGATCAAGATGGAGAAAACCAATAAGAAGCTGAACCAGAAACCAGATTGGATGACTACAATCTGGTGAGAGATAGAAAAAGAAGAACCATCAGACCACCAGACAGATATGGCCATGCAGACATGATCTCTTACGCATTGAATGTTGCAGAAGAGATTGAAGAGGCTGAACCAAACAACTTCAAAGAAGAACTGAAAAGTAAGGATATGCATAAGTGGACTAAAGCAATGGATGAGGAAATAGCTTCTCTGATGAAAAATAAAACCTTGGAGCTTGTGGACAGACCAAAGAACCAACGAGTAGTAGGTTGCAAATGGATATTCAAAAAGAAGGAGGGCATACCAAGTGTTGAAAAGGCCAAGTATAAAGCCAGGCTTGTTGCAAAGGGATTTACACAGGTCGAAGGAATTGACTATAGCGAAATTTTTTCACCGGTTGTAAAACATTGCTCAATCAGGTTGATTTTAGCACTAGTTGCTCAATATGACTTGGAACTGGAGCAATTTGATGTTAAAACTGCCTTCTTATATGGAGAGTTGGAAGAAACTATCTATATGGACCAGCCAGATGGGTATTGCACTCTTGAAACCAAGGACAAAGTCTGCTTACTAAAGAAATCACTGTATGGACTTAAACAAAGCCCAAGACAATGATATAAAAGATTTGATGAATTTATGTTAAGGATTGGTTTTGCTAGAAGCAGTTATGACAGGTGTGTATACATGAAGAGGCAAGATGGTGAAATAAGTACTTATCTGCTCCTATATGTGGATGATATGTTAGTAGCTAGCAAGAGCAAGGAGGAAGTCCAAGAAATTAAAGATATGCTCAACTCAGAATTTGATATGAAGGATTTGGGGCCTGCTACGAAGATCTTAGGGATAGAAATCACAAGAGACAGAAAAAAAAGCAGACTGTTCTTGTCCCAGAAGTCATATATTCAGAAAGTATTAATAAGGTTCAATATGAATAAGGCCAAGCAGGTTACAACACCAATTGGCCAACATTTTAGATTGTCAAACTCTCAAGCACCTGAGAGTGAAGATGAGAAAAAAATATATAGAGAGTGTCCTTATGCTAGTGGGGTTGGTAGCATTATGTATGGAATGGTTTGCTGCAGACCAGACTTGGCTTACGCTGTCAGTGTCATAAGTAGATTCATGGCAAATACTGGACAAGCTCATTGGGAAGCTTTAAAGTGGACCCTGAGATACTTAAGGGGTTCTATTGAGTTAGGACTGTTGTTTAAGAAACAAGAAAATGAAAGGGAGAAAGTGGTTGGCTATGTGGACTCTGATTATGCAGGGAGCACTGACACTAGGAAGTCACTAACCGGATTCGTTTTCATAGTCTTTGGTACTGTAGTCATCTGGAAATCCAATCTCCAATATGTTGTAGCTCTTTCAACAACTGAGGCTGAATACATTGCTGTGACAGAAGCAATTAAGGAGGCTATGTGGCTAAAGGGCATGGTTGAAGAACTTGGTATACAACAGAAGGTTGTAACCGTGTTCTGTGATAATCAAAGCACAATCCACTTGACAAAGAACCAGGTCTTTCACAAGAGATCTAATCATATAGACGTGAAACTCCATTTTGTGAGGGATGTTGTTGCTAAGGGTTCGATAATAGTGAAGAAGATACCCACTGAAGAAAATCCAGCTGACATGCTCACAAAGGCACTGCCAGTAGCTAAGTTCAGACACTGTCTGGACTTAGTGAACTCAACTGAGAAGTGAAAGCCCTTTGGGGCTGAGAGGAGGGAATCATTTTTGGAGGTTTATAATTGAGAGTCAAGGTGGAGAATTGTTGAAATGACTCACAATTTACTGGACTAAGGCAATGGTATAAATCAGAAGGTGGTTGCGACAGTTAGAAGCCAAAACTAACTCAGTTATAACTGTCATTGACTTTGACAGTTGGTTGCTGAACCGATCAACTTGGAGGGGGTCTTTAGTTATACATAAAGATGTAAGTGAGTTTAGAGGGTTCAAGGAGAGATCATATTGTATTGAGAGATTTAAAGAGAGTTCTTACTTCTGGTTCTAAATCTTGTAATCTTGTTTTGTTTGCTTTAGTGAAATTGATTCCTTCCTGTGGATATAGGTCATACTGACTGAACCACGTAAATATTTTGGTGTTCTTGATTTACTGGTTTGTTTTTTGGATTCTTGTTCTGTGTTCGTTCTTCGTTAGTTATTGGTAGATTGCACAACATAAGGCTATTGTAAATAAGGCAGAACTATTGAATTTGACACTCCCAGAAACAAGAGGACAACTAGTTGAACCAGGTTTTGGAACATTAGCTGAAGCAAATGGACGTTTAGTTGCTGTTGGTAAATTTGAATGGGTTAATGAACGTTTCCAGATAAAAGCAAGTCCATCTTCTTTGATGGATTTAGAACATGCGACAATGCATCAATCATCTTCACCTTTGAACTATTCAAAAACTGCAGTCTATGTTGGACGTGAAGGAGAAGGGGTTGTTGGTGCTATAGGAATATCTGACAGTTTGCGGTTTGATGCTGAGCCTACTTTGAGTAGGTAATATTTCATTTTCTTAACCATGTAGACAAGTTCTTCCATTGCCTGGCTTAGCATGCATATTTTGTCTTGATTAGTATCCTATTCCCAACTGATATTCTCTATTGATAATTGGAGATGAAGCTCTACTCTTTTTGTTTCCTTCTAGAAAAGAAACTGAAATGTTCCATTTCCTTGTCTTTTTTTCTTGACTTAGTATTCTTACCTTTTATCATTTGTGGCTGTTTTGTTGCATTATTCATGTAAGGCTTCAGCATAAGGGTATCAAAACAATCCTTATTTCAGGAGACAGGGAAGAGGCAGTTGCAACTATTGCGAAGACGGTTGGAGTAGAACATGAATTTGTTAGTGCATCCGTGACACCTCAGCAGAAATCAAGGGTTATATCTACAATTCAGACTGCAGGACATCACATTGCAATGGTAACTATCTCTACCAGAATAGTCAGTCCTCTAGAATTCGATTAACAACATAAAGCATACATAAAATTCACCTGGTTCTTCAGTCAATAATTTGACGACTTTATGTCTGGTCCTCTGAGTGAGATGAAGAAGTGAAAGTTATTTGCGCCGAATTCCCGTTACAACTAAAATAATCATATTAGTTTTGCTTTTTCCCTTAAACAATTAGGTGTCGTACAATCCTATTTATAGTGAAGTTGAAGATTTTGGGATGGCCCTAACAAAAGATAACACCTCCGAGTATCTTAGGAGAAAGATTTAGGATACCTTAACAAAAGAGAAGGCTATGCAACTGTAATGCTTGGCTTGGTTAGAAAACATATTCGGGTTATATTTTTTTCTCAAAAGGTAGGGGATGGCATTAACGATGCACCATCATTGGCCCTTGCGGATGTGGGGATTGCTCTACAGACTGAAGCACAAGAAACTGCAGCCTTTGATGCAACATCTATTATACTTCTTGGAAACAGACTCTCCCAGGTATTCTCCCTTTAATATCATAACTCTAGTTCACACGGTGAACTTGTTGAACATGTTTATAAAAGAGTTTTGTTTCGTCCACTCAGAAGAAATACCATCTCACTTAAGCCCTTACTCCCAGATTGTAGATGCCTTGGATCTGGCACAAGCAACAATGGAAAAAGTGTACCAAAACTTATCGTGGGCAATAGCATATAATATTGTCGCCATCCCCATTGCGGCCGGTGTTTTACTCCCCCAATACGATATTGCCATGACACCCTCATTTTCGGGTATGTAAACTGAAAAAATTGAAGGAAAATCTTACTTTGATACGGTGTCTCCATGGACTATAACTGAGCTTGCTTCAATCTTTTGTCTCGGGTTGATAGGTGGTTTAATGACCCTGAGCTCTATATTTGTTGTAACCAAATCCTTTCTTTTACGGCTCCATGGGTCAGAGAAGAGCAGGAGGAATGATCTTGCGAAAATTTCACAAATTCTTGCCGGTCCAAGTTAACAAAGTACTTCATTCGGATGAACAAACATCCCGTGCAGGTATATCTTTAACCCACAAATGATCAAATGTAATGCAGTCTTAAAATAATTTTGGCCGTTGTCATTTCTAATGATAAAATGCAGTTTCTACATCCAATAATCATAGGTGCATTTGTCCTTGTTATGGTTTTATAATCCGAATTTCGTTGGATCCAAGTTTCTTTTATAATCAAGTATTAGGGATGACTTGTACTTTTCTTTGTCTTGACTTCTTTATAAGCACATGTATTTGTGAATGCAGATAATTTGTGCAGCTTACTGTATCTCTCTCTGGTGTACTGCTTCTGACAGTACTTTTTGAACGATCAACTTGTAAGTAGCTTATTTAAAATTCTCTATCAGTTAAGTAGGACGTGAACAGAAAATATTATAATTTTAATAATATTTTTATTACATCTTTCTTTAATTTTAAATTAAGTTGTTTTTCCTTAAAACTCTATAAAGTATGATATTAATCCATTAGCTGGTAAAGAGCTGTGGTATAGACTCGAGCAGAAGGCTGATAAAAGCTTTTCCTTTTTTTTCTGAATAATTGATGCGTTTTTATGTCTATATTTCTTTTTTTCTTTTTTTAAAATAAAAGCAGTTAGTTTTATTAAAAAAAAATTAAATTACAATAATAATTTACAATTTATAAGTGTAAACTAAGCAAGTACTTAAAGGTATCTTCTATAAATATTAACACGAAACTAGTCACTTGATATTACATGTAGACGGTACAAAGAAAAAGTTAAAAACTCAGCTAAAAAACTTGAATAAAATAAAGATATTAATAGATCTGACTGCATCGAAAAATAAATCACAACAGAGAATCAAGCAACTGAAAGACCACCGACAAATCGACAATTTCAACAAGATAGGGCAACTCAACATGATAATAAATAAGCATCATCTTGATCGGTCGAGACGATGTCAAATTCAACTTTAAACAAGTAAATAAAAAAGAACGACCAAAAGACCGATGGAAAAGATCGAAAATGTACCAAAAGGTAGAAAAATCGTGACATGAAGACATAATTATTCAAAGTAAAAAAAAGAATAAAGATGTGAAATAAAAATAGATGAAAAAACAAAGAATACCGACAATCGACAATTAACATTAAGATTAGTGTCACCGTTAACCAACAAAACCAGAGAAATAAGAACCAAGCAGCACAGGAAAAAAAGAAAAAGAAAACCTAAAGAAATAAGAACCAAGTGACACAGAGAAAATGTAAAAACCCTGCATAATATTGTGTCTATGTTCTTAACGATATGCTTAGAAACTATAAGATAATTAAAAAAAAGTAATTACTACTACCTTGGGAATTCGGTTTTGCATTAAGCATATATTCATGCTCATCATATATTGGTCATTTGCCAAGTTCATATTTGAATCAGAAATCATATGTACCATAATTATAATTTTCTTCTTCCATGTATCTCTTCTATATATGGATTGTTATAATAATAATATCATTCAAAGGACAATTCATTAAGTTAAAATACACTCTAGAAGAGCCGAGAGGATAGGATAGGGCACGTAGCAACCATATCTGATCAAGAGCTTTTGAGGGAATTTGGTGAAAGAGTTTAGGATTTATTTAAGGTTTTCAGAAAAAAGAAAATATAAAAAGAAGGATAAATATATCAATTTAAGTTCAAAGTTCTTTATTTTAATCAGATCATCGTATCTGCAAGAGCTTTGAAATCGAAGACAATACTATCCTATTCAAAGTTAGAGACACGGCAATAAAAAACAAAGAGTTGGGGAAGAAGATGAGAAAGAACAAAGAGAATTGAGAACGATTTAAGGATTTTGACAAAAGTCAAAGGAGATAAGGGAGATCAGATTTACATAAAAAAAAACGTCTCAGTTTTCATGAAGGGTGTAGGCCCAATACTAATGACAACAAAAACATTCAAGCTATTATTTCAATATTTTCCTGGTTTCAATATTGTAACATTTCACTGGTCTTAACATTCTCTTAACTCTTCTGCAATTGTTCTTGACGCCAGACAGAATAGTGATTATCATGTAGGTTAGTTCCGACAGACGATTCACAAGAGAAAATTCGCCCAAAAACCAGAGAAAAAAGTCTCTAGGGTTTAATAAAATATTATAAAATCAAACAAATGCAAAAAGCAGTCCACAAGCCGGACTGTTATAGCAAACAAATCGTCTTTATTCGAATTTTGCCAAAAATAGCAAAATCCCGAAAATCACTCTAAATTGAAATTCGAAATAAAATAAGCAATCTCCCAAAAATTCGGCCTAAATCGGATTTAAATTGACTTCCTAATTAACAATCGAAATATTACCATAAATAGTAAAAAATAACTAAATCTAGTGATTCGGAGGGGAAAACGGCAGAATTTGAGGTTGAAAAAAAGGCCACATGGAGCATAGCTCATGTGGATAGCGTGCGCGTAGAAAAGAGCTTTCCGGATTGGGGTCTTATGCGCGATTCTGACACTTGTAGCCAAAGTTATGGCCAAAAGACTGAAACATACTCAAAACGACCCCAATGAGGAACATGTCACAATCAATTCCCGCCTTTGCGCTGATCTGCCAACTCATGGTATCTCAGCGCCATCAACGTGCAATCTGATAGCTCAGCATCATCTGTCTCGGATCCCCCTGCATCAGTTCTTGAAGCCCAAGCTGACATCGAAGTTTTCAAACACATAAGGAGGCACGGGTTTTGTGAGGACATCTGCCACTTGTTCAGTTGAAGGAATAAAATTGACAACCAACTGATCTGCAAGCCCTTGTTCTCTCGCAAAGTGAATATCAATTTCAACATGCCTAGTGCAAGCATTATGTGTTGGATTCGCAGCCATGGAGACAGTGGAGGTGTTATCACACCACAGTCAGCTTCCCAACAAGTTCAACACCAAATTCAACAAGCAACTGTTCTACCCAGATTAGTTTAAAGACAGAATTGGCAAAGCTTCTATACTCTGCTTCTGAAGTAGACCTAGAGACCACACTCTACTTTTTGGAACATCATGCGATAGGACTGCCCCCAAGATAAATGTAGTATCCTGTGGTGGACTTTCTATCTTCCATCGACGTTTTCTAATCAATATCGGCATAGATAACAAGATTGAAATCCTCAGCAGAACTAAAATGCAACACATGATCAAGTGTTCCACTAAGATACTCAGGATTCGCTTCACTACTCGCCAATTTGTGTCACAATAATTGTTCATGTATTGGCTGACCTTGTTCATAGAATAAGCAATGTCAGGTCTTGTCAAGCAAACATACTGAAGACCAGCTACTATAATTCGATAAAGATGGGTATCACCAAACATTTGCCCATCATTGGCTTTAAGCTTTGGAGCTGTCACCATTGGAGTAGATGTAGGAGCTGCATTTAGCATTAACTCAGTAATGTATTTCTTCTGATTTAGAACAAAGCATGTAGACACCTGTTTTTGTCTCGGTCTACAAAAATATTATTGATTATTATTATTATTATTATTATTATTATTATTATTATTATTATTATTATTAATTACTTTATTTACCTTTTGCATATTACAAATGTGGGCTAAAAATGTAGCCCAACAAATACAAGTGAGGCCCAGTACAAGTGACAAACCGACTCAATTCACACAGGATTCAAAGCCTATTACAGCTAGTACCCAACCCAGATAACTCAGTGACCCATATCCGACCCAGTCCCGGCCCAGCTATCGACCCGAACCCGACTAGGGTTTTCCTTCTCTGTATCATGCGCTGCCTGCGTCTCCACCGTTGGATCTAGACCCATCCAACGGTCCAAATCACCATAGGGTTTTTGAAACCCTAGATATCAAGTCGTCGCCGCCTATTGTACTTCTAGCTCCCAGTCTCGTGAGTGCCGCCGTTGACTCCCGAGCCGCTGCCAAGCCCTCTCGAGTCACATCCATCGCCAACAGTGACATACATCCATCCACAGTGACAACATATCAAAAATCAATAAGATGGCAGAAAAAAACAAAAGCAAATCCCATGTTATCCCGATGAAATCTAGGGAAAATGATGCCCCTAACCAGAGATATCCAAGCATCCATCAGTCAAAACAAAAAGCAGAGAGGATAGAGGCGAGAAGATAAAAAGACAAAAAAGAGAGAGGGAGATGAGGCATTCGATGTTGAGAGCAGTTTCAGAGAGAGAAAAAACATAGAGAACTTACAGAAGAAAAAAGAAAAACAGAGAGGGGAGAAAGAGTTTGAATAAAACAAAAAAATCAAAGAAAAATAAGAAGAAATGATAGGAGAATCTTACCAGGAGTTTGTAGTCGTCAGGAACACCAAAATTCACCGGTGTTTCGTTACTTCGAGAAGTAAATCTTGTAGATATAGGGTTCTAGGGGCAGGTTTAGGCTAAGGGGGGCTTAGATTCGGGTTGTGTAGGACGGGAGGAGCCTTTTGGGACTGTTTGTTCCCTCCGACCTCCATGAGTGCCGATGGCGACGGTTCCCCTTTTCGGTTTTGAGACGAGAGGCAAATGAAGAAAGAGTGAAGAAAATAAGCCTGATTTTAGGTTTTTATATCTCACGCGAAACGACATCGTTTCAAAGAGGGACCTTCAGCGTGTTTTCTAAGATGGGATAATTACATTCTAGGTCACCCATGCTTTGTAATCTCTTATTTTAGTCATTTAATGAAATTTTATTTTATTTTATTTTATTTTATTTTGAGCACTAATGTTTCAATGTTTTTATTTTAGTCATGTTCTTATTTATTTTGCTATTATTTGCTAATATTTGACTTTGGTTGCAATATTTGTAATTATTTAATTTTAATCACTATTTTCTATGTTGTTGCATTATTAGGCTAATTGTTATTTTACCCCACCGTGTTTATGTTTGGTTTCATTTTAGTCCTCAACATTATTAATGGTTTATTTTCATTTCTAGTACCTATACTGTTTAATGTTTATGATCTTGGCTCTGAATTATTTTTATTTGCTATTTAGTCCCTTAAGTTTTCATTTTGATATTTTAGTCCTTTAAATGTCTATTTTTGCTATTTTAGTCTCTTAATTTTCTATTTTTTCTATTTTAGTCCTTTAAATGTCTATTTTTTTCTATTTTAGTCCCTTAAGTTTCTATTTTAGCTATTTTAGTCCCTTAAGTTTCTATTTTTCTATTTTAGACCTTTAAATTCATGTTTGTACTATATTGGTCCTTTAAGTTTCTATTTTTCCCATTCTGGTCCTTGTAATTATAAATACTTACTTTTTGATCATTATATTTTGGGTTGTAATATTCATTTCTATTTATTTCAATCACTTATGTATGTACATATTTTTATGTTACGTATTCATTTGTATCACATGTAAATAAATATGCTTAACTCTATTTGTTGTAAATATTTTATTTTACATATTTCTATTTGTATTTATTTACATTGTATTTCTTTTTTAAAATATTATCCGAATATTTTCAAGAACATGTATTTGTAGAACGGGCGTGGAAAGTATCACTTGATCGAAGTGTTACAATCTGATACGACGTTCGAATGAAATGAGACTTGAAATAAATCTATTTTATTTTATTAATTAAATATTTTTATGTGAATGATTCAATGTGTTTTTTATTAATTTATTTTATTGCAAATGTAAATATTCATTTTTATTTCGATATGTGTTATTCGAAGATAGAATATTCTTTTACGAATGAGAAATGGTTGAGATAACTTTCCTGATGGAGGATTGCGAATTTCAAGATTTCTTATCCAGTAAAAGGAGTTTCTTTAAAATAATTAATTTGAAGTAAATTAATTATATTTCAATAAATGAATCATATTGTAATTTTATATTCGATTTCTAATTTACACCATTACGACAACGTGTAAGCGACACATTACCAATTTTGGACGTTGTGGGGTGCTTATCTTTCCCCTCGCGTAACCGACTCCCGAATCCATTAAATCGAATCTTTGGTAAACATAGACCATTTTTGTCTTAAAAACGATTTTTCTTAAAATTGTTTTTAAAAGACGGTTTTAGGTATTCGACCTACCTAACCCAAAGGTCGATGGAGACTCTTTTCAATTTAATTCAAATCAATCCAAAATCAACAATTTTTCAAAATAAAAGTCATAATTATTTTTAAAATAATATTTAATTATTTTGTTAAAAAAATTGTTATGACAGCTTGGCGACTCCACTGGAGATTTTTTTAGAGAGTCAGGCTGTAAGTCGGGTACACATTATCATTGTGGTGGAAATTATGAGTTCGAGTCTTTAGTTAACTTATGATTCGTTTATTAAAGTTTTTAATTGCTTCATTTTTAATTGTCATATTAACATCTGAATTTGTTTTACTTTCATCTCTGTCCAAGTTTTTATCGAGTTTTTTTCTTTTCTGTTTTTGAGTCAAAGGTAGGTATGTTCCTCTTCACACACATCACGTGTATTTACATAACACAAGCTCTAGACACGAGCTTTGATCCACGTAAGTCGGGTTGAATGTTCTACTCTCGTAAGAATTTATTCTTCGTATGAGTTTTAGCAAACAACCCATGGGATACATACCTTATACCTTCGTAGGAATTTATTCCTCGTATGGGTATAAGGCAGTGATTCCCCTCGAATTGAACTCATTCCGTTCGAAACCTATAATGGGTTAGGATCGAGGGTTTGACAGCCCAATAGGGGCACCGACATCAAGGAAAATTTGTGTACCCTTTTACTGTTAGAGCCGAAACCATGCATATAGTGAACCATAGAAAAGTCACCCTAGGTATGGTCATACCGAACCTCTGTTCGTCAGTGGGTACCCAAAATAGATGTACACAAAGGAGGAGTGTTTCTAAACCCTTATCTTTTGCTTTAAGTTTGTAAAATATATTTATTCTCTTTGAATAAAAGCACACGAACTAGATACCATGCAGTTAGGTTTTTTCTTGAAATTAATCATTTTGGGAAGAAAACATGTCTGGGTAGGAATGTTATTTATGAAAGCATGTTCAGGTAGATATCATGATTGGGTAAGTGATATATTTACCTGTGAATAACATCTTTTAATTCTATTGATTATCTTACATGTACTAACTTGTTTTTTTATTTTGTTTGTGTCATTTTTCATCATTATTTGCATTGCATTGCATCGTCATGACATAATGCAAAAAGTATTGATCCGCAAGGGGATATTCGAGAGAAACTCTTCACAAGAAGAGATAAAATTTTTCAATCAAGAAATCACGTACACAGACATATGCCGAGGGCTAAGAGAAGTTCAGAGTACGAGATTGAGAATTGCTCGAAGATCGTGTAGCATTCGAGACCGGAAAGATGATCCATTAATCCGAGGAGTAATCCAATAGTGAAATCTTATCTACGATCATTCTATCGTTAGTCATCAAGGAGCAACACATTGACTTTAGCACCATCGGGGCATTAATAGAGCCAGATTATAGAGCATTTGAGGGGCATCATTGTCAAGGACAAAAATTCGAGACGAAACAGTGATCCACTTCTGACTCAACCATCTAAGAGAAGGCATGTCGTAAAGTGGACTGTCTTGTAGTGTGAAAGCTTTTATTTTTGGTGAAAATTATTCTATGATATTCATCATTAGGATCAACATTTTTTTCATATGCATTTGCATCTTTGCATTTGTGTAACACCCATCTCCCGTAGACATTTCCGTATAAGAGATTTGGATGTCACCTTACTTTTGAAACATTTTTGTCTTTTAAAAACCCTTAAAATTTTGTTTCAAAATTTAAATTAAAACATTTTAGAATAATGATAAAACAATTATCGAAATATACTACCAAAATGTCCACTTCGTATACATTACAGAGCATTTGTCTTTAAAATTTGATTACATGCCAACAATTGTTCAAAATAAACATGATTGTACTACCGTTACTGATGAGAGTCAACCTTAACCAATGATATCTACAGCTACAGTTGCACTCCTTATTTAATTTGTCTCCGCTTTTGGCTACGCGTGGAAACAACTCACGTTAAGTATTTACTTAGTGAGACATAATACAATAAAGATAGCAAAATTTATACATAAGTATTTTATGACTATTGAATGATGAATTAAATTTCATGATCCATAAGGACCCGATAAGCCTTTCTCAGTTAAACCATAATTCTTTCATACAATTATCAGAATTATTCTTAGTAGACCCTGCATAATTATCCTTCTGTATATTTTTCTCCATTATTCTTTATTTTCCCTTTTTACATTAAATGAGAAATTACTATACATGCATTGCACCAAAGTGCCAATTGATCATGTATCTTTTATAATAATCATGGGTGGCACCTTAAATACTGTTAACACACCATTTTGTATTTTTATTTTGGGACATCCTTTCACGCCCATTATGTATCGTTTACGTTTTTCCTTTATGACATCCATCTTACCAATTATGCATTGATGTACATTTTATTTATATATAGATATAGCATCCTTTTATACCACTTATGCATCGTTTATATCAAAATGCATTATAATTCCTTTAGTCTTTTACCCAAAGGCATTTATTCTTTCATCTAACTTTCATGATTGACACCTTTTCGCCAAATGCATAGCTAGACCATTAATCTTTTACTTTTAAATAGATCATACTCAAATAATTAGACATATTATCAATTAACTATTAAATTTCATTATAAATTATATAATTTACGCTTGTAGTACCAAAACAGTCATTCCCCAAATATTTCTATAATTTACATGGGTTGCACACCCACTACTAATATGAAAATTCATAAACTTATTATAAATTCATAAACTTATTATGAATTTCTTAGTTTTTGAACTAATTCGCATCATCTATAAGGATTAAATAAGTCTCTATTATTAATACCAAACTTCTTTTATAATTCTTATCATCAACATCCTTAGTATGTCCAACATACCTTT
This sequence comes from Hibiscus syriacus, assembly GCF_006381635.1. Lineage (NCBI taxonomy): Eukaryota > Viridiplantae > Streptophyta > Magnoliopsida > Malvales > Malvaceae > Hibiscus > Hibiscus syriacus. The sequence continues at coordinate 251,352 of NW_024062925.1, read as the reverse complement.
CTTTATTATACATTTTCCTTTTCATTTTTCTATAGTAATTATTCATTAAATTTCATTTTATTTATGATATCCTTTCATGCCTTAATGCATCATTTCATGCATTTTAGTTATGGCATTCTTTCATGCCTTAATGCATCCTTTCATGCATTTTATTTATGGCATCCTTTCATGCCAATAATGCACCCATATGCATTATTCTTTTATGCCGATACTGCACCCATATGCATTATTCTTTTATGCCGATACTGCACCCATATGCATTTCATCTATGGCATCCTTTCATGCCAATAATGCACCCATATGCATTATTCTTTTATGCCGATAATGCACCCATATGCATTTCAGCTATGGCATCCTTTCATGCCAATAATGCACCCATATGCATTATTCTTTTATTCATTCATTCTAGAGTAGTTCATACTCTAAAACTCATTCATAATACTCTTTCCATACATATAATGAATATCGTAGTCAATACTATAGAACATACATTAATTTAAACATTCTAGTTTGAATAAGTATAAATCTTCTTCGTCTCAAATAATTACAATAATGTACTCACATACCATGGTATTATATTTTCTATAACAATCTTAGTTTATCTTCATATTTCTGACTCCATAATATCGATACCCCTACCATGGTATCGATACTACTATACTATGGTACCGATACTCTACTATGGTATCAATACTCTACTATGGTATCGATACCATTTTTGCATTCTGCTTTGAAATGGTATTGATACCTTCCCTTCGGTATCGATACTACCCTTCGATATCGATATCGATTGAATCAATATCGATACTACTTAGCATATTTATCCCATTTTACCTTGTAGTATCGGTATTGTTCTATCAGTACCGATACTCGTGCCTAGAATTTCCAATTTTTAACCCGATTATCACCCAAATGGGTTAAGTTTCGTTATAATTACACAATACAATACTATTAAACTCTTATTTACCTATTCATACCAACTTTCCTTCATTTAGTTTCTTAAAACATCTAAAATCTTCCAAGAACATTCATTTCTAAGAAACACACTACTTTTTTCTAGTATTTTCTTAATCCTTTCCAATGCTTCCAATCTCTCATTTACCTCTTTGACAAGTCAAATCTACCAATAAACATCCATAAACACTCATTTATTAACTTATCATTTCAAAACTTATTTTCTTAAATCTCTAATATTTTATCCATACCTTTGTTTTAATCCTATTTAACCCTCCCTTTAACTTACATATCACTTAAGGTTGTAAAAACAACCCATAATCGAAAGGAAAAACTAGTTAAATTGAAGTTTACATTTGGGCTATGGAGGGTAGTCCTTGCACAGGAAGAAGAGGAGAAGAGATAACTCTCTTGGTTTCTACTTTCCCCTTTTCTTCTTAAAATCCCTAATAAGGATAAATTTTAAATTCATTTCTCCTTAAAAGACTGAAATACCCTCTATATATTCATCTATTGCTACAATTTAATCCAAAACACTATTTAAATCATTTTCTTATCTTTTACCATTTATACAAATAAGTCTTCAAATTTCAAATCTTTTCAATATAGTCCCTAGCTTGATATTTAGGGTATTACAATTCTCTCCCCCTAAAAACAATCGTCCTCGAATTTAAAGACTTTATGCGTTTACCATAATACTTCACTAGAGGAATCGTTTTGGTTACGCGATTTCTGGATTTCTCTAATCCAGAATTGTATTGGTTCTTTTTCATAATTCAATTCTAATCGAATCACTATTTCCCCCCAAAGTAAGAACATGCAATGGATTTGATTGGTTATTAATAAACAAAGACACATGAAAACATTATAGGTCTTGTGAATTTCAGAAGACAAAAGCTAACTGATAAAATCTATCAAGGTTCAATAATTCTCAAACTCAGTCCCAATTGCAATACTTACTTCCAAAGCGATACTTTCAGAAAACTTTACCACTTTCTTGTTACTCAATCACTTTTCTCTTTAGATCAGCATAAGACTTTTGTAATTAGCACAACTATAGCACCACTCATTATACAATTAATGACATCAAATCTTTTAAGGTACTCAACTACGGCCGACTTTAAATCATTTGTAGATAATTCCTATTGTGAGTCTTTAACTTTATTGAGTCATAGGTCACAACTTTACCTTTGTACGTAAGTACACTTCCTAAACCATTGATATATGCATTAGTAAAAACCACATAATCCTTACCCAACTCAAGTTTTATAAACGCTGGTATCTCTGTTACAATCCTCTTTAGTATTTCAAAACTCTCTTGACCCTTTTTTGTGCTATAAAAAGACATATATTTCCTTAAAACTTGGTTAGGAACAAAGCTAACGTCGAAAAATTTTTCACTAACCTTCGATAGTAAACAGCAAGACCCAAAGAAATCTGAACTTCAAGATCATTCTTTGGGAGTTTCTAATTTACTACAACATGAGTTTTTCTTAAGACCTACTCTTATACCTCATACCGAAACAACATGACCACATGAAACATCTCTACTAACCAAAGTTTCACATTTGAATATTTTGGCAAACAAGTTCTTCCTTCGAAGAGTTTTTATTTAATTGTCAAAATATATGTATAACCACATAGATTTATCTTTCTTTTAGCTAATAACACACATACTTCCCAAGATGAAATACTCGAGTTGATAAAACTTTGATCAATTAACTCTTATAATTGAGCCTCTAATTCTCTTAACTCACTTAAGTCATTTAATACTAAATCATAGGAACATGTTCAATACCTTAATAACCATTAACCTTGAATTCCACATTTCGATATGGAGGTAACTCAATCAATTTACCTGAAAATACATCTATAAATTCCCAATTTTTATGAAATTATCAAACAATTTCTACATTAATTACTTGAGTGTCTATCACATTAACCATAAAAGCTATATATATATATATATATATATATATATATATATTTCTGACATCATTTTCCTCCACAATCATTATCGATATCACCTTGAGTGAGGATTTTATTTCTCACTAAAACTATAATTTCCATACCCTCTGCATCTTTCTGAATTAATCGTCTTTGGAGACAAACAACTTATTTTTAATATGATTTTAAATCATCAAATGACAATTTCATCAGATTCACCGGGAACATAGCCCCGGGAGTCTTTATTAAATGTTTACTACCTGTCCAACTCATCTTTGCACCATGACCCACTAAGGTTTACTGATATCATCTCACTCGAGATTAAGTTAAATATAATAATTTCATTTTAAAATCTTTCATTTCCTTCTTGAGGAAATCCATGTAACTTTCCTGATCCATTTAAAATATTCTCGAGCAATTGAAACATTTTCTCTCCCAACTATAAAAGTCTAATTATCCACATCATTAAATAAGAAGACTTGGCAACTTTGTAGCAATAACCTCATAGCAGTTAATGCAAAAATTACACTAGTAACCATATTTACTCTTATAAACTGTTCAAACTTTTTAATAGATTCCTCCAATGCAGAAAAATCGTTAAACGCTGGGGTATTCCTTCAACATAATGGAGGAAAATCCCTATCAGCTTCTACCCTTCTACGGCATGATACTAAAATCATGTCGGATTCTCTTGGGTCAATTTTGATCTCGCCCTTCTTTTCAATAACATCTACTTTCTTACATTTATCCTTAGTTTCCGATATCTATTAGAACATACATAAGAATAACAATAAAACTAATAATGAGTGACATCAATCGCCCTCTAATTAACATCATATCAGTAACTTTGACAATGTTAATGGCATGTAATCCTTTTTACATTAAACTATATTCAATTTCAGCCGAGAATCAGCTAAACCTATAGCTCTAATACCAATAAATGTAACATCCATCTCCCGTATACCTTTCTGTATACGAGATTTGGATGTCACCTTACTTTTGAAACATTTTTGTCTTTTGAAAACCCTTAAAATTTTGTTTCAAAATTTAAATTAAAACATTTTAGAATAATGATAAAACAATCATCGAAATATACTACCAAAATGTCCACTTTGAATACATTACAGAGCATTTGTCTTTAAAATTTGATTACATGCCAATAATTGTTCAAAATAAACATGATTGTACTACTGTTACTGATGAGAGTCAACCTTAACCGATAATATCTACAGCTACAGTTGCACTCCTTATTTAATTTGTCTCCGCTTTTGGCTACGCGTGGAAACAACTCACGTTAAGTATTTACTTAGTGAGACATAATACAATAAAGATAGCAAAATTTATACATAAGTATTTTATGACTATTGAATGATGAATTAAATTTCATAATCCATAAAGACCCGATAAGCCTTTCTCAGTTAAACCATAATTATTTCATACAATTATCAGAATTATTATTAGTAGACCCAGCATAATTATCCTTCTGTATATTTTCCCCATTATTCTTTATTTGCCCTTTTTACATTAAATGAGAAATTACTATACATACATTGCACCAAAGTGTCAATTGATCATGTATCTTTTATAAACATCATGGGTGGCACCTTAAATATTGTTAACACACCATTTTCTATTTTCATTTTGGGATATCCTTTCATGCCCATTATATATTGTTTACGAATTTCCTTTATGACATCCATCTTACCAATTATGCATTGATGTACATTTTATGTATATATATAGCATCCTTTCATACCACTTATGAACCGTTTATATCAAAATGCATTATAATTCCTTTAGTCTTTTACCCAAAGGCATTTAGCCTTTCATCTAACTTGTATGATTGACACATTTCCGCCAAATGCACAACTAGGCCATTAATCTTTTACTTTTAAACAGATCCTACTCAAATAATTAGAAATATTATCAATTAACTATTAAATTTCATATTAAATTCTATAATTTACGTCTGTAGTGCAAAAATAGTCATTCCCCAAACATTTCTATAATTTACATGGGTTGCACACCCACTACCAGTACGAAAATTCATAAACTTATTATAAATTCATAAACTTATCTTAGTTTTTGAACTAATTTGCATCATCTATAAGGATTAAATAAGTCTCTATTATTGAAACCAAACTTCTTTTATAATTCTTATCATCAACATCCTTAGTATGTCCAACATACATTTCTTTATTATACATTTTCCTTTTCATTTTTTCTGTAGTAATTATTCGTTAAATTTCATTTTATTTATGGCATCCTTTCATGAATTTTATTTATGGTATCCTTTCATGCCTTAATGCATCCTTTCATGTATTTTAGTTATGGCATCCTTTCATGCCTTAATGCATAATTTCATGCATTATTCTTTTATGCCGATAATCCACCCATATGCATTTCAGCTATGGCATCCTTTCATGCCAATAATACACCCATATGCATTATTCTTTTATGTCGATAATGCACCCATATGCATTTCAGCTATGACATCCTTACATGCCAATAATGTACCCATGTGCATTATTATTTTATTTATTTGTTCTAGAGTAGTTCATACTCTAAAACTCATTCATAATATTCTTTCCATACATATAATAAATAATGTAGTCAATACTAAAGAACATACATTAATTTAAACGTTATAATTGAATCAATATAAATCTTCTTCATCTCAAATAATTACAATAATGTACTCACCTGGATTGCCTCACTGTTATATCCAAAACGCAAAGTTGATTAATTAGGTACTTTGCCTTTGCCTTTTGTTTTTCTTGTCTCGGGAGCTTGATTTCGGTCTACTCAAGCATCCATAAAGACACATACAATATCAATTGTTAGTATATTTCCTAACAATTATACTTAAACATTAATCAAGAGTACATATTATTATATTTTCTATAACAATCTTACTTTATCTTCATATTTCTGACTCCATAGTATCGATACCCCTACCATGGTATCGATACTACTATACTATGGTACCGATACTCTACTATGGTATCGATACCATTTTTGCATTCTGCTTTGAAATGGTATCGATAGCTTCCCTTCGGTATCGATACTACCTCTTCGGTGTCGATATTGATACCCGTTTTACCTTGTAGAGTGTCGATACTACTTAGCATATTCATTCTATTTTACCTTGTAGTATCGGTACCTTTCTATCAGTACCGATACCCATGCCCATAATTTCCAGTTTTCAACCCGATTATCACCCAAATGGGTTAAATTTCATTATAATTACACCATATAATACTATTAAACTCTTCTTTACCTATTCATACCAACTTTCCTTCATTTAGTTTCTTAAAACATCTAAAATCTTCCAAGAACATTCAGTTCTAAGAATCATACTACTTTTTCTAGTATGTTCTTAATCCTATCCAATGATTCTAATCTCTCATTTACCTCTTTGACAAGTCAAATATACCAATAAACATCCATATATTAACATATCATTTCAAAACTCATTTCTTAAATCTCTAATATTTCATCCATACATTTGTTTTAATCCTATTTAACCCTCCCTTTAACTTACATATCACTTAAGGTTGTAAAAACAACCCATAATCGAAAGGAAAAACTTATTAAATTGAAGTTTACCTTTGGGCTATGGAGGGTGGTCCTTGCACGGGAAGAAGAAGATGAGAAGAGATAATTCTCTTGGTTTCTACTCTCCCCTTTTCTTCCTAAAATCCCTAATAAGGATAAATTTTAAATTTATTTCTCCTTAAAAGACTAAAATACCCTTTATATTCATCTATTGCTATAATTTAATCCAAAGAACTATTTAAATCATTTTCTTATGTTTTACCATTTATTCAAATAAGTCTTCAAATTTCAAATCTTTTTAATATAGTCCCTGGCCTGATATTTAGGGTATTACAATTTGGCATCTACATTTCATTTTTAAGCATTTTCACATGCATCATTCATAGAAACATGGAATTAATCCACGGAGGATTCGATGAAATGGTCCTAATCACATTGAGAATAGAAGCAAGATTCGAACAAATTAAAAGAATAAGCTGAAATCAATACGGTGGGAGTCTGTTTAGCTGATTGTAGGGTTGAGCCTTTTAGGATGATCCGAGAAAAGAGTCCCCATTTCCTGAGGTATATGATATTTATATTGTATGCAATTATCACATAGAAAGCTCAGAACATTCTGCTGAAAACTGTAAGGCACTGAAGCGCAAGATCCAGAATCTGATTGATTCAGGGGCATGGACAATAAAAGAATGATGGGGCATCCTAATGCTAATCAAGAGAAGTTATTGCATCTACTGATTACTTTGAGAGCATTGTTTTGTTTGAACTTGTTTTTATTCTGTCTTTAATTTTTGCTTAATCTTTTAATGATTGAACTTATGCTACCTTTTAACATTGAATAATTGAACGAGTTTTAATCTTTAGTTCTTCGAATATCAAATGAATTACAGATTCTCTTAATTCTTCAAGAATTATGGATTTTTTACATATGGCAAGATTAAACCTTTCTTATACCATCCAAAACCATAAATAAAATCCCTCTATTCTTTACTCGAAATAATTCTTGGTCATTACCAAAAGACCAAATTTTGACATTACCTCTCTTTGAGACCTTGAAATATCGCCTTTATCTTTTCGATACACAAAAAAGTCATACCCATAACTTTCGTTGAGCCAATAAAGTCACCATCATCTTCTTAGACGCAAAACCGACATTTTCTACCAATAAAACCTGAAGACATTGAGTACAAGATGTTCACTTTAACGTAAACCTTCCTACAAGAAGACACAATGTGGGGCATCTCAAATCAACATCTGGAAGATGAGCCTGAACAATTGAGACATGCTACAAGGAAGAAGAACAAAAATTAATTCAAAATAATTCTATCATGCATTAATTACATTGCTTTCATATGAATAAAAACATTAATCCTGAAAATCTATCCCCCTGGGGATACCTCTTATGCAAGGACTTCTGTGTATGAAATGATGAACAACATTCTTTCATTATCCCTTCACAATAGGAGAAAATATATATCCCTTGTGTCCCCATTTGAGGCCGAATTATGTTTTCTTCTGATTCAACCCTAACCAAGGATCACCCTCCATACTGAGGGCAAGGTGGAGGAAATCTGCTCGCATAAGTGAAGACCATCAAACCAGATAAGATACTAAAAAGTGAACCAAAAGCCAAGTGCGAAGATCCAATCAAAACAAAGAGAAAAGAAGCAAGGGACAAAACAAAAAGCAAAGAAACAAAAAAAAAACAAAGAAAAAATAATACAATAAGCACATATAAAGAGTCTCTCAACTCAAACGGCACATCAAGCTTCAAACCATGAGATTGATCAAGCATAATCATTTCAAAATCACTTCACTCGAAGATCATAGAGCATCAAGAGAAAGACACATACGAGCATATTCAAATTGAGTAATACAAGATTAAAGGCATCATGATGAATTGATCATTGGCTCAATTACTCTTAAACACTTGTTTGGGCCTATTTATCCATTTCTTTCATAATTGTGAACCATGGCCTACATTACATGCCTAAAAATTCCCTTATAATCATACATGGATTTCTAAACAGAAGAGGCTATTTTCAGATTTCATCCCGCCATCCAGGATTAATCTTTTTACAAAAGGTTTTTTTAAATCTTTAATGCATGATAGAGAAAAAAATAACAAAGGGAGGTTCAAGACATAAATTTTGAATAATGTCTTGAAACCAAAGGAGGATTCGAGTTGAAAACCTGAAAAGACGGCTTGAATATAAAGACTTCGCAGCTGTTGCATAGGAAGTGATAACATAAATCCCTAGATAAGGCATCACACAACCTGAGTGTGATCATGAGAGCTGAGAATCGGAGAACACTTCTAATAGATAAGTACAAAATATACTCCATCAGACCAGTGAACATCCAAGAAATAAGAACACCATACCTTTGACCAAAAATAACAACCTGGGACATTTTATCCCCTCTTTGCTTAGCCAAACCTCAAAGATAGCATTGATCTTGACACTTGTCAGATAGCTATAATTTATTGAAGGATTAAAAGTATAATTAATTCTTTGATATCCAACAAACTCTTTTTTTATGATTTGTGTCAATTATGAAACCTAGAAAGAGGCAATATTTTCAAACTTTTGATTAAACATTTTTCAACATCCTTTTAATTGATATTTTCAGACTTTTGAAAATAAAAAGAAGAAGAAAAACATTTTTCAAACATGACAATCTCTCTGGAGTAGATCTTGGAAGTTGACATGTGGCTCTCAAACACAAAGCTCATACTTAGAATCAGTGTTGAAGCAAGAAATGATGAATGTTGGGGCATCTTTGGAGATTCAACATCCTGAAGTGAACGATCAGATCTTCTGAAGGCCTTTCCTCCATATACAGGAAAAAGAAAACTATCGATCGCCTTTGAGAATGTTTCTCTCGAAACAAAGGGTCATCTCGCTTGAGACAAGTTTTCTTAAAAACAAATTTTGTCTCGCTTGAGACAGTTTTCCTATAAACAAATTTTGTCTCGCTTGAGACAATTTCTCTCAAAATAAATTTCATCTCGCTTGAGACATTTTTCCTTTGAGAAATAAATTTTGAGTTTGTTTTACTTAAAAAAAGTTGATCTCACTTGAGATTGTTTTTCTCAAAACAAACTTTGTCTCACTTGAGACAGTCTTCCTTAAGACAAACTTTGAAATTGTTTCTCTTGAAACACATCATCTTTAAGTATGTTTCTCTTGAAATAAATTTTGTTTCCCTTGAAACAAATTTATCTCTCTTGAGACAGCTTCTCTTGAAGCATCATCTCTTAGTCGGTTTCTCATGAAACCATCATCCCTAAAGATGATCTACCATCATCATCGCGTAGAAACTGTGTCATCCCCTGTAACATCCTAAAATATGGGTTAGTGACTAAAGCAGAATAATTGAATAGTATTGTAATTTGATATATGATTAATTTGCAAGGAAAAAAGAATAGACTGACAAAATGGTCATTTGCAAGGAAAATAATTATTTGGTTATATATATATATGGAGGCCACGTATATATGAGGAAGCAAATATCCAAGCTTCCAGACAACCCTTCTCCTCCTTTCTTCTTTGTGCGTATGAGCCAAGGCAAAGGTAAGAATTCTTATTAGTTGTTTATTAGTTGAGATTTAAGTTTGGTTTTGCTCCTGAGATGCTAATTAAGCTTAAGGAAAGCTTAATTTGCTTTAAAACAACAAGATGAATGATGTAGGAAGAATTAAAGATTAAGAGTTCTTGAATGAAATTTCGAAATAAAGCTCATAATGAGAATTAAGAGTTGAATTTGACTTGACACCAACTAGATTAAGAAATATAAAGTGTTAGAATCAGATTTAGAACATGTGGGAATTTGAGCGAAATTCTTAAATTCTATGGGGAGAAATGTATTTTGAAGGTTAAGAGATATTGAATGAGTATTAATTAGTTTAAATAGATGTATAAGAGTTAAGAATATAAAAAGGGGTGATATATGAAGAGTTGAGAGGATCAAGAAGGGATTTTCGTGCTCAAAGTGTCATTTCTGGGTTGTGTGAATCTATGCACATTCAATGTGTATCGATGCACTCTCAAATAAATGAATATCGAATACAATTAGTGCATCGATGCATAAGGAGTGCATCGATGCACCTACTTAAAATACAAACATCGAATATGAACTATGCACCGATGCATAGATAGTGCATCGATACATGGTATAGTGCATCGATGCATACATTCATTAAAAGATAAAAATAGCTTTCTTTTTAGCCTAAGGAGTGATAGTTTAGAATATATCAATTAGTATACTGATATGTATCAATGTACTACTATGTATATTTAGAACGTAATCTCGTTCCGGAACAATCGAAGGATTAGAATCGAGTCAAAGCAAGGATAAGGTGAGTGCATATCCTAGATGAAATGGAATCGAGATAAGACTTGCGATAAGTCTATCTCTTATCATTGAATTTATGATTCCATATTCATGTACATGCATACATATATATGTGTTAATGTTATAGTGATTCCATGCATTCTTCATTCATGATTAACATAACATTTTATGAATGAATGTTATCAGAGAATTCTTCCAGGTATGTGAAATAATGGAAATGATCAGATGAAGTGACTTATGTGGTTATATGGACAGTGATGAAAGAGATGAAATGATAAATGTATTTATAATTAAGCCCATGTTATTTCATATGAGAGTTGTAGGTATAATTGACATGCCAAGAGTCGAGGGATTATCAGTGGTCCTTCGGGACATAGTGGTCTTTCAGGACAAATATTCAATGCTCCTTGAGGGAATTATACAAGCTGTGGTGACAGTATAGTGCATAACCTCTATGTACTCACATACCTTTATTCTCGATAATGTACATGGGCAATCCAAAGATAAATTAAAGTGAAATTAGCATGAGAATGTATGTGTTATGTGTACATGATATCATCATATATATTATAGTGAAATAGATGTATGCAAATAAAGTTGTCATTATCATATAGAAAGAATGCATGTTCATGAATGCATTGTTATATTTACATGTTTATTTATTGCCTCACTAAGTGTATGACTTAGCGTGTAAGTGATTTATACGTAGGTACCAAGAATCGGGAAGAACAGAAATAGGAGTAGCAAGAACAGCAGCACTGCCAGAAATTAGATCAGGAGTAACTGATAAAGTATATATTTTATCGTGTATATTGTTGGCATGTAAGAAAAGTGTCAGTTATGAATGTTCTGATCAATTTTGGTTGTTTTGGTCATTTCATGTAAATAAACCACTTTTATGTTAATGAAAGTTTTAAATTTTCCTTGAATTTGGTCAAGAGTCAAAGTTTGAAAAGTCAATGTGACACCTCAAACTCGTATTCGGGTCAGATACGAGTTGGGGATGTTACATTTAATGATATCAGAGCTACGGTTTAGTCGATTCTCGATATAAACCGCAGTCTAGAGTGTCCTATAAAGTATACATGCCAACCAAATACTGAAAACTTATGATCTGATATAATAGTAAGTATGTTGTTTTGCTAATAGAAGGATATGAGTATATTTTATAGATGTCCGAACATGGTAGCTCTAGAAGTGAAGTGGGAGATGATAGACCCACTGAAAGCAGTAATTCACCTGCCCTAGCCAGGCAGAGTGAAGATCATGCACCCTCTAGAGTGCCTGTAAGTGATCAAGATGTGTTTTTCAGAACACTGAATGCGGTATTGGCGCGTTTTCAACCTTTTGTTACTTCAACTCGAAGAATGAATGTTACAAAGGAGTTGAAGGGTTTAGGAGCACCAGAGTTTAGAGGTGAAGCCGAAGAAGGTCTTGTTGCTGCGGACCTTTGGCTAAATGATGTAAAAATCATGCTTGAGGGACTTTATTGTTCCGATCCAGAGAAGCTGGATGGAATAGTCTCATTGCTCCGAGGGCAAGCAACGATTTGGTGGACCAACATTACATTGAGAATGCCCAGTGATCAAGTAACATGGTCTTTGTTCTTAGAAGAGTTCAAGCATAAATATATCGGAGATAAGTTCATCCGACAGATGAAGCAAAAGTTCATGAATTTGAAGCAATGAAATCATACAGTGTATGAGTACAAATGGGAATTTAACAAGTTGAGTCATTTCGCTACGGAGTTAATTCCTACAGAGAATGATGTTTGTGATTGGTTTTTTGAGGGATTGTGTCCTCATTTGAAAGAGATGCTTATTGTGTTGAATTTATCTTCGTTTCAAGAAGTGGTGAACCATCCTAAAGCTCTGGAAAGAGCTTAAAATGAGAGGTTCAGGGATTCCCGAGTTCAGAATTCGGAAAGATCGGGTGCATCATCAAGTGTTGCACCATCAAAAAGGGGCAGATATGTGAGTTCTTGACCCCAAGCGAGATCAGAGTCAGTTGCATCTTCTGCAAGGGGATCAAATTAGATGAGTGGTCGAAAGACACAGTCAATGGGATCTAGAGCTGAGAGATCTAACCTGAACCAAGTCAAACAATGTCAACATTATGGAAAGAACCATTTGGGGATATGTAGAATGATCTGTGGAGCATGTTTTAAATGCGGGGACATTGGACATTTTGTTTGGGATTGTCCTATGTTAACGGGTGAATCTACTCAGCCAAAGAGGTATGTCTCGGCTACCCAGAGAGGAAGAGGTAGAGGTAGAGGTAGAGGTAGAGGAAGAGGAAGAAGTCAGTCAGAATCCTCGACTCCGCAAGAGATACGCTCCACAGCTCGGGTGTATAATCTCAAGACTAGCGAGGATAGTGATGACCCAGAAATAATATCAGGTATTTTTCAGTTGTATGACAAGAATGTGTTTGTATTGATTGATTCGGGGTACTACATATTCTTACATTTGCAGTATGTTAGTAAACGAATTGAATATTTCGTTAGAATCTACTAGCAATGGTGGGTGTCGAATCCAACAAATAATAATACTTGCTTTTAGAAATATAAATTTGTAGTAGTGATAAGCAAGGTCGAATCCACAGGGATTGGGTAGACTTATTTTAATGAAAAGTAAAGCAAATAAAAGGGGTTTTAGAATTGAGAAAAATTAAAAAGAAAAAGCATTTAAAATCATCCAAAAATTTAGAGAGATTAATATTAAGGAAATATCCAACTAAAGGTATAATTTCAGAATTGGTTCAGAGAATTGATCATAGATGCAATGATAAAATCTTCTACTTTTCACTAAATTGGTTATGGTTATTGAGAAGCTCTAACAACCTGTCTCTCCTTAGTTTCTCGATAATCAAGAGAAGCTCTTTGATTATTTCCCTAGTTAATGAACAACCCTAGACAAGCTCTTAAGATTTAATCTACCAACAGCATTAATCACTAGAGGGACCACAATTCTAGCCAACAAATACGCAAGCTCGATTCATTTAGACTAGGTTATATACCTTCATAACATAATCATAATCAACCATGTTACTTTACCACTAATATTAGAACATTTAAACAATTACGGATTTAAAGTTCTAAATGGCAATTTATCAACCTGATAATTGAACAACGGATCCTTTGCACAATCAATCAAGACAATAATTCTTAATAAAAACAGAAGATATATAAATAGCAAAGAAGTAAAAGAACAATGAAAATTATTTAGATCTCACAATCCTTGAAGAACCAAAACTTCAATTATCCTTCAGTTGGAACAAAAGTATTTAGCTACTCATAATTGAAAGAAAACTAAAAGAAAATAAAGATGAAAACTGATGTAAAACTTGATGATCCACTAATGAAAGCCCTATCTCCCCTTTTATAAGGATTTTCCTATTATAGATAAGGAAGTTTCCCTTAAAGAAAATCCTACAAAAATAGGAGTGTTAAATGCCCTCATCTTTTTCTAAAGATAAGAATAAATCAAAAGTGTCTTCCAGCCGTCATTAAACTCTTTTTCCTTTGTAAATTTATAGCCCTAATTTAGGGTTACACGAACTAGTAAGGCACGCCCATGCCTTAACTAAAGACTTCTTCTGTGGTAGTTCAGGATGAGTAAGTCGTGCCCACGCCTTATGCGAAAACCTCTTCTGGTCCTGCCAATTTCTTGAGTTCTGATTTTTCCTCCTTAATTTGGGGATTTTGTGAAGATCATGCTAATCATTAGATTTTGAACTTGTTTTATCCAAATCTTCAATCTAATCCACAAAATACGAAATATAATCAAAATCCATGATTTAAGCAATTTTAGTTATTCAAATATGAGGAAAATATCATAGAATATATGTCTAATATGCATCTTATCAAATTCCCCCACACTTAAACCAATGCTTGTCCTCAAGCATACAATAGTTCAAATTCATAACTCTTCTCAACATCAATCCTTCTTCTTCCTTTGCCCATCCTTCCACAATCAAAATTGTCATGCCTTAAAGAATCAAATCTAAACACAAGTAAGGAACGAGCAATTCGTAGAAGAAATTCTCATAAACCAAAACACATGAATAATCACTCCATCAATCTTTTCGAAATCAAAATGTAGTGGGATCTAATACCCTCACATTGGATTCACTCAATATGCTCGAAGTGTTTAAGGGTGTCAACAAACTCTCAAGCCAAAACATAGAAACTTTTTACCATAGGCTTGCTAACCTATCGCATCCCCACCACTAGTCAATGAATTGAATGCATAAAAACCTCAGGGTCTTAAACAGGGTGTAATGGGGCTTAGGCGAGGTTTGATAGAAAAGGAATTTGAGCTGTTTTATTGAAGGAGTCATACAAACTTATCCACATGGAACTTAATCTTCAAATGTTCTCTTCAAGCCATATAACTTTTTTTTTCATTGCACAATCTCTCTTTCTTTATTTCCTTTGCACAATTTTGCTTTTTTGCTTTTTTTCTTTTCTCTTTTTTTGTTTTGTTTTTTTTTCACTAAAAGAGATTGCAACTCGAATCACTATATTCCAACATCTTCCGATCTTCTCAAGATAATTTGAATTCTCATATGAAGAAGCTCATATAATCCTCCAATTCAAGGTTCAAAAGAGGGAAAATTAACAAAAAGGATTTAATATTTACTTGTACCATGGTTAACTTCAAACAAAAAGGCTCATGCTCAAAATTGGCTTTCTAAGGATGATAATCAGGGTAGGCTCTTTACGAAAGCTAAAAGTGGTTTCACCTAAATGCCCTTATCATTCTTGATGCATCTAATTTTAAAATGTGGTCTTCGACATGTATACCAAAGCAAGTTCTAGAAAAATTAACTATGTATGGTAATCACTCGATCAAGAAATGGAGCATGCTGAAAGTGAGTGCTCATTGGCCCAAAAACTCACAAAAAGGGTAAACATGTATCAAATCCCACACATTTTTCATTCAATCAATCATCAAGAGTAATCAACCAATATGTAGTAAATAAGAATTCAACTACTCAAGCTAATCCCCTATTATGCTTCAACTTAATTCGATAATTCAAAACAATCCAAATTATGTAAGGAAAAACATCGAAAGAATCTGGAATTTTGAAGAGAAAAATCACAAACAAGAACTAAAGCATACTTGTTTTTTCGGAAAAAATTTGAAGAAAAATTATGTTCAACGCAAAACCATGTATGAAATACTCTACCCCACACTTAATCCATACATTGTCCTCAATGTATCAAAAGTAGATGCTCAAAAACCACAAAAAGGGTAAGAGTAGAAAGCTCCCCTAAAAATATTGAGCATCAACCACGATATCTGTCACGAGATGGGAGTGAAGGTGCTGTGCGTCGGCTGGGTTGATTCTCGGACTGAGCGGAGATGTGGGTCAGGTGGAGCAGAGAGGACGGTTGGTGGCGCGCATTCTTCTGAAGGATCACAAAAATAAAGAAAAGATGAGGCACATTTATATTTGAATCTTGTTTCCCGAACCAGAAGTGGTGCTGAGTTTAGACGTGGGCACGTCTTATACAAAAACATCTTCTGGATAGTGAGAGACTTTAGGAATAATTCTGCTTTTGTAAGACGTGCCCACGGGTTACAAAAATTCATCTTCTGACCTAAAGAGGAAAACAAGAATAATTGTACTCCGAAAAATCAAGGAAAAATAAAATAAAAAGAACGAAAATAGAAATAAAAAGAAAAAGAAAAATTGGGTTGCCTCCCAAGAGTGTCTTTCTTTAACGTCTTTGGCTAGACGTTGTAGCCTCTCAATCATCCTAAGTTGGGTACTCCAAAATGGTTTGACCAATAGTATGCACCAGAGAACCTTCATAAAAAGGTTTGAAACGATGATCATCGACCTTAAATATTTGACATGTATCCAAACCTTGTATTTCATCGATAGAGAATTTTTTTTCCTCCACCCAATAGCTTCCTTGTACTCTCTAAGTATTTGAATCAACTTTTCTTCTTCAAAGCGGGAGAGTTTGTTGGGAATGATCACCAGAATAGTTTCCTCTTCTCCTAGATATACATGCTTCAGATGATTTGACAAAGGTTTCGTTTTCAATTTTGGTGCCTGCACAAGAGAAGGAAGAAGCATGGGGTGAGAAAGAGGTTACTAAATATAAGATACATCATACCTCATGGGTTTGAGTGATTCTAGTTCATGTATTGTATCTTGCAAATCAAGATCCAATACAGACTCTTTCATGATTCCCTGCAATCCTTCAGGAGTGAAATTCATGTTGAGTGTATCTTTCAACTTGTCATCTTCATTTTGATCAAAAGTTTCCTGTGCTAGAGGGTCAATAACATCCATGACAAAAACAGAGGACACATCACTAGGACATCTCATGGTATCATAAATATTGAATTTAATAATTTCACCATCAAATTCCATAGTAAGTGTACCATCATTTACATCAATTTTTGTCCTAGCTGTTTTCAAAAATGGTCTTCCTAACAAAATTGATGTTGATTTAGAATAATCATATTTTTGCATATCAAGCACATAAAAACATGTAGGAAAAACCAATTCATTAACTTGCACCAAAACATCCTCTAAAACTCCCTCAGGATATACATTAGATCTATCAGCAAGTTGAAGAATCACTACTGTTTCTTTCAAAGGACCAACATTCAGAGATGAGTAAATAGAAAGATGTATGATATTTATTGAGACTCCTAGATCTAACATTGCTCTCTCAATCCTAACATTACTGAGTTTACAAGGGATAGTAAACATACTTGGATCTTTGCACTTGGGGGTAGTTTTTTCTGGAGGACAGCTGAAACATTCTCCCCCATACTTACCTTTTCATTACCCTTAAGCTTTCTCTTGTTGGTGCATAATTCTTTAAGAACTTTAGCATATCGAGGTACCTGTTTAATTGCATCTAGTAAAGGAATATTTACCTCGATCTTGCGAAATGTCTCAAGAATTTCTTTCTCTTCTGCTTCTTTCTTGGACTTAGCGAATCTAGAGGGAAAATGAGGATCTATGGCAAATTCTTTCGGTTTTTCGCTTTTGAGTCCTTTAGGTTGGTCCTTCTAAGTCTGAGGAGCAACAACTTCCTTTTCAGTTTCTTCCTCTAGGGCTCTCCCATGTGCCAATGGACTAGGTTCCTTCAACTCCTTTCCAATTCTTAACGTGATTGCACTAACATTTTGCTTTGAATTAACAATGGTTTGTGAAGGTAACTTACCTTGGGATTTCAACCGACTCACGGATGATGCCAATTGACTCACTTGATTCTCTAAATTTTACATGCTCGTTCTTGTCTCTTGCTGAAATTGTTGTGTATTAGTTGCAAGTAATTTTACAATTTCTTCTAGGGACATACATGGCTTTGAAGAAGACTGCTCAGGTGGAAAACATTGAAATTGCGATGGTATTGGTCCATAGCTAAGGTTAGGATGATCCCTCCATCCTGGATTATAGGTATTTAAGTAAGGATCATATTTCCTTTGTGGAGAATCGGGAAACCTTCCAACTGTATTGGCGTACTCATGAGAATCATCTTGAAGTGTAGGGCACATATCAGTTGGGTGACCAATCGCAGCACATATCCCACAAGCTTTCACTTGCTGCGTTTTTCCTATAACTAAATGTTGAACAAGGGAGGTGAGATGTGATAATTGATGTTCAATGGAGGACGAACCTACCTCATTCACCATTCTTGAAGATGTATCTTGCCTAAAGCCAAATTGTTGTGAATTGGTGGCCATGATGGAGATCAATTCCCTAGTATCGTGAGGAGTTTCATTCATTATGGCGCCTCCACTGGCTGCATCAATCATCTTCCTCTCCATCGGTAGTAGTCCTTCATAGAAATATCAGATGAGAAGTTGCTCAGAAATCCCATGTTGAGGGCAGCTGGCACACAGTCGTTTGAATCGTTCCCAATACTCGTGAAGGGTCTCAGTATCTTTTTGTTTTATACCACATATCTCCCTTCGAATGCCAGCGGCTCTTGAAGCAGGAAAAAATTTATCAAGAAACAACCTCACCATATCGACCCAAGTAGTCACAGAACCAGGGGGTAAATAGAAAAACCAATCTTTAGCACTATCGGCTAGCGAGAACGGAAAAGCGTGCAGTTTTACCTGCTCTTCAGTCACTCCTTGCGGTCTCATACTTGAACATACCACATGAAATTCCTTCAAATTCTTATGAGGATCTTCATTCTCAAGTCCATGAAAAGTAGGCAACAAATGAATCAAACCAGATTTTAATTCAAAAGCTACCTCCAAAGTTGAGTAGTCAATGCAGAGCGGTTGTTGATTCATATTTGGTGCAGCCAATTCTCTTAGAGTTCTTTCTTCGTTGGCCATTGTTCCTTCTATTTCAAAATCGCTGGATGAATCAACCAGACTGCAGATTTTGATTCAGGGGATGAAGAATAAGAAGCTTTGTTTGTTGCACAAGTTAGTTTATTTTCTTAAACTGCGAGCGGTCTTCTCGATTTCAGGATCGAATTGGAGTTCACCTGTACGAGAAGAACGGTGAATTAAAATAAATCTAAATGACACCAATCCACGACAACGACGCCAAAAATTTGGTGGGTGTTGAATCCAACAAATAATAATACTTGCTTTTAGAAATATAAATTCTTAGTAGTGATAAGCAAGGTCGAATCCACAGGGATTGGGTAGACTTATTTTAATGAAAAGTAAAGCAAATAAAATGGGTTTTAGAATTGAGAAAAAATTAAAAAGAAAAAGCATTTAAAATCAACCAAAAATTTAGAGAGATTAATATTAAGGAAATATCCAACTAAAGGTATAATTTCAGAATTGGTTCAGAGAATTGATCATAGATGCAATGATAAAATCTTCTACTTTTCACTAAATTGGTTATGGTTATTGAGAAGCTCTAACAACATGTCTCTCCTTAGTTTCTCGATAATCAAGAGAATCTCTTTGATAATTTCCCTAGTTAATGAACAACCTTAGACAAGCTCTTAAGATTTAATCCACCAACAGCATTAATCACTAGAGGGACCACCAATTCTAGCCAACAAATACGCAAGCTCGATTCATTTAGACTAGGTTATATACCTTCATAACATAATCATAATCAACCATGTTACTTTACCACTAATATTAGAACATTTAAACAATTACGGATTTAAAGTTCTAAATGGCAATTTATCAACCTGATAATTAAACAACGGATCCTTTGCACAATCAATCAAGACAATAATTCTTAATAAAAACATAAGATATATAAATAGCAAAGAAGTAAAAGAACAATGAAAATTATTCAGATCTCACAATCCTTGAAGAACCAAAACTTCAATTATCCTTCAGTTGGAACAAAAGTATTTAGCTACTCATAATTGAAAGAAAACTAAAAGAAAATAAAGATGAAAACTGATATAAAACTTGATGATCCACTAATGAAAGCCCTAGCTCCCCTTTTATAAGGATTTTCCTATTATAGATAAGGAAGTTTCCCTTAAAGAAAATCCCACAAAAATAGGAGTTTTAAATGCCCTCATCTTTTTCTAAAGATAAGAATAAATCAAAAGAGTCTTCCAGCCGTCATTAAACTCTTTTCCTTTTGTAAATTTGTAGCCCTAATTTAGGGTTACACGGACTAGTAAGGCGCACCCACGCCTTAACTAAAGACTTCTTCTATGGTAGTTCAGGATGAGTAAGCCGTGCCCACGCCTTATGTGAAAACCTCTTCTGGTCTTGCCAATTTCTTGAGTTCTGATTTTTCCTTCTTAATTTGGGGATTTTGTGAAGATCATGCTAATCGTTAGATTTAGAACTTATTTTATCCAAATCTTCAACCTAATCCACAAAATACAAAATATAATCAAAATCCATGATTTAAGCAATTTTAGTTATTCAAATATGAGGAAAATATCATAGAATATATGTCTAATATGCATCTTATCAAGCAACAAGGTGATAGTGACTAATCCGTTAGGACGCAGTGCTCGAGTCAATATGGTATGTCGAGGGTGTCCCATACAGATTTAGGGAATTGAATTCCCTGCTAATATGATGGAATTATTTTTTGACGAATTCGAGGTTATACTGGGAATGTACTAGTTATAACGTTACTATGCTAATGTTGATTGTAGACTGAAAAGAGTAATGTTGAGAAGTTCATAAGGTATAGAAGTTATTGTATTTAGTGAAGGATGGAACCCATTGGCTAATGTACTATCAGTGATGTTGGCAAAGAAGTTATTGCTACAGGGATGTCAAGGGTTTATTGCAAGTGTGCTGGATGTGAGAGCAAAAGAGAAGGAATTGAAGAAATTCCTATAGTCAGAGAGTTTTCTGACGTTTTTCCTGCAGAGTTACCAGGTTTGCCTCCAGAGAGAGAAGTCAAATTTCATATTAAAGTCATGTCGGACACTGTACATATTTCCATGTCACCATACAGAATGGCCCCAAAAGAATTATAAAAATTAAAGATTCAATTACAAGAATTATTGGACAAAGGGTTTATCAGACAAAGTGTCTCACCATGGGGAGCTCCAGTTTTGTTTGTTAAAAAGAATGATGGATCCATGCGTCTTTGCATTGATTATAGGCAACTTAATAAAGTGACCATCAAGAACAAGTATCCACTCCCCCGAATTGATGATTTTTTTGATCAGTTAAAGGGAGCTTCAATGTTTTCAAAAATTGATTTACGTTCTGGTTATCATCAATTGAAGATTCAAGACAAGGATATTCCAAAGACAGCATTCAGAACGAGATATGGTCACTATGAGTTTATCGTAATGTCGTTTGGAGTTACAAATGCTCCAGCTGCTTTCATGGATCTCATGAATTGAATATTTTAACCCTATTTGGATCGATTCGTTGTGGTATTCATTGACGATATTTTAGTGTATTCGAAGTCGGAAGAAGAGGATAGTTCACATTTGAAGATCGTTTTACAGACTTTGAGAGAAAAGAAGCTTTATGCCAAACTCTCCAAATTTGAATTCTGGTTGAATGAAGTGACGTTTCTTAGACATGTTATTGTTGCGGAAGGAATTTGAGTGGATCCCCAAAAGATTAAAGCTATTTTAGAGTGGGAAGTTCCAAAGAATGTGTCAGAAGTCTGGAGTTTTCTAGGGTTAGTTGGTTATTACCGAAGGTTTGTTAAAAACTTTTCGATAATAGCATTACCCCTAACCAAGTTATTGAGGAAAGAGGTAAAATTTGCTTGGACTCCAGAGTGCCATGAGAGTTTTAAAAAGCTAAAGAGGATTTTAACAGAAGCTCCAGTATTGATTCAACCCGAATCTAGCAAGAATTATATAGCGTACAGTGATGCGTCTCATAACGGGTTGGGATGCGTGTTAATGCAAGAAGGCAAAGTGGTGGCCTATGCTTCGAGGCAACTAAAACTGCATGAGAAGAATTATCCAACGCATGATCTGGAGATGGCTGCGGTAGTGTTCGCTCTTATGATCTGGCGTCACTACTTGTATGGTGAACGATGTTATTTGTATACAGATCATAAGAGTTTGAAATATTTGATGACCCAAAAGGAGTTAAATTTAAGACAGAAAAGATGGGTGGAGTTCTTAAAGGATTATGATGTAGTGATCGATTTCCATCCGGGGATATCGAATGTGGTAGCGGATGCCTTAAGCCGAAAGACGTTTGCAACCTTACGAGCTTTGGATGCCAGACTATCGTTAAGAGGAGATGGTGTTATATGTGTGGAATTGACTCTCAAGCCATCATGGCTAGATCGAATTAAAGAATTGCAAGCTGTAGATGAAAAGTGTTTAAAGAAGTTACAGCAGATAAGGGATAGAGAGGTTACCGATTATGAAATGAAAGCTTATGGGAACCTATATTATCAAGGGAGGCTAGTGATCCCAGATGATGATGAATTGAAGAAAGACTTGTTAACGGAAGCTCATTGTAATCTATTGACTATGCATCCAGTAGGAAACAAAATGTATATGGATCTCAAAAGTCGATATTGGTGGCCTGGAATGAAGAGATACATTACGGAATTCGTATCCAAATGTTTGACGTGTCAGCAAGTCAAAGATGAACATCAGGTTCCGTCAGGATTATTGCAACCAGTGTCTATTTCTCAGTGGAAATGGGAGAATGTACCAATGGATTTTGTAACGGGGTTACTTTTGACTCCGAATAAAAGAGAGTTGGACCAGTGGCATATCAGCTGGCGTTGCCACTTGAAATGGAGAAAATTCACAATGTCTTTCATGTCTCAATGCTTCAGAAGTATCGATCTGATCCTTCCCACATTGTGACTCCAGAAGAGACTGAGATTCAACTGGATTTGACTTATGAAGAGGAACCAGTTAAAATCTTAGCTCATGAAATTAAGCAACTAAGAAACAAGACTATTTCATTAGTTAAAGTCTTGTGGAGAAATCACAAGGTGGAAGAAGCGACGTGGGAACGTGAAGAGGACATGAAGATTCAAGGATGAATTTTCTTAAGGGGAGAGATGTGTAACATCCCAAAATACGGGTTAGTGACTAAATTATAAAACTTCAGAATTTAGTGACTAAAGCAGAATAATTGAATAGTATTGTAATTTGGTATAGGATTAATTTGCAAGGAATAAAGAATAGAATGACAAAATGGACATTTGCAAGGAAAATAATTAGTTGGTTATATATATATATGGAGGCCACGTGTATGTGAGGAAGCAAATATCCAAGCTTCCATACAACTCTTCTCCTCCTTTCTTCTTTGTGCGTATGAGTCAAGGCAAAGGTAAGAATTCTTATTACTTGTTCATTAGTTGAGATTTAAGTTTGGTTTTGCTCCTGAGATGCTAATTAAGCTTAAGGAAAGCTTAATTTGCTTTAAAACAACAAGATGAATGATGTAGGAAGAATTAAAGATTAAGAGTTCTTGAATGAAATTTCGAAATAAAACTCATAATGAGAATTGAGAGTTGAATTTGACTTGCCACCAACTTGATTAAGAAATATGAAGTGTTAGAATCAGATTTAGAACATGTGGGAATTTGAGTGAAATTCTTAAATTCTATGGGGAGAAATGGATTTTGAAGGTTAAAAGATATTGAATTAGTATTAATTAGTTTAAATAGGTGTATAAGAGTTAAGAATATAAAAAGGGGTGATATATGAAGAGTTGAGAGGATCAGGAAGGGATTTTCGTGCTCAAAGTGACATTTCTGGGTTGTGTGCATCGATGCACATTCAATGTGTATCGATGCACTCTCAAATAAAAGAACATCGAATGCAATTAGTGCATCGATGCACCCGTTAAGGGATGCATCGATACATGGCGTAGTGCATCGATGCATACCTTCATTATAAGATAAAAATAGCTTTCTTTTTAGCCTAAGGAGTGATAGTTTAGAATATATCAATTAGTATTTTG
This sequence comes from Hibiscus syriacus, assembly GCF_006381635.1. NCBI lineage: Eukaryota > Viridiplantae > Streptophyta > Magnoliopsida > Malvales > Malvaceae > Hibiscus > Hibiscus syriacus. The sequence goes on along the minus strand of NW_024062925.1, from coordinate 227,188 downwards.
ATATGTATCAATGTACTACTATGTAGATTTAGAACGTAATCTCGTTCCAGAACAATTGAATGATTACAATTGAGTCAAAGCAAGGCTAAGGTGAGTGCATATCCTAGATGAAATGGAATTAAGATAAGACTTGCGATAAGTCTATCTCTTATCATTGAATTTATGATTCCATATTCATGTACATGCATACATATATATGTGTTAATGTTATAGTGATTCCATGCAATCTTCATTCATGATTAACATGAAATTATATGAATGAATGTTATCAAAGAATTCTTCCAGGTATGTGAAATAATGAAAATGATCAGATGAAGTGACTTATGTGGTCATATGGACAGTGATGAAAGAGATGAAATGATAAATGTATTTATAATTAAGCTCATGTTATTTAATATGAGAGTTGTAAGTATAATTGGCATGCCAAGAGTCGAGGGATTATCAGTGGTCCTTCGGGACATAGTGGTTCTTCGGAATAATCTGTGGCTCTTCGGGATATAGTGGTCCTTCGGGACAAATATTCAGTGCCCCTTGAGGGAATTATACGAGCTGTGGTGACAGCATAGTACACAACCTCTATGTACTCACATACCTTTGTTCTCAATAATGTAAATGGGCAATCCAAAGATAAATTAAAGTGAAATTAGCATGAGAATGTATGTGTTATGTGTACATGATATCATCATATATATTATAGTGAAATAGATGTATGCAAATAAAGTTGTCATGATCATATGGAAAGAATGCATGTTCATGAATGCATTGTTATATTTACATGTTTATTTATTGCGTCAATAAGTCTATGACTTAGCGTGTAAGTGATTTACACGTAGGTACTAAGAATCGGGAAGAACAGAAATAGGAGTAGCAGGAATAGCAGCACTGCCAGAAGATCAGATCAGGAGTAACTGATAAAGTATGTATTTTGTCGTGTATATTGTTGGCATGTAAGAAAAGTGTCAGTTATGAATGCTCTGATCAATTTTGGTTGTTTTGGTCATTTCATGTAAATAAACCGCTTTTATGTTAATGAAAGTTTTAAAATTTCCTTGAATTTGGTCAAGAGTCAAAGTTTGAAAAGTCAATGTGACACCTCAAACTCGTATTCGGGTAGGATATGGGTTGGGGATGTTACATCCCCCGACCAGACCTCCTCATAACGTAGGAGCCGTGTAACCCTAGATAATCAGCTGTCCTGATTGCATAGGAACCGAGTTATCATCCCTAAAGATGGTCTGCCATCCTCATCACGTAGGAACCATGTCATCCCCTGACCAGACCTCCTCATCACGTAAGAGCCGTGTCACCCCTAGATAACCAACCGTCCTCATCATGTAGGAACCATGTTATCACCCTCCCAAAAGATGGTTTGTCATCCTCATCGCGTAGGAATCGTGTCATCCACTGACCAGATCTCCTCATCACGTAGGTGTCGTGTCACCCTTAGAGGATCAGACCTCTTCATCATGTATGAGTCGTGTCGTCCCCACCAATAAACATATCAAATTTTCAAACCAAAAAAAGAGAACTAGACAAAAACTTATTGTCTTTTTCGTCTTTGCCCTATTCTTGTTAATTAAGAATGTGCAAAGAGGGGCAGCTATAGACACTCATTTTTTTTCGGGTCTACAAAAATATTATTATTATTATTATTATTATTATTATTATTATTAATTACTTTATTTACCTTTTTGCATATTACAAATGTGGGCTAAAAATACAACCCAACAGATACAAGTGAGGCCCAGTACAAGTGACAAACCAACCCAATGCACCCAGGATCTAAAGCCCATTACAGCTAGTACCCAACCAGAATAACTCAGATACCCGGATCCGACCCAGTCTCGGCCTAGCTATTAACCCGAACCTGACTAGGGTTTCCCTTCTCTGCTTCATATGTCACTTACGTCTCTACCGTTGGATCTGGACCCATCCAACGGTCCAGATCACCCTAGGGTTTCTAAAACCCTAGATATCAAGCCACCGTCGCCTATTGGACTTCCAGCTCCTAGCCGCGTGAGTGTCACCGTTGACTCTCGAGCCGCTGCCAAGCTCCTTCGAGCCACATCCATCGCCAACAGTGACATCCATCCATCCACAGTGACAACATATCAAAAATCAGTAAGATGGTAAAAAAAAATAAAAGCAAATCCCATGCTATGCCGAGGAAATCTAGGGGAAATGATGCCCCTAACCAGATATATCCAAGCATCCATCAATCAAAACAAAAAACAGAGGGGACAAAGGCGAGAAGATAAAAAGATGAAGAAGAGAGAGGGAGAGGAGGCATTCGGTGTTGAGAGTAGTTTCAGAGAGAGAGAAAAACATAGAGAACTTACAAAAAAAGAAAGAAAAATAGAGAGGCGAGAACGAGTTCGAATAAAACAAAAACATCAAAGAAAAATAAGAATAAAGGAGAAGATAATCTTACCGGGAGTTGGAAGCCGTCAGGAACACCAAAAGTCATCGGTGTTTCGTTACTTCGAGAGGTAAATCTTGTAGATCTAGGGTTCTAGGGGCGGGTTTAGGCTAGGGGCAGCGGTTTTGAGACGAAAGGCAAAAGAAGAAGAGTAAAGAAAATAAGCCTGATTTTAGGCTTTTATATCTAAAGCGAAACGACACTATTTCAAAGAGTGGCCTTCAACTTATTTTATGAGATGGGATAATTACATTCTAGGTCACCCATGCTTTGTAATCTCTTATTTTAGTCATTTAATGAAATTCTGTTTTATTTTATTTTGAGCACTAATTTTTCAATATTTTTATTTTAGTCATGTTCTTATTTACTTTGCTATTATTGTTAATATTTGACTTTGGTTGCAATATTTGTAACTATTTCATTTTAGTCACTATTTTCTATATTGTTGCATTATTGGGTTAATTGTTATTTTACCCCGCCGTGTTTATGTTTGGTTTCATTTTAGTCCTCAACATTCTTAATGGTTTATTTTCATTTCTAGTACCTATACTGATTAATGTTTATGATCTTGGCTCTGAATTATGTTTATTTTCTATTTAGTCCCTTAAGTTTCTATTTTTAATATTTTAGTCCTTTAAATGTCTTTTTTTGTTATTTTAGTCCCTTAAGTTTCTATTTTTCTATTTTGGACCTTTAAATTCTTGTTTGTACTATTTTAGTCCTTTAAGTTTCTATTTTTCCCATTTTGGTCCTTGTAATTATAAATACTTACTTTTTGATCATTATATTTTGGGTTGTAATATTCATTAGTATTTATTTCAATCCCTTATGTACGTACATATTTTTATGTTATATATTTATTTGTATCATATGTAAATAAATATGTTTAACTCTTATTTTGTTGTAAATATTTTATTTAGCATATCTCTATTTGTATTTATTTCCATTGTATTTCTTTATTTAAATTTTATCCAAATATTTTCAAGAACACGTATTTGTAGAACGGGCTTGGAAAGTATCACTTGATCGAAGTGTTACAATCCGATACAACGTTCGAAAAAAATGAGACGTGAAATAAATCTATTTTATTTTATTAATTAAATATTTTTATGTGAATGATTCAATGCATTTTTTTATTAATTTATTTTATTGCAAATGTCAATATTCATTTTTATTTCGATATGCGTTATTCGAAGATAGAATATTCTTTTACAGATGAGAAATAGTTGAGATAGCTTTCCTGATGGAGTATTGCGAATTTCAAGATTTTTTATAGAGTAAAAGGAGTTTCTTTTAAACAATTAATTTGAATTAAATTAATTATATTTCAATAAATGGATCATATTGTAATTTTATATTTGATTCATAATTTCCACCATTATGACAACGTGTAAGCAACACAATACCAATTTTGGACGCTGTGGGGGTGTTTATCCTTCCCCACGTGTAACTGTCTCCCGAATCCATTAAATCGAATCTTTGGTAAACGTAAACCATTTTTGTCTTAAAAAATGATTTTTCTTAAAATTATTTTTAAAAGACGTTTTTAGGTATTCAACCTACATAACCCAAAGGTCAATGGAGACTATTTTTAATTTAATTCAAATCAATCCAAAATAAACAATTTTTCAAAATAAAAGTCATAATTATTTTTTTTAAATAATATTTTATCGTTTTGTTAAAAAAATGGTTATGACAAATCCGTTTTATCTTTGCTAGACTTGCATCCAAAGAAAAAAATCCAGCTGTCCTAAATCCTTAATAGCAAATTCAGTTTTAATCCTTTGCACTACGACATCCACTTCAGTTATCTTGCTCCCGGTAATGATAATGTATCAACATAAATTATAAGCAGAATGTATGAGTCTTCAGAATTTCTGATAAACAATGACGAGTCAGCTTTGAAAGCAACAAGATCTAATGTCACTTAAAAGGCCTTCAGAGTATTAAACCATGCCCTAGGTGCTTTTCGAACGAGCTCCTCACCATGCTCTTCGTTTTGATCCATTTCCATTAAAACAAATTATCTCCATATTTCACTCTTCTTCTTCTTACCGCTCCTAATCGTAAAGTGCGCACCGACGACGCACGATATGGAAGCTCTGTCGTTTATCTCCAGAGCAAGAATCGCTCTCCACTCCGTAGCTGCCAAAGCCGAGAGAGTCCTTACTGATTTGAAATCCTATCTAGGTAAATTTGAACTCTATATTTTTGGTTTTAAATATCTATTGTAAAATTTTATTGTTATTATTTTTCTGTTTTTCTATTTTTAGATTCATTTTACCATTTTTCGGTCTTTATGATATTGTTATTAGATATTAGTGACGGAGATTTTTTTTTTATCTTGTTTGGTTGTTGTTCGTTTGGTGAAGATTGTGAATTATCATATCCGAATGAATTCAAAAATGAATCTCCGACGAGAGAAGATGATTCTAAGGTAAATTTTTGTTGAACTTTGGAATTGAAATGTGGCTTTCTTATTAAGCTAAAATGTAGGATTAGACTATTTTCGTTATTATTATTTCTATCTTTAGACGATTCTTGGAATCGTTTTTTGCTGCTGAGAAAATGAAGTAAAGTTTAGAAGTATGTTTGACTTATTTGAGTAAAACAGTCGTAGAGATTAGCTTAGTTTGCTTGGAATCGAATTGGAGGATTTGCAATTTGTATACTATTTAGTTTCCCTTCACTTTTCTAGCTACCAAATTAGGCTTCAACATTCTGTCGAGTACTTAGTATGGTAAAGCATTCAAAGTGGATGTTTGCAATTTTGGGGACCAAGCAAGAATGGTAGGAAAGATTCAAGAATATACGGTTAGGGAGAAAAGGAGTTGAAGATTCAGAGAAAGTTGAAAATTCAACCACTGTTGTTGCATTCTATGATGAAAACTTATACTTTCTAAAAGTAACGAACGATACGGAATCAAAGGTACATTTATGATTATATTTATTTTTGCTCACCTGCAAGTGAGAGTTACTGTAATGAGAATTAAAATGTCTATTTTCTGTTCTAATAAAATTCAAATGAAGGGATTTCTTAATGAGATTGTTGTCCTACAGGCTTTAGAAATAATTCCCTCTGTAGACATTTTAAATACCGTGGACACCAATAACTTTCCTCCAACATCTGTTATCAAGCAATTAGCTTTAGCCGTTGAGTAAGTCTTTTGATTCTTGACTTCAATTGTTTGTTTTCTGCTATTACTGACATTGAAATTCATTTGATGCCTCATGAAATATGTCGATTTGTCTTTAACATTCACCTTTTGTATGATGGATCTCTCCTCCTGATTGGACTGAAGCTGAGCCAAGCGATGAGGTTAACTCTTCGGTTACAAGAGGTCAACTAAGTTGCCGAATGAAAAAAGAAGGTTTTTTCTCTTTATCCCAGTCTCCGCTACTTAGATTAAGTTTGCTGCAATTTAGCTTCTTTTTGGTCAGTTTTTACTTTTGACATGTGAACATTGATTCATTTCATTCACAATATTCGTATATTTCCATGAACTTGTATTATGTTCGTATGTAACTTGTTTTAGGAGAATGAATTCTGAAAAATTTCTAGGTGGAGGGTTTTTACCTCTTGAAGTATTTGTTTGACATTCTTAACCTACGGGTAGTTTCACTTACTAGGACATTTCTATGGTTGATTCCGATAATCTGTTTCAACCCTTGGGTTTTTCTATCACTGAAGCATTGTTCTTACAATAATTGCATGGGTTATGGTTCCTGCAGGGAAGGAATTCTAAATTACAATAATTGCATGGGTTAATATTTTCCTGTCAATATTTGTACTCTTACTCCGTTCTTCAAGTTGTTTGTGTGTATTTTCTTGGTGGCATTTTAACATGTGAACACTGGTCCAGATGACTAATTTTGTGCATTCTGTTAATAGAACAGGTTGAATATAACAAAAACAATTCGAAAGTTTACTATAGATCCAGATTTAAGGCTCACGGGTGTTGAGTATCGTTCAGAATCGGTTCATAAGTCATTTAGCATGAAAAGGAAGTTGATGATGAAGTTGTTCAGGGTTCCATACCACTGAATAGTGATAACTTTGACAAAATTGCAAATGAGTAAGTTGAATGCAAAGATTGCAAACCACTTAATTTATACGTTATGTTCCCAGCTTTGGTGCTTTCTTTGTTAAATACCACTCTTGGTGATACCTCTATTTACTTGTTTTGAATGGTTTTTCTTGCAGTTATCCAATTTTGGTCGTCAATTGTTTTGCTCCTTCGTGCTACTGAAGTACTCGCCTGGTAATCTATTACCAGCATGCATGATTTTTGTCTTCAAGTGATTTCTGAAAGCATGATTGTTTAGCTCTTCAGCTGTGTATAGAAATCATTCATAACTAATTTTATATATTATGTTGATATAGTTTCTAAATCTTCTGTTTCAAATGCATACTTTCTCTTTGGGAGAGTGAATTACCTAAGCTAAAATGTAAAACTACAATACATTTATTTTTAATATTTATAAATTTTAATTTATTTTGTTGTTAAGTATTTTTTTACATAACTTGTGTCTTTATTAAAATGTATGGTTGTTGTTAATTAGATAAAGCTAGATGTTATTAAATATAGGTGATGTAGAGCAAAAATGAAATATGCAAAATCATCTTAGCTAAAGAAAGGTAATTAGCAGCGTTTGTATAAAAAAACGCCGCTATAGATATGACCTTTTGCGGCGTTTGTTACAAAAACGCCGCTATAGATCTGACTTTTTGCGGCGTTTGTTACAAAAACGTCGCTATAGATCTGACCTTTTGTGGCGTTTGTTCCAAAAACGTCGTTATAGATATGACCTTTTGCGGCGTTTGTTCCAAAAACGTCACAATAGATATCGACCTTTTGCGGCGTTTGTTCTAAAAACGCCGCTATAGATATAGACCTTTTGCGGCGTTTAATCCAAAAACGCCACTATATATATCAACCTTTTACGGCATTTGTTCCAAAAACGCCGTTATAGATCTTGACCTATTGCGGCGTTTTTTGTTCTCAAACGCCGCTAACTTTATCGGCACTAGTATTGCCGGCGCTTCTTGCGGCGTTTTTCCTATCACCGCAAGTGCTTTTAGCGGCGCTTAAAAACGCCGCTATAGGTTTAAAAAAACGCCGCTAAAACTCAATTTTGTTGTAGTGCTCATATAGATTACTTCAGACAGTTTTCCATTTAGAAAAAGCACTATTTATGTCACTCTATCGAATAACCTATTTTTTCATCACAGTATTGGCAAAGACAACTCTTAGGTAACGTTTGGTTCGCTGGAATCCCTTGGAATTAAGGGGAATTGGAATCCAATTACACCACTTTCCCATATTTGGTTCAAGTTTTCAAAGGGTGAATTTGAATCCAATTCCATCCAGGGGAAAAGTAAATTTCATCTATAACATGATGGAATTGAAATACTTTGGAGGAAGGATATGAAATTTGACCATACTACCCTCATCAATCTTTTGGTATTCGGGTCGGATTTTTTTTTTAAATTTCGGGATCAGGTCAGATTTTAAAAAAAAAATCGGGCTCTGGTCGGGTTTTTTTAAAGTTTGATATTCGGGTCGTGTCGGGTTTTTTAAGTGTGATATTTGGGTCGGGTCGGGTTTTTTTAAGTGTGATATTCGGGTCGGGTTCGGTTTAAGGTGAAAAATACCCGACCCGAAAAAAATATATAATTTTACCTTATATATTTAAGAATAATTACAATAATACCCCTCTATATTTGCATAAAAGTAATTTTTTTATTATTTCGGGTCGGATCGGGTTTCTAATTCATATATTTGGGTCTGGTCGGGTGAAACTTTATTTTGGTCGGATCGGGTCTCGGGTGGAGGTTCCCTTGTTCTCAGGTCGGGTGGACCAAAAACCCAACCCGGCCTATAATCATCCCTAATTAGGATGATTTTAACTTATGATGTTTATTAGTATGATTTTTATAATTTATTGAAATGAATAATCCATCAATAAAATAAAAATTTAATACTTTTTAAATTTTTATCATATATTGCTACATGTATGTTATAAAACAAATTAAAATTAAGCAAAACAAAATAAGAATGACAATTCTGTCATTTTATATTACTGAAATCAAATTCATCTAACATATCTACGGATCAAACAGAATATGTAATTAGATTCTAATTCAATTTCCTGTCAACCAAACAAGTTTTAGATTCATATTTTAATTCCTTCAAATTTCAATTCCCTCACAAATTTCAATTCCCTTCAAAACATTCTAGTCAACCAAACGTAACTTATAGTGCTGGCACAACCAACAAGGCTAAAGTCCTTAGAAAAATCTGTCCCCACTGTATGTGTCAACTGTCAACTGTCCCATCAACCTTCTTTTCACTTTAAAAAGATATTTGCAACCCCCTGCTTTTCTGGCTGGAGGCAAAGGCTGTAACACCAAGGTATGATTTTGCGTAAGGGCAGGATACTCTTTCTGAATAGTGTCTCTCAAGGCTGCATGTTGAAAAACCTCATGCACATCAACTGGCTTTTGGTTGTCTAATTCAACAATAAGCTCTTTAGGCTTTAAAAGCCCAGCCTTTCCTCGAGTTATCATTCGATGATAATAATTGTGAACAACTCCTGAAAAAACGGAAGTTGCGGATGGATGATATGGCTGTGGTGGTGAAGATGGTGGAATGGATGATTAGGGATGAGATGAACATTGTGGAAGTAGTGAAGTATGTGGAATTGATGAATCTTACGGTACAGAATGGGATGAAGCATAAGATGAAGATTGTGGAATTGGTGAACCTTGTGATGAAAAATGAGATAGAGATAATGAAAGATGCGATGGAGATGGATGATGTGGAGGTGAAGATGGTGGATGAGTAGATGGTGATGACAATGATATATCATGAGCAGAAAAAGTATCAAGACTCGATTGAAGAGAAATGTGGAAGACACGATTGCAAAGGAGTTTAAGAGGCTGGTGGAGATAATGGTAATATATGATATAAATGACCGAAGAGGTGATCCCCAACTATACTACTTTTAAGACCCTGATGGTAAAAAGACTTCAACCTGAATTTGTAAAAAGGAAAAGGAGTTGAATTAAACCTGACTTCTTTAGAATATTTTTGACTACCGGAGCAAGAAAGAAAACTCTGATCAACCTGATGAGGAAAATCACTTTCCTCGAACTTAACATTTCTAGATATATAGACATGACCAGTAGGATATAAACATTTATATCCTTTATGTGAGGGTGAATAACCTAGAAAGACGCATCTTGAGGACCTAAACTGAAGTTTATGTTTGTTGTAAGGTCTTAGCATAGGACAACAGGCACAACCAAAAATTATTAAAAAATTGTAAACATGACATTTATCAAATAGTTTTTCATAAAGAGATATACCTTCAAGAGCTCTTGTAGACAGTGTATTGATGAGAAGAACTGCACTGAAAAATGCATCGTTCTAAAAGGTTAGTGATAGTGTGCCTATGCAAGCATAGACAAACTAACTTCAACCTCTTGGTAATGTTTCCGCTCTACTATACCATTTTGTTTGGATGTGTGTGGGCTGGACATTCAGTGAGCTATCCCTTGTTCTTTTACGTACTTTTTGAAGAGCACCAAATTCATCACGTTCATCTGTTTGAAGCACCTTAAGACTTTTGTTTTAAAAAATATATTCAAGTATATCTACTATATGCATCAGAAAATGCTATGTAATACCTAAACTCATTAGAAAAAATTGGCTCTGGTCCCAAAGATCAGCCACAATTAATTCTAAAGGTTGTGAATAAACTGTATCAGAACTATAAAATGGCAGTTTATAAGACTTCCCTCACTGAAATGCTTTGCACAGAACTTGCTCTTTATTTATGCACAAAGGTGTTATATTACATTGTTTTAATCCAATGTGCAACAGCTCATTAGAGAGGTAACCAAATCTCATAGGCCAGGTTTCAATATGAATTTTAATGACACTAACAAGATTACAGTTCACAATATGTTTATTTATAATAGTGCTTTTATTGACCTTATTACTAACAACAATATTTGTAGGCAAATCTAGCTTGTAGAGACCTTCAGTCTCACTTCCCTTTAACAGCACTCTACGCACTCTACGAGTACAAAGATCACGGATTTGGTAGAAGTTCGGATAAAAACTCAAACAGAGTATGATTGTCTTGAGTAAATTTTGAAACAGGCAACAAGTTCTTAGTTATTCCAAAAACAAATAAGAGTTTTTAAAGTTAAGTTTATTGTGATGAGAACAGATTGATGCTTGACCTATGTACTTTATTTGAAGAGTATCCTCATTACCTACCGTAGGCACCCATTTTGCCCCAGTTTTAATTGTTTATTATTATTATTATTATTTTCTTTTATTTTCTTGTATTGCATAATATTGCAAGCCCAAGCTGCGCCCAATTATAAAGGAGCCAATCAAGCCCAAACAAGCCCAAACAAAAAACCCTAAGTCCAAACATAAATCTAACCCTATCTAGGGATGACAACGGGTCAGGTTCGGGTCGGGTATTGGTCCCCTCGTCCCCATCTCCGTTTAAAAAACTCGTACCCGTCCCCGCTTAAAAAGCTACGGGGATTTAAACAGGGATCCTCATCGGGTAATCGGGGAAAACCGCGGGAAAACGGGTATCCCCGTTTAGTATAAACGGGTATCGAGCCGAGTATATATATTTAAATTAAATATATAAATATTATATATATATATATATATATATTAATTTAAATTAAATTTATTAATATTATATATATATATATAATTATTTTTAATATTTATCGGGCCAAGTTTAATATAAACGGTTTTTTCCGTCCCCGTTTATCATCCCGAACTCGACCAATTGAATTCGATTTTTAATTTTCCCCCATCGGATTTAAGTTTTTTTTCCATCCCTGACCCTATCCATCCTAGACCAAGCCACTCCCACCGCCGTCACCTATGTCGATGAAGCCACGTTGCTGCCACCTCAGTCAAAGCTATTCTTGTTGCCGTCAGCTCTGATCACTGTTCAAATGTAAACCAAATCATGACAAATCAAATAAAATAAAATAAAAAAATCTAACCACTTTCCAAAAAATCTGGGGAGCCATACCCCTATGCCCTTATCAGCATAGCTCCACCAAATCATCACATTCACCATTTTAAATCATCAAGAAAATAGATCCAAAAAAGGGGGAGATTTTTTGGAGTAGATCTAACAAAGGAAAAAAATGAACCGAACCAGAACATTCGAACATAAAATAAAGAGAAAACAAAAGGGATTGGGAGACCGGTTGGAACGAAGAGCAGAACCATTCAAATAAAAAAAGGAAAAAAAGAGACAGAGAATAAATCTTATCTTTCTTCAACACACGTCGGAGTGCTTTGAGGGTCGCCGAATTCGACGAAGCCGTGGAGTCATTCGTAGATCTACGACGTTAAGGGTACTTTTAGCGCATACCTTAAAATTGTTGTTTTAATTAAAATTAATAATTTATTAAAATAAAAAAATACATTTTTGGGTTCCTAATCACACCCTAATTAAATATTGATCGTGTCTCCACAAACTAATTTTATTGTTTTTAAAAATTAATCCCAAATTGTTTGAGGTAACGTTTTTACAAAATCCCGATTTTTAATCGCACCAATTTTTTTAAAAAGAAACGTCTAGATCAGGGTTTCAAATTGCGGACCGAAAATGCGATAGCGGCCGTGATATTGCAATAGTTTTGCCATTCGAAACCAGTTTTCATGATTTTTACGGTGGGTAACATATTAACACCGATAGCGGTATGTCGCGCCCGTAATTTAACGGGTAACGGTAGATTGCGCCAATCACGGGACGCTATAAACGTTATTCCAGCCGTGATTTTAATTTCCAACCGCAATTTTTTTTTCAAAAAATGAAAGGTCGGGGGAGGAGAGTTGAGAGTGAAAGCAGATATTTTTTTAAGACAATGAAATCGGGGAGGAGGAAGGGGGAGGCAGAAAGGTCGAGGAAGGGGAGGCAGAAAGGTCGGGGAAAGGGGAGGGGTTGTTTTATTTCTTTTTTTTAATAATTTTTAAAATATAATTTTAAAGGATATATTAATTTGACATCCCTCTAACTTTTAAAATTTATAATTTAATCCCTATTTTAAAATGTAAACTTTAATTTTTATTTAATTTAGTCTTAATTTCAGTAATCTAAATTTATGCAATTTAAATTTTACAATTTTATTTTAATTATATTTAATTTAGTTATTTTAGGGTAAGTTGTGCGACATTTAAAAAAAATTCACGACCGCGATACCCGTAATGACATTCGTTATGTCCGCAACCGTGATAAACACGACGCGACCGAAAACGTGACCGCGAACGCTATTTAAAACCATGGTTGACACCTACTTTAACATTACTTGAACCAGTTTGAGCGCTGCCCACTTGAAGAGTGCTAAAGTCCTTGGTGAAATGATGTTTGGCACCTGAGTCTGGATATCAGTCGTTGTCATCCACTGTTTCTGGCGTAGCTATGAGAGCTTGTGATGTTATCTGAGGCTGCAATATGGTTGCAGTCAAAGTTTGAGGTGTAGTAGAAACAACATGATAAGATAAAGATTGTATCCCAGTCTGAAGAAAACCTGCAGCAAATGAGATGTTATAAGCATTCAAAGGTTGAAGTTGAGGTTATCCCTGCTGAAACAAATTAAAATAATTCTGAGAAGCAGTCAAGACATGTGCAGAGGTAAAGAACCAAGGTTTACAGTGAGTTTGAGCAGCATCAAAACTAGTATAAGAGCAGGTGTTAGCGGATGCAGATTAGCCATATCCCCTATAACTATCGTTATTGTTGTTGTTCTGTGAAGGTTGAGAAGACTCATTCTTAAAGTTATCATCAAATCGATAGTAACACCTCTCCATAAAATGTCTCGTCCTACCACATAATTAACACTGAGGTCTAGAAGAAGAATATCTTCCTTGACCTCTACTCCTATTGCTATTACTGTTCCATGAGTAATTATTCTGAGTAGTATTACATTTATGTTCTTGGCCTACACTATTGTTTTTGGCTAAAGCAACACAATAAGAAACTTGTTCAGTTTGAATAGTGACATGAGCACTAGCAGTAACATGATTTAGCAAATGTGTTTGCCTAGTATCAGCATTTAAAAGAATGATATTAACAGACCTTAGATTAGGGGTGAAGGACTAGCAGTTGTAACAGTTATGACAGATTCATATTCATGAGGTACTCCATTCAAAATAACAATTATCTACTCATGTTCAGATATCAATTCACCACAGCTAGTAAGTTTATCACAATGGAATTAACACTCGTAAGAAAATTTCTCATACTAAGGCCTCCCTTCCTTTGAAAATGCAACATTCTCCTGTAAGACATCAATCTAGAAGCAATTTTGCCTCTGTATAGCTTATGTAATGTGTTCCAGATTTCTGAAGTTGTATTAAAACCTATCTAATGTGGACGAATTTCTTCACTGACAGTAGAGAATAGCCACGAAGTCAGGACTTCATCTTACTCATCATATAACTCATACTCATGATTCAGATTAACAACACTATCCTTATTACTATATTGTGCAGGGCAAGTTATATTGCCATCAATAAACCTCTGTAACCTATGAGTTTTAATTGTTAAAAACATTTGTTGACTCCACATGAGATAGTTGTTGTCATCTAAGATACCATTTATCTTTTTAGTAGATAAAACTTTGCTAACAGGTTGAAGAGCAGTGTTACAAGAATTGTTAACTGAGGCATTAGGCAGACTCAGATCTGGTGAGCTAACATCAAATCCTTTTTTAGATAATAACTAACTTTAAAAAAATATCTTATTTATATACAGGGTAAATTATACATTTAGTACCTAAACTATCAGTTGTGGTATGTTTTAGTTCCTAGACTTTTGATTTTTCAAAACCATACCTAACATTTAATTTTTATTTTGTTTTAGCACCTTGTCGTTAAAAACTTAACGGGTGATTTGCACGTGACACCTTTTTATAGGCAAATTGCATCATTCATTACTAACTTTTATGGATAATTTTTTCTAACTTAATTACTTAACTTTTAAATTACTCTTAATTTAATCACTCTAACTTTCAATTTATTTTTTTACTTTTAGTTGTATATTAATAAAATAATAACAAAAATTTTAATGTCATAAAATTTATTAATAAAATTAATTATAGTGATTATAATAAGAACAATTTGAAAGTCGAGTTAAATTGAAAATTTTTAAACTTTAATACTAAAATAGGAGTAAGAATATAGTTGAGTGATCAGAACAGATTAATACTTGACTTATGTACTTTGGAAGAGTATCCCCATTGCCTACTTTAACATTACCTGAACCAGTTTGAGTGTTTCCCACTTGAAGAGTGCTATAGTCCTTGATGAGATGTTATATGAGACCTTAGTCTGGATACCAGACATTTTGCATCCACAGTTTTAGCGCAGCTATAAGAGCTTATGATGTTATATAAGGCTGCAATGTGGTTGCAGTCGTCAAAGGTTGAGGTGCAGTAGAAACAACATGATAAGGTAAAGAGTGTATCCCAATCTGAGGAAAACCAACAGCAAATTAGATGTTGTTATAAGCTTTCAAAATTTGAGACTGTCCCTGCTGAAACAAATTAGAATAATTATGAGGAACAGTCTAGACAGGTGCAGAGGTAAAGGAAATAGATTTACAGTGAGTTTGAGCAGTGTCAAAACCAGTATAAGAGCAGGTATTAGCGGATGCAAATAAGTCAACTCTCCTATAACTACACTTATTGTTGTTGTTGTTCTGTGAAGGTTGAGAAGACTCATTCTTAAAGTTATCATCAAATCGATAGTAACACCTTTCCACAAAATGTCTCATCGTACCACATAATTGACACAGGTCTATAAGAAGAATACCTTCCTTGACCTCTGCTCATACTGCTATTACTATTCCCTGAGTAATTATTCTGAGTAGTATTACATGTATATTCTTGGAATATATTATTGTATTTAGCTAGAGCAGCACTAGAAGAAACATTTTCAGTTTGAGTAGTAACATGAGCATAAGCAGTAACATGATTTAGCAAATGTGTCTGCCTAGTATCAGCATTCAAAAGAATAGTATTAATAAACTATATCAGGGGGTGAAGTACTAACAATTATGACAGATTCATATTCATTAAGTAGTTCATTCAGAATAATAGTTATATACTCGTGTTCAGATATCAATTCACCACAGCTAGTAAGTTTATCACAAATGGACTTAACATTCATAAGTAAATTTTTCATACCAAGGTCTCATTCCTTTGAGAATGCAATAAATTTTTCATACTAAGGTCTCATTCCTTTGAGAATGCAACATTCTCATAAGATACCAATCTAGAAGTGGTTTTGTCAATGTACAGCCTATGTAATGTGTTCCAGATTTCTGAAGTGTAATAGGACCTATCAAGTGCGGACAAATTTCTTCACTAATAGTAGACAGTAACCACGAAGTCAAGGCTCCATCTTGCTTGTATAACTCGTACTCAAAATTTATACTAACACCGCCATGCTTATTACTATACTGTGCAGGGTAAGTTATATTGTCATTAATAAACCTCTGTAACCTATTAATTTTAATGATTAAAAACACTTGTTGACGTCACAAGAGATAATTGTTGTCATATAAAATAACATTTATATTTTTAGTGGATAAAGACTTTGCTAATAGGTTGAAAAGGCAGTGTTACAAGAATTGTTAACCGTGACATTAGGTAGACTCAGATCTGGTGAGCTAACATCAAATCCTTTTCCAAATAATAACTTTTTTTTTAATAACTTATTTATTATGTAGGGTAAATTATACATTTAGTTTTGGTCTGTTTTAATACCTAGATTTTTGATTTTTTAAAATCATACTTAACATTTCATTTTTATTCCATTTTAGTATCTCATTGTTAGAAATTTAAGGAGTGATTTGCACGCAACACCTTTTTTTATGGATAAATTACATCATTCATCACTCAACTATCTTCTCACTACTATTTTATTTACTAAATTTTAAATTTTTTAATTTAATTACTTAACTTTTAAATTACTCCTAATTTAATTACTCTACTTTCACTTTTATGTTTTTATTTTCAATTGTATATTAATAAAATAATGGCAAAAAAATTAATGTCATAAAATTATTAACAAAATAAATTATAATAATTAAAATATGAACAATTTAAAAGTTGAGTTAAATTGAAAATTTTTAAATGTTAGTACTAAAATAGGGGTAGAAAGATAGTTGAGTGATGTAGATGTAATTTACTCATAAAAAATGTTATGCCCTTAAATTTTTAACGGCGATATATTAAAATGAAGCGAAAACTAAATATTAAATATAATTTTAAAAAAATTAAAAATTTAAGTACTAAAATAAATTAAAACATATAATTTTAAATATTAAACGTATAATTTATCTTATTATATATATATATATATATATATATATATATATATATATATATATATATATATATATATATATATTGAAGTTCATATTATTAAAAATTTAGTATTTTATTTAAAATTTATTAAAACATGTTTTTTATATAATTATGTTCCATTTGTACAAGAGTTTCAAATCACTCTCCAACTCTCATCCCTAAACTCCCCCATTCCAAATAGGCGAGGCAGACGGAATCAGATTAGGCCACGTTTCAAGGGGATTGTACAGTTAGTCATTCCATAGATAAGGACTGAATTGAATAACTTTTAAAATATTGGCTAAAGGATCAAAGATTTTTTTGGGATTAAAAATATAAATAAAAAACAGGATCTGCAGAAAGTCCAGAAAAAAAATATAAATAATAAAATAATGAAGTTAAGAGAAATCAGATTATTTTATTTTTGTCAAGCAGTACCACTCCTCTGAAACAATACATTTATAGCAGGCGGCACCTCCAATCATATTAAAAATCCCAATGTACCAAATATAATTATTTATTTACTTCAATTCCATATATTTAACCACCGCACTAATTGAGAATCCTAAAAAAAAAAAGCGGAGACACAATGGTGGGTTCTTTGTACTCTGAAGATTGTCTTGTAGGATCGGATTCTTTAGAGTGGCCTTGGGAGGTCCTACGTTATAAAAAAAATCATATATTTATATAGATGAGATGATAACATATTCTTATATCTAAACTTAATTTTAAAAATTTATAATAATATACTCATCATGAGTTTTAAGAATCGGATCGGTTAACGAATCAGTCATGCTACCGGTTCATTGGTTCAACCGGTCGAACCGGTCTGATCGGTCGGAAGAACCGGACGACGTCATAATTATTTAAAAAATTAAATAAAAATACCAAAAATATTTAATAAAAAATAATTTTTTTATATCACAAGTCATATTCAAAGCAACTCATAAAATCAAGTGAAACAAAATGATTCAAATTAACTACAACATAATATTTAAGGTTAAACATATTAAATAATAAATATAATTATATGACTATAATTAAAAAAGAAATTTGGGGCTAAAAAAATCATAACAAAATGATATTGTTTGGTTTAAATTTATTTTTTTTAAAACAATCTCACATGGCTAAGAAACATAGAAGAGCATGCCAAAAGTCTAAAGAGTAAAAATATGATAACAAAACAATCCCACATTGCTAAGAAACATAGAAGAGCATCACAAGTAACTTCTATAAATAATAGAGGTAATTTGGTATTTAAAATCATGGAGCCTTTTAGTGAGCATTGAGTGAACTATTCTTTCACTTCAATCAAGCTCGAATTTTAGGCTTCAATCGAGCTTCTATTTTTTTTTGAGTTCAAGCCTTTTTGAGTTCAAGTTTCAATATTATATTTCGAGTTTGAGTTGAATTTGATAATTTTTAGCTTGTGAGTTTGAGTCGAGTTGAGCTTACTTTTAAAGTTTTCAAGTTCGAGTCAAGCTCAGCAATACTCGAGTTCAACTTGGCTCGTTTAACAAACGACGTTGTTTGGTTTAATTTTTTTTATAAATAAAACAAAATTTCCGATTTTTTTCGGTTTTCTCGGTTTTTTCCGGTTTTCAGCCGGTACGGTTCAGCGGTTCTGGCCGGTTCACTAGTAGCGGTTCAACCGATTTAAATTGAACCGGACTAGGCAACGGTTCCGATTAAACCGGCCGGTTCAGTCCGATTTTCAAAACCATGTACTCATGTTCAATTTTTTTAAAAATAAAATAAATTATTATTTTTTAAACTTTTACGAAAAATGAGTATTATTTTGTGTATAAAATCATGAAATAGATGGGTGTATGGGTGGGTAATACATCTAACCAAAAGAAAAATAATGAGTAACAAAAGTATGTTAATAAACAAGACATTAAATGGGCACGTGATTGGGGAACTTAATTAGTTGTAAGGCCGTTCATGCAAAAACGCTTTACATGTGATTGTTGGGTCCACCCATATTTACTCCTCTGTACCACTTCTATTATTTTATTTTATTTTATTTATTTTTATTTCATTTTATTTATTTTTATTTCCTTTTTCAGGTGTGTGGAGATTGAAACTTGAAACTGCATCTAATCTCTTTATTTCTTCTTCTTTTTTTCGTTTCATATTGTTGATGACTGATTTTTCGAGTGTTTGATTAAGATAATATAAAATTATTTTTGTATTTTCATGCATTCCTATAAATTTTAAATGCTGATTTTTTACAATAATATAGTTAAAAAAATTATTTAAATAGTGCACTTTAAGAATTATTTTTTCAGAATGATTGTTACATTACACCCCAAAGATACATTGTAATTCATGCAACTCAAATATAAATTTTGGGGAGACGCATAGAGTGCAATTCATCTCTCCTTTTTTTCATATTATATTTTTATTTAAGTTTTAATTTTTAGTAAAAAGTTGGGAAAACTAAATTTTGAGATGATTTTACCAAAATATCACCTTGACATGTAATAATTACATTTCAGACATTATTTCTCCTAATTTTATAGATCTAGCACTCTTTTTGAAAAGTCACGGATCAACATTCGTTCTTTCACGAGGTTTTGTCCAAACTGACGCCATGTAAGGGAAGGCATAGATCGTCATCCACGTAATATATGTTTTTTATTTTTTTTGAATAATTTATTATTTATCAATTTAGATAGTGTTTTTAGTATTTTATTTTTAATATATTTATTTATATTTTGAATATTTGAATTAACACATTGTCAAGAAATACACATGTCGAGATGGTATTTCGTCCGGCGAAAACAAGTGTCGTTGCTTTCTAAATCTCGTCTCGAAAAAGTAAGATGGCGTTTGGTTCGCTTGAATATTTCTGAGAGAATTGGTATCTGTGAAGGAATTGGAATCTGTAGGAATTGGAATCTTAATCTGAAACATGTTTGGTTGGCAGGAAATTGAATTGGAATCCAATTCCATATTCTGTTTAGTTCGCAAACATGTAAGATGAATTTGATTTCAGTAATGTAAAATGACATAATTGTCCTTTTTATTTTTTTCTTAATTTTAGTTTGTTTTATAACTTACATGTAGCAATATATTATAAAAATTTTAAAAATATTAAATTTTTATTTTATTGATTGATTATTTATTTCAATAAATTATAAAAATCATACTAATAAATATCATAAGTTAAAATTATCCTAATTAGGGATGGCCATGGGTCAGGTTTGTGGTCCAACCGACCCGACCTGAGAACAAGGGAACCTCCACCCGAGACCCGACCCGACCAAAATAAAGTTTCACCTGACCCGACCCGAATATATGAATTAGAAACCCGACCCGAAATAATAAAAAAATTATTTTTATTCAATAAAAATAGTGACTTAATTAAAAAAAATTATATATAGAGGGGTAGTATTGTAATTATTCCAAAATATATAAGGTAAAATTATATTTTTTTCGGGTCGGGTCGGGTATTTTCACCCTAAACCCAACCCCGACCCAAATATCACACTTAAAAAAACTGACCCGACCCTAATCGACCCGAATATCAAACTTTAAAAAACCCGACCCGAACCCAAATTTTTTTTAAAAAAAATCCAACCCGATCCTGATTTTTTTTTTAAAACCCGACCCAAATATCACAGTTAAAAAACCCTATCCGACCCGAATATCAAACTTAAAAAAACCCGACACGACCCGACCCAAACCCGAAATTTTTTTTAATCCCGAAATTTTAAAAAAAATCCAACCCGAATAACAAAAGATTGATGAGGGTAATATGGTCAAATTTCACATTCCCTCCTCCAAAGGATTTCAATTTAATCATGTTATAGATGGAATTTACTTTCTATCCCTTAATAGAATTGGATTCCAATTCCTCCTTTGAAAACTTGAACAAAACATGGGAAAGTGATGGAATTGGATTCCAATTCCCCCTAATTCTAAGGGATTCCAGCGAACCAAACGCCGCATAAGTGTTTTTCTTCTGGTATAAGATAAAACACAATTTGTGGAGTCGCCACCAATCATTTTATCGATGTGTGATTGGTCACCAAAAATGCTATGTTATTTTAATAAAATTTATAAAAATAATATTAAAATAACACAAAAAGGGTATGCTTACCAGAAAATGAGTTCGGGAGTCGGTTACGTGTGGGGAAGGATTAACACCCCCACAACGCCCAAAATTGGTACCTTTGTTTATTAATTAATGTCTTTGCAATAAATTAACAAATTTGTATTTAATTTCAATTTATGATCCCATAAAAATAGTAAGGATATTATTTTATACTAACAAATCATTTAAAATACTTTCCTAATCAGTTAAGAAAATATTTTATGACTTATTGTATAAACTAATATAACCCAATTACATATAATAATTTTAATGATTTAATCAAGAAAATATAAAAATTAAGGTTACTATTATAACTACTTAATATGCAAAGTACTATAGTTATAAATAACCCTCTAATAATATGAAAATATTAAAATTAAGAGAATAAAATACATATTTCAAGAAAAAATAAAAAATAAAGTGAAACATTAAAATTAAGACAAAAAAACGTGGGATTAGTATTAAAATATGGTCAAATTTATGGACAAAAGTTAGTGCTCTACCTTATATTAAAACAAAATTTTTAAAGTGGAGCATCTATAATTATAATGCTCTACATTTTTAATTTTTATTCTTACTATTAATAATTGTAGCACTTTGTGTCTTTATTACTATTTTTAATTATTCATTATTTTATTTTATTTTAAACACTAGTATATATTATTAGGATATATATGTGACTAAAATAAAAAGTAATAGATAAGTACTAGATTTGAAATATTTAAACATAAAAGGTAATAATAAAAATAATATAAAGTTGTAATTAAATAATAACCAAAATAATAATATAGGATTAAATTAAAAAATATATATAAATTATTGGTCAATATTCGAAATATTATAAAATATATATATTAAAAGTGTAAATAATCCTAAAATATTATTTAAATATATGTAAATATACGGGTAGTGACTAAAATAAAAATAAATAAAATATGAAGACAAAATTAAAAGATATAGAATTCTGATTTACAGAATACATGGACTATGGACGTGATTTATAAATCCTGAAATTGCACACGCACTCCCTCCCCAAAACGAAGTAGTTTTGAGGAGTGTATAAATACCCCAAATTTGGCTCAAAATGACCAATTCTTCTCATTTTCTCAATTTTGCTTATCTCTAAACTCCCTCATCGGAGGAAGCTCCGGTCATCGGTCGACCACCAGCCGACCTCCGACCAGTCACTATTTCAGCCACCGTCGATCACTATTCACTGTCGCCGGTTACTATTCTGGTCACTATTCATGGTCGAAAAAAAATCAAAATAGCTCAAATCGTAGATCGAAACATCCTAAACCCGAGACCACTCTCTTTTTTTCCTAAAAAACTTCAAAACAACCTAGATCTAAGATTTTACCTTCGGTAAAACTTTTCCGACGACGTTTGAGCTTCGACGAATGTACGATCTCCTCTCCTTTCGGTTTGTTTGCTGCTCGTTGGTGTTGCTTGCTATCTTCCCGTTTTTGTCGTTGTGTTTTTTGCAGGGAAATCAAGGCTTTTTATTGATAGCCCTCGGAAGGCCTCGAACAACCGTTCATTTTGGTGAGTCACCGGATCTACAATAGTGACTCACCATAGGGAGTGAGATATGCGGCTGGTTTACATCTTCTGGAGTCTTCTGTGCGGCGATGACGTCATGGCGGCAGCAAGTTGGAGGGAGCAGTTGGAGAAGATGTGGATACCCTAGAAGTATCTGAATCAGGTCTTGGGTCGGGTCTGGATCTGGGCCTCCGATTTTGTAAATGGGCTCCCAATTTATTTTGTAATAATAATAATAATAATAATAATAATATGATAATAATAATTGTAATATAATAATAATATATAGTCTCGGACGAAAATGACTGTCGAAAGTTGCCCCTCTTTGCTCATTTTTGTGTTAACAAGAATAGAGCAAAGATAAAAAGATAATAAATTTTCGTCATGCTGACTTATTTTTATTAGGAAATCGAAAGTAAAAAAACATCCTACCCATAGGTTTTACAGATGACCCGAAGGTTTTACAAATTACCCGGAGGATTTATAGATGACCCGAAGGTTTTACAAATCACCCGGAGGATTTATAGATGACCCAGAGGTTTTACAATCACCCAGAGGATTTAATTTTCTAGAACATTAAATGAGAAACATTGAAAATCGCTTTCTCATTTTCATGCGAAAACTCCTACCCTGAGGTTTTACAGATGACCCGGAGGTTTTACAAATTACCCAGATGATT
Source organism: Hibiscus syriacus (assembly GCF_006381635.1). Lineage (NCBI taxonomy): Eukaryota > Viridiplantae > Streptophyta > Magnoliopsida > Malvales > Malvaceae > Hibiscus > Hibiscus syriacus. The sequence continues at coordinate 204,036 of NW_024062925.1, read as the reverse complement.
TAATTTTCTTGAACATTAAATGAGAAACTTTGAAAATTGCTTTCTCATTTTCATGCGAAAACATCCTACCTTGAGGTTTTACAGATGACCTGGAGGTTTTACAAATCTGTGGGAAAAAATTTACTAGGTAAGAAACCTCTTACTTTTAAAAAATTTCATTTTCAGCAAAGATTAAATGAGAAACTTTGAAAATCGTTCTCTCATTTTCAAAAACACATGTTGGTTGGGCATGCCCCAAAATAATGCTTTCTCTGTGGATTGTATCCATCTATTCTTCAGATGTTTTCCTCTCCTAACGTGATTTCTACATTTGGGATTTAAATTCTTACTTCCATTTGTAAGGTATTTGTCATCATGAATCTTTTTTCATGCGAAAATCTTAACTTGTCAGCATTAATGTAGGTGAGATTACCAGGATAATGCAACCATATGATGAACAAAATGATCATATATAGTCAGCGACATTGTCAATGTTTCATCATTTTTATTCTTCATACATTTCTGTCTCATTGGAAATATTTGTTCAATTCAATGATCTTTTTGAAGGATGGTATGGGTTTTCAGCATACCCCAGCATTTGCTTCTTGTTAATGTGAGCCTTCAAAATGCCCCAACATTTTCATGTTGATGTGAGCCTTCACAATGCCCAACATAGATCATTTCTGACTGAAATGGGCTTTCAAAATACCCCAACATTCCAAGTTGATGTGAGCCTTAGATATCACAACATTTTAAGTTGTAAGGTTTACTCACAATGTCTGTTTAATTTGAATCTCATGATCCCCACGAGGTCCAACTTTGATAATGCCCCATTGTGGGTATTTGTGGCTTTCTTTGTGTCGAATCTCTTAATCTTGAATGCTCTCATTCCAGTGTTACTAAACATCAGTGTTGTCAAGTAACTTGAGGGATTCTCTTCCTGTTGTCATAAACTTAAGAAGTGATCATTCTTTCTGACAGAAATATCTTAGATATGTGCCTCTTCCGAATGAGGTGATCATCTTCTTCTTGATGGGTCGCTTTATTGCCTTTTTTCTATGCACTGAGACATGTTCCCTTTTTTTTCGAATAAGGTGATCATCTTCTTGATGAGTTGCTGATAATGTCACTAGAGAGTATTACAAGTTCAACTCTCTAGTTTTTCAGGTCTCTCGGACCACTTGCTTTCAAAAATATGAAATGTTTTAACATTCTGACATTGCTTATTCTTTTTCTACAATAGAGGTAGAATAGGCATCGACTTGCTTCAAAGACCTTTCTCCTTTGAGGTTATCATGTTTGAAAATGTTTTTCCTCCATTCTTTATCAAAGAATGAAATTTTTTTGTAAAATATTGTCCCTTACAGGTTCAAAATTGAATCAAATCATAAGTATGAGTTCAAAGAATATCAAATAAATCAACTACTCTTTTAAATCATTCAAAAATCATAGTCTTATGGCAAGTGTCAAAATTATTGTTTGATTTAAGGTGTAATTTGATTCTGGTAAAGTAAGGTCTAGCATATTTGTCTCTTTAAGCGTCCACTAGCTTGAAGAAATAGTTGTTATGCTCATATCATAGAGATACTTCTTGGTTCCAGATTCTCAGGAACGTTTTTGGGATGTACGGTGCTTCATCAAGAGCTTAAGAGCGTCTCTTATGTTGTTGTTGTACCATTCAATATTAGAGCCGCCTGTTCAGGTTTTCAACTCGAATCCTCCTTTAGCTTCAAGATGTTATTCAAAATTTATATCTTGAACCCCCCTTTATTATATATCATGCATTAAAGATTTTAAAAAATAAATTTTTGCAAATAAAACTCAATAATGAGAAGCGAAATGAAATCTGAAGATAGTCTCTTTTACTTAGAAATCTATGTATGATTAGAATGGACTTTTTAGGGACGTAACGTAGGCCAGGGCTCATGGTTACGAAAGAAATGGATAAATAGGCCCAAACAAGTGTTTAAGGGTAATTGAACCAAATATCAGTTCATTCTGATGCCTTCAATATTGCCTTGCTTAACTTGGATCATTTCTTTTTCTGGTTCCCTCTATACTGCCAATTTTGGATTCATTTCCATTTTCTTATATCTCCAATATTTCTTGCTCTTCTTGTTGAATATGAATCTTTGAACCAATTGCATTTAATCAACCTTGTAACTTGAGGCTCAATGAGTCACCCATCTTGATTCAATTTCTTTCATTTTTTCATTTTTTCTCTTTTTCTTCTCTTTTTCTTCTTTTCTTTTTTTTCTTCTTCTGATGGATGAGTATAGGACTTCAATTCCTTTGAGCACCTCTTTTTTCTCTTGCATTTCGAAAAATCTTTCGTTATTCTTGACCAGATTTGATCTTCAAGAACTTTTTATTTGACCTACCTTGTGGTTCAAAACTCTCTTTACTTTATGGAAATTTGCATTCGTAATAAAACTTGATTGAAGATCTTTATTCTTGTGAGCAAATATCCTTTACATTGCCCTCCCAATGTGGAGGGTGATCCTTGGTTAGGGTTGAATCAGAAGAAAAATCATTCAGGCTCAAATGGGGACAACAAAGGATATATTTTTTTCTTTTGCGAAGGGATAAATTAAAGAAGGTTGATCATCATTTCATGCACGGAAATCTTTGTAAAAAGAGGTATCCCCAGGGGATGAATATTACGAATTAACTTTTATTTACATGAAAATAATATAATTAATGCATGATATAATTATTTAAATCAATCTCTTTATTTCTTCTTCTTGTTTCGAGTATGCCCCAATTACTCAAATTTCCTTCAACAAATTTATCTGTGATGCTTAATCTCGTTTTTTTTTTGCAAGAAGGTTAATAGATAAATGTAGGTTTGGTACTTTTGAGGTCTTTTGATTTCACCAGTATGACATTTTTGTATTTGGAAGGACAAAGGTGTGACTTTTGAAGCCATATATGGTGGAAGGTAGTATCATAAACCAATCAACTTTACCCGAGAAGGTAAACATATGGATTTGGTGTCTCAAAAATAGGTATATACATTACTTCAGAGTCTCAGATAAATGTAATGTCAGGATTTGGTTTTGATAAGGACCAAGAATATATCATGTAATTATATGGAATATGAGAGGTCTAATTTTACCACTTGCCAAAGATCTATAATTCTTGAAAAATTTAAAAAAATATTTAATTTACATGATACTCGAAAACTTCAATATTAAAATTTTGATTACTTGCTCATAACCATAAAAGCAACACAAATTTACAAGAAGACTGAGAAAAAAGTTCAAACAAGATGTTGAAAAATAAGATAAAGCTCCGTGACTGATAAAATGATCTCTTCTTTGATTAAGATGCTCTATTACTCATCTAATGTGATGACAATTGACTTAACATGCTTTGATACCCCACTTGAGCTTGTCATCCATTGTTCGACTAATTCTCATGTCAATGTCCCATTATTAACAAGCATCTTTATCTTCTTTAACAGTGACCTACAATTCCCCGTAGAATGTCCAAGTACCCCTAAGTGCAAATCACAAACACTATCTTGATCATAGCTATGAGTAGAAAGGTTTGGTGACACTTTCATTGGCCTTGATGTGATGTATTGACTCTCAATCAAATGAGGTTACAGATCTGAGATAGAAGCTTGGAATAGCTCCAAGTATTTCTTGATCGTGAGATTTTCTTTGGTCGGTCTGAACCACTAATTACTCATTTTCTTTTGCGATTACGGGGATTCTGGATGTGACATTCATTCACATCATCAGCTTTCACTTTTTGATCATGTGGGCTTTTAGATGTGACTTTTAAGTTTCATTCTCTGATTGCATTTTCAATCAATTCCCCACTTGTCACAAGATACTTAAATCCATCCCTCGAACATGCCAACATTAACTCATAGAAAAGAGCTGGAATTGAATCATGAAACATGTATGATATCTCTTCTTCTATCATGGGAGGCTGAACTTGTACTGCCACTCCTCTCTATCTTAAGGCATATTCTTTAAATCCTTCATTGGATTTCATCCTTATTTCTTGCAGATCCTTACGTTTGGGAGCTAAGCCTTTAACATATCGATATTGTCCCAAAAATGCATCAGCTAAATCAACTCATCTCTTAATCTTCTCTCATTTCAAATTATTGTACCATATTATTGTTGGCCCAACGAGACTATCATGGAATGAGTGAATTAACAAATCATCAAAACTCATATACCCTTCTATTTTTCTACAAAACATTCTTAAATAGATTATGGGACAACTGGTGCCATCATATTTCTCAAAATCAGACATCCTGAATTTATGGGGAATAACCAAATTGATTTCTCTTGCTTCTAGTTCTTCGTGAGATACATTAACACCTTTCATAGCTCTGATTGTTTTCTCAACCTACTTGAATCCCTCCTCATATTGTACATAGTTAATGAGTTTATTCTTTAGGTTTGAGTGGGATGCCCCAGGGTATGTTATCATCCTTGACGCATTGACCTGATAACATTGTTGCTATTTAACGATCATCTATTCTTCATTAGTAGTCTTAGTTTCCATTATTTGGACCATATGATTCGATCCATCTTGTAAATATCCCGATGATTCATTCCTCGTATCTTGTTATAACCCAATTAATTATTCTGGTCACTGATCCTGTGATCCCTCATGAGATTGCCCCATTATTTCCATGATGATACAGTAATATGAATGAATGATCTCGGTTTTACTGTTACAAAACCTTTCATGAATTATTTACATGCTCTTATAATTAATAAATGAAATAATACTTAAATAAATAATTGTGATGCAAATGCGAAAATGCAGAAATGGGAATGCAAATTATGCAATACAAATGCATGTATGCAAAAAGTGTTATTCGAGAGTGATTATCTTAAAACAACTTTCTTTGAACATAAAAGTTAAGATACATCAAACAAACTTTACAGATAAGGGATAGCTTTAACTCCCAGTTTTTCTATTTCCCTCAAAAGCCAAATTATCTTCCACTCATGCTCAGGTGTTGAGTTGTCAATCTGCTTTAATTCTTGCATAAAGCCAGCTAAATCAATCAGCTTGTGAGCCACATTGCTTGCCTGGGCAGCAACTTCCTTTATGACATTATCTTTTTCCTTCATCTTGCAGGTTAATTCTTGGATTTGCAGACAATATTGTTCATTTTTTATTGTAAAAGAATCTTTGTGGTTATGAAGCATTTGTATAAGATCTCTACAATCATCTACAATCCTCATCAATGTCTTGTTCTTGGCTTTAGTGGCTTCTAGCTCAATATCATTTTCATTCTTATGGCATTGATATGAAGCTTCCATATTAGTAATGGACCTATTCAACATCTGATTTTCAACTTGGCATCTTTCCAAATTGATGACGGTTGTATTGAACATTTCTTTTGCAATCCACAAATCATGAGAAAACTTCTTGGCTAGACATTCGTGTGTCTTGCAATTCTTTTTCAGTTTAATGACACATGTTATCCACTCATCCAGGGTATTTCCTAAACTAGCCTTTTGAAAGGTTTGACTAATCTTTTGGAAATCCTCACGTGGTTTCCATTTCTGTACTCAATTTATCATTTTTAATTTTCAAATGATGAAATTGAGCCTCATATTTCTGCAGATCTTCTTTCTTTTGGATGCCCTCACTAATACTCTTACCTTTGAATACCTTTGGTATCAACCTGGTAGGACAATCAGTAACCAAACTAGGTCGCTTCTTTACCTTGAACTCTAAAATTCCATAATCCAAAAGATTTTGAACTCGATGCTTGAAAGAGGTGCAATTCTCAATGGAATGTCATTGAATTCCGACATGATATTCACAATGAACATTGATGTCATACCAATTCGGATATAGAGGTTGCCACGGTTTCACATAGTGTGGAGCTACCTCTCGCGCTTCTAGTAGCTTCTCGTACAACTCCTTATATGATATAGAGATATCATCAAAATGAGAACCACTTTTCATCTTGGATTGATCTTAAGTTTCCGGTGTTGGGAAAAGACTCTTAAATATCGATGAATTTTGATTGCATAACTTCTTTTCATCTCTGGGAACTTCTACAGTTGTCACCATTTCCTTGGTATCTCCAGACAACTTGTTGATACGAATGATGACCGAGTGTGATATCTCAAATTGGTTAGGATCAGAAGTCACTTGTATATCTGAGATTGCAGGATTATGTTAATTGAGCTTTCTCTCTTTTTGTGAAAGAGTCTCTTTTCCTTTGGCCAAAACAAATATTTTATCCATGATCTTGGACATTTGCTCTTTTATCTCTCATATCTCTTTTTGCTCTTATATCCTCGAAGCTTCCTCTGGATGCCATTCCTTGGCTGCGTTATAGTTTACTTGATCATGAAACCCTTTGTCCATAAATAAAATATTTTATTTTGATGACCACTCTTGAATCAACACCTTCAATTATGCCATAATTATGCAATGAAAACAAAAGAAATCAATATAAACAAATTAGAGCAAAAATGTATCTTACAGAATAAAGATAAAAAAATCATATCTATATATACATCTTATCCTCATGCTTTCTAGTTCCATGCTTTGTTTGGAAAAATAACCTAACCGCATGATTTCTAGTTCGCATGTATTTATTCAAAAAATAAAGTAATAATGCATAAATTAAAAGACTCAACATGCTTTTCTTTGTGTGCTAACCTTACGAGACTTATTTGGGTCAAATTCTACCAAGACTGAAGCTTTAGGTTTACTATATGTTGATTTATGGATCTAAGGTAAAAAGGGTCAACGAATTATCCTTTGTTGGTGCCCCCTAGACTGTCAAGCCCACAATCCTGGTCCATTACAGACTTTCAAACTGAGTTCAATTCGAATGAATACACTTCCTTATGTCCATACGGAGGTGAAAACCACACGAGAAAAATAAGGTGTGAGCTCAAGGAATGGTCCCCTATCCCATACAGAGGTGAAAACCACACGAGGGAGTAGTTTCTCATTCGTACTAAATAGGATAAGAGCGAGGTTTTAGCTCATGTCATGATAATGCAATGCTCAGTGGGTGAGCAAAAGCATAAAAATAAATAAATAAATAATGTAAAATACACAAATTTATTCTTTAAATTTAAAGACACACAATTAAATCTGAAAACATTAACAAACCAATTAGTACAACTATTTATACATAAAATGATTATTAAAATAATCAAGGGAAAAACTGAATTAAAACAAATTTAAATTTATTGCAACGACAATTAATTAATAAATTGATGGCTTGACTCTCTTTAAAAAATATCCCCAGCAAAGGCGCCAAGCTGTCGAGACGGTATTTCGCCTTGCGAAAACAAGTGTCGTTGCTTTCTAAATCTCGTCTCGAAAAAGTAAGTGTTTTTCTTCTCGTATAAGATAAAACACAATTTATGGAGTCGCCACCAATCATTTTATCGAGGTGTGATTGGTCACCAAAAATGCTATTTTATTTTAATAAAATTTATAAAAATAATATTAAAATAACACAAAAGGGTCTGCTTACCAAAAAATGAGTTCTGGAGTTGGTTACGTGTGGGGAAGGATTAACACCCCACAACGCCCAAAATTAGTGCCTTTGTTTATTAATTAATGTCTTTGCAATAAATTAACAAATTTATATTTAATTTCAATTTATGATCCCATAAAAATAGTAAGGATGTTATTTTATACCAACAAATCATTTAAAATAATTTCCTAATCAGTTAAGAAAATATTTTATGACTTATTGTATAAAATAATATAACCCAATTACATATAATAATTTTAATGATTTAATCAAGAAAATATAAAAATTAAGGTTACTATTATAACTACTTAATATGCAAAGTACTATAGTTGTAAGTAATCCTCTAATAATATGAAAATATTAAAAATATTAAAATTAAGAGAATAAAATACATATTTCAAGAAAAAATAAAGTGAAACATTAAAATTAAGACAAAAAAACGTGGAATTAGTATTAAAATATGGTCAAATTTATGGACAAAAGTTAGTGCTCTACCTTATATTAAAACAAAATTTTTAAAGTGGGGTATCCATAATTATAATGCTCTACCATTTTAATTTTTTATTTATACTATTAATAATTGTAGCACTTTGTGTCTTTATTACTATTTTTAATTATTCATTATTTTATTTTATTTTATTTTAAACACTAGTATATATATTATTAGAATATATATATATGACTAAAATAAAAAGTAATAGATAAGTACTAGATTTGAAATATTTAAACATAAAAGGTAATAATAAAAATTAAAATAAAGTTGCTATTAAATAATAACCAAAATAATAATATAGGATTAAATTAAAAAATATATAAATTATTGATCAATATTCGAAATATTATAAAATATATATATTAAAAGTGTAAATAATCCTAAAATATTATTTAAATATATGTAAATATACGGGTAGTGACTAAAATAAAAATAAATAAAATATGAAGACAAAATTAAAAGATATAGAAATCTGATTTCGGTGACTATAATAGATAATTACAGAATACAGGGACCATGGACGTGATTTATCAATCCTGAAATTGCACACACACTCCCTCCCCAAAAATGACGTAGTTTTGAGGAGTGTATAAATACCTCATCGGAGGGAGCTTCGATCACTGGCCGACCTCCGGTCGATCACTATTTCGGTCACTGCTGGTCACTATTCACTGCCACCGGTTGTTATTTCGGTCACTGTTCACAACCGGAAAAAATCAAAATAGCTCAAATCGTAGATCGAAACATCCTAAATCCAATACCACTCTCCTTTTTTCCTAAAAAACTTCAAAACGGCCTAGATCTAAGATTTTACCTTCGGTAAAACTTTTTCGACGACGTTTGGTCTTCGACGAAGGTACGATCTCCTCTTATTTCTTCTCATTTCAGTTTGTTTGATGCTCGTTGGTGTTGCTTGCTATCTTCCCGTTCTTGCCGTTGTGTTCTCTTTTTTTTTGCAGGGAAATCAAGGCTTTTTATAGCCCTCAAAAGGCCTCGGACAACCATTCATTTTGGTGAGTCACCTCACCATAGGGAGTGAGGTGTGCGCCTGGTTTACATCTTCTGGAGTCTTCTGTGCGGTAATGACGTCATGGCGGCGGCAAGTTGGAGGGAGCAGTTGGAGAAGATGTGGAATCTGAATCAAGTCTTGGGCCGGGTATGGATCTGGATTTGGGCCTTCGGTTTTGTAAATGGGCTCCCAATTTATTTTGTAATAATAATAATAATAATAATATGATAATAATAATTGTAATATAATAATAATATATAGTCTCGAACGAAAATAACTATCGACAGCATATTTTAGTTTTTATCCCACATTGTCAAGAAACATAACATAAACATTTCAATATGCCTATATAAGCTAACCCTATTTATCTAACCCTATTAAGCTCTTCAACTCATTTAACTAATATGTATTATATTACGATGTTAGTCCCTATAATTTTATTTTTTTAATTTTTTAAATTACGTAGATGACGATCCGAGCCTTACCTTATGTGGCGCCAGCTCGGAAAAAAATCTCGCGAAGGCGCGGATGGTGATCTACGCCTTATCAGAAAGGGTGTTAGATCGGTAAAATTATGAGAAATAGTGTGTGACATATAATTATTACCTCTCAGGGTTATATTTCGATAAAATCACCAAATTTGGGGGAGGGGAGAGAGACTCATTGTGATCGGGAATTGGGGGGAGAGACGCATTGTGATCCAGGGGAGGGGGAGTCGTATGGTGTTCCATGCATCTCTCCCCCCAATTCCCGATCACAATGAGTCTCTCTCCCCTCCCCCAAATTATGCGTCTCTCCAAAATTTATATGGGGTTCTATCGAAAATTAGTTAACGAAAATAATATTTAACATTTTCGGTAAAGCACTACAAAAAATATAATTTTTTCCTATCGAAAATGTTAATATGGGGTTCTATCGAAATTTTTTTATCGAAAATAATATTTTCGATAAAAAAAATAATGTTTTAAGTAATATTTTATCAGAAATATTAAAAAAAAATTCCAATAACACCTTTTCTTAGTTGTTTATTAAGAATGTCGTTAACGCAGAAATACCTCAAGTTTGGATAGTTCTTTAAAGTTCTCTGATGAATTACAGAAAGGTTGTAATAATTTAGCTTAAATATTACTTTAAATTTTGTTATAATCGTTTTTCATAAATTTTTAATACTAACTTGGAAGTAGTTACATACAAAATATAGAATTATTTGTCTATACAATTTAATTTTTTTAATGTAAATTATATTTAATATATTATTAATATGATTAATATATTAAACAGCATTTAAAAAATACGTTTATATAGAAAATTTAAAGATCAAATCACTTCAAAAATTCTTATAGTTTTTTTCTAATCACCATTATGACTAAATGACCATGATTTAAAAAACTTCAATTTTCAACAAGGTTAATGTAACTTTTAGACTCGTAAACAACCTAACGTCAAATACAATGCGAACGTCAAACAGAATGCGATGAATCGCATAAACAGAAGTGATGATCGTTAAAATTCAAGAAAAAAAATTGTGAAAATCGTATAACGATTACACCACCAGAAACAGTAATTTGCTAAAACAAGAACGAGGAATACTAAACTTTCTCTTTCACATCCCAACCCATAAAATCAGACAAGTGTGACATGTTTATACCGATTACATGATAATGCAAGGCATTTGATACAGAAATCAAATTTCTTTTTAGAAACATGTATAATTATAGACAACCATAATACATAATACACGTTCGAACATCTTATAGGTAATTCAAAATTTTGTGGTGTAAACATTTCATAGGTAATTCAGAAACATGTTTGATAACCAATCAATATGTAGTTCAGAATACAAATCACACTAGCATAGACAGACATATAGAGATTTAGATATCCCACCACGATATTGATCTTAATTCAATTATTTCATATCCAACATTAAAATGATTATACAAAATTAAAACGGTTGTAGTATGGTAAGACATACTCCTTAAATCGTATAACAACAAATACTATCAAAAGCAAATGCTTTTGCGGTCGGAATCTTGATTCGAATGCTTAGTGGAGAGAGACTACACAATTGTAGGAAAGCTAAATAAATTAATAGTTGCATAATTTGAAATGAAATAGAAAGGGAAAAATGAATTTGTTTCTTTGTCCTGTTAATATATAGGGTTATGGGAAAAATATTTTTCAGATCGATAAAATCAAATTCAACTAAACTAAAGATAAAACTAAAAGTTGTTTTTAAAAATCAACTCTAAAATAAGCAGTTTACGGAATAAATTTTAGAATTAAAATGAAAAATTAATAATATAAAATAAACATTGAAAAAAGTCTTAGAGTTAAGCTGAAAATTAAATTTCAAATTCACTTGTGGGTTATACCATGAAAAGTGCCTGAAATTTATAAGATTGTCTCAAAAGTTTCAACATCTTTAGAACATATTTCTAAAATTAATATTTATTCAATTTATTCATAAAATCAAAATTAAAACAATATAAAAATAAATTATCTAGACTAAAATACTAACATCGATTTTTAATAAATCTCCAAATTTTTTGTCAGATTTGGAGAAAAAAATGAGGGTACGGCAGTGAAAGCAAAAAATGATTAAAGTATTTATTGAATGGAATATTCAAATGTATAAAAGTAGTATAAATCAAATGATTTTAGCGGTTAAATAGAATGTTATTATTTTTTGATATTTTGAGTTTGAGCACGATATTTATAGAAATGTATAAACGATAATTGTTAAATGATTGAGAGTCTTTTGAACATATAGTACCTTTTAATCGTATAAAACTAATAAAAAAGTATGAAAGTATCAAATTAGAAAACTCATCAAATTCAAATGCGTTATTATATTAAAAAGCCCCATTAATTTTTTTGAATAATAACCCCTTAGCAGATATGTTAGAAAAGTGCCCTCAAAATACACACGTATAACTAACTCGCATCCTACCCAACGAGTGAACATGTCTCGCGTTTTACATGACGTGAGATACTATGCACTTTTTAGATTATACGCTTTAATATGATTATTTAATATCTAGCGTTTCCCATAACATGAGGTCCACGAGATATTGGGAAATTATCGTTCGCATAAGTTTTGAAATTTAAAATTTGAAAAGATTCTCCAAACCTCATGCTTCATAGAATGTGAGACACCATTAACCTCGCTTTGGGGGCTGTGTGAGGACGGCTATAAATACGAGACCCCTTCTGAATTCCCCACACCTTCATTAAAAAAACAATATCTCTCTCAAATATTATCTCTATGATATTATTATGGCGGGACTACTGAGGGCTGATCTTCTGCATGTATGCGACTATTGGCGAAATAATCCAGCGATAATTTTTATTTATTTATTTACATTAATTTTTTTGAATTATTTTTTTGAATTATTTATTTTTTTAATATTTTTTACAATTTAGGTATTTATTTATTTTGAATTTGTTTATTTATTTGAAGGGATATGAACGTTCGTTGATGTGTTTTATCAACTATTTCTCGACCCCTGATGACGATATTAATCCATACTTGCACGAAGCCAGTTTTGGTTACGTTGGCACTATAATTGATGGTACGAAGTTGCATCCTCCATTGATAAACGTGTTGCTAGAACGGTGAATACCAAAGACGCACATGTTTCATTTTCCTTGTGGGGAGTCGACTACTACCCTTGAATATGTCGCATACCATTTTGGGCTACCTATTGACGAAAATCCAATTACCGGTATTACTCATGGGAATAGAAAAAACTTGTGTAAAGAACTGCTCAGACTTACTCTGACACCGGACAATTTGGATTGAGGGAATATAAAACATCGGATAATTTGGATTGAGGGAATATTTACATTAAATTTTTTGACGACAATTTTATGCATCTCCCTGCCATGCTGCTACAGAAATTAAACATGTAATTTTTTAAATATATGCTTATTTATTTTTAATTTAGTTATTTATTTATAATATTTAAATTTTGTTTTAGTTTATGTTATTGTAATTTTTTTAACGATAAACTTTTAATCTATACGCACCATTTTTATTTTACTGCGATTTGTTTGTGATCATATTTTACAAGCTTTTGGGGATCTTGATGCCTGATAAATTCCGAAACAAAGTACATTTGATATGGTAGTATCATCCAAGCGAACTACGAGCTGCTAAAAATAAGGGTTGGCATTTTTGTTCCGGGTGCTATGTAAAGTTGTTCATCTGAACAAACAAGCAATTAAAGGTTGTTTTATATTGTTACAATTGTGGGTTTGGTTTTGAATGACGTTTTTAGCATCGATTCCTACACAACCAACCCCATTAGAATTTTTACAACTTCAGAGGTAATTACAAATAGTAATATACATTTATATATTTATTACTACACGTTTTTTTAGATTTACAAATAATTATATTTTATTATGAATGATAGGTGGATCGTCACACTTACTCACACCCATCTACCAAAAAGTCTGCGTGATTTTAGATTGAACGTCGATAAGAAGACAGACAATGAAATCAATTTTATAATTTTAATTTATAAATTAATTATCAATTTTTTATTTGATTTTTTCTAGCATAGTTTAAAAATATTTGTGCAGTTCATGTGGTTGGCGTATAATGACGATGTTATTAGAGTGTTCACTCTGGATGAGATACGTCACAGTTCGTACGTTTGGATGTCGGTGATCCATTGATAGTCTATTAGATAGTCGAGTGGCATCCTGATGATAACATGTTGCGGCAATTTAGCCTTGTCTAAACAATTCCAGAAGTACCAACAAACATCGACATGTTATTGCATCGCCTAACGCGATAGGGAAAGACAATGTTGATTAAGAGGTGTATCATGCATATTAGGTGATGCAGTGGATGATGAGGTTCATTAGGCAGCCTGTTTCTGAACCCATCTTGGCTTATGACGTTTCAAACGATTACATGCTATAGTACGAACAAAATGGGATTCCACATATACTAACCAAGGATGAGCGAGCACAAGAAATTTATGGGCCTCCCCCAAACCGTCCACCCACACAACATTCCTCGTCACAACGTGGTGCTAGTCTATAGGGATTTAAATTGCTGTTGCGGTCATATTTTTGGTTGCGTTGCATTTATTGCGGTTGTATATATAACGCATGCATTCTGAACAAAACATGCCATAATGCACAAACAATGACCTACATGTGGTATGAACAAGTTAGAATCGTGCTACCTTGATGCCAAGTGATTGAAAAACATCCTTGAATTACACCTAGTAACCAATTTCTATTTGCCTCTTACTTTAGAGCTCTCACCATTCTCTTTCACTAATCAAAACAAACATAATGAGTTGTTCAGTCATTTTGGAACTTAAGGGAGTATCAGGAACAATTTCTAAAACTTAAAACTCGCCTAAAACGAATTTGAACTTAAGTTTCATAAACCTCACTAAAACCCACTCTTGGGAAAACTAAGCCAAACTTACAAATGGGGGCTTGAATGAAAGCTCAGAAGATGAAGAATGTAAATATTACCTTGGAATTTTGAATGGATGTTTGAAACTTTTAAAGTTTAAAGCTTTGTGTGGTGCTTAGAGATAAAGAAAATGAAGATATGGTGGAGAAGAAAACAAGAAGATGGTGAAAAAGATGAGCAATGGTTAAGACGTGATATCATCTCAAATTAATGGGATTCAGCCTGTAGTTTAAAAAATTGGATAATTACTCCCCTAGTCTCCCCATATTTGGTTCATGATTAAAAACATCCCTTTTTAAGCTTGTTGGGCTTATCACAAGCCCAAACCAATTCCACATGGGCCACTTTCATCATACATTAAGGGTAATTTAGTGTAAGTTCTAATCGAATAAACTCGAAACTTCTAACCCATATTTTGAGGCATTACAACTCTCATCTTCTAAGAAACAATTTCATCCTCAAAAGTTACCTGGATAGAAGAGGCGTGGATACTGAAGATGCATATCCTCTTTAGGTTCTCATCTATACCATGGTTCCTCCATAAAACCTTTATTAGCAGTATTCTCTTATTCATCAATTTTATGATATATTTGGAAATGATTTTGATCAGTTTTTTCTCATAAGTCAGGTTTTGCCTCACTTCAACTTGCTCGAGGAGTATGACATGGGATAGATCATATTGGTATCTTCAAAATATAGATATGTGAAACACATTGTAAACACACTCTAACTTTGAAGGTAAAGCTAATTGATATGCCACTAGCCCAATTCTCTCTAAAATTTTATAAGGGTCAATGAATCGCGGGGTCAACTTACCCTTGCACCCAAATCGAAATACCTTTTTCCATGGGGAAACCTGAGAAATAACTTGTCTCCTACTGTGAATTATATATCCTTGTGCTTCATATTGACATATGACCTCTGTCAGTTAGAAGTTTTCTTCAAACGACCCTGAATCAACTGAACTTTTTTTTATTTTCTCGGATCAAGTCAAGACATACTATTTTGTCCTCGTCGAGCTCTGTCTAACACAATGGAGTTCTACACTTGTGCCTATACAAGGCTTTATACGGAGCCATTTGAATGTTTGTCTGAAAGTTGTTGTTATATGCGAACTCCACGAAAGGCAAATGGTCTTCCCAACTGCTTTCAATGTCCAAAACGATGCACCTAAGCATGTCTTCCAAAATTAGAATAACGCGCTCGGATTTTCCATATGTCTAAGGATAGAAGGTGGTGTTAAAGTACAGTTTAATACCCAAGGCTCCATGTAGAGCCTTTCAAAACCGTGAAGTAAAGCAAGGATCTATGTCAGATATGATCGAGATAGAAACTCCATACAACCTCACAATTTCTCGTATATACAACTGCGCTAATCTTTATAACGTGAAATACATCCAAACCGGGAGAAAATGAGCAGATTTGGTCAATCGATCCACTATCACCCACAAGGCATCATGCTTGAACCTAGTCATTGGCAATCCAGTTACTATGCCTATAGTCACTCTCTCTCATTTCTACTGTGGTATCTGAATCGGTTGCAGTAATCCCGAGGGAACCTGATGTTCCACATTAACTTGATGACACACTAAGCACTTAGCAACAAATTCATAAACTTATATCTTCATGCTCGACCACCAATACAATGGTCATAGCTTATGGTATATTTTGTTGCTACCCGGATAAACAAAAAAGGGACTACAATGTGCTTCGTGAAGGATCTTATCGTGAATCTATCTGTCGGTTGATACACATAACCGTCCTCGAAAGTACAATACATTCTCATCACATAACTCAAAACCTGGGGCCTCACCTCGAAAGACTTGTTATACTCAAGTCTTCAACCGATTGTCTAAACTTTGTGATCTCTTAACTTCACCCACTAACTAAGGTTCGAATCGTAATTTCCTAACTAATAACCCGAATCGATCAAACTCAAATAAACTAGAAAAGTTTGCAACTCCATTACGGTATTTATGCTCAAAGTGTCTGCAGCAACGTTCATTTTACCCAGATGATAGTCGATCACACAATCATAATCCTTTAGCAGCTTTGTCCATCTTCGCTGCCTCAAGCTCAACTCTTTCTGAGTAAGCATATACTTAAGGCTCTTGTGATTTGTGAAGATGTGACACTTCTCCCCGAACAAGTAGTGTCTCCAAATCTTCAATGCAAAAACCATTTTGGTAAGCTCCAAATCATGGGTAAGATAGTTCCTCTCGTGAGGCTTCGACTAACGGGGTGCGTATGCCACAATATTTATTTCTTGCATCAAAATGCATCCTAAACCATTTAGTGATGTATCGCTAAACACAGTGAAGTCTTTAATTGATTATGGTTTTGTCAAAATGGGGACTTTCTTGAGGATTTCTTTCAACCAATCAAAACTATATTAGCGTTTCTCGTTCCATACAAAAGGAATTTTTTTCTTAAGTAACTTGGTCAACAGTGTCACAATCATGGAGAAACCCTTGATGAAATGATAGTAGTATCTAGCTAGGTCTAAGAAAATACGCACATCGGTGACATTTTTAGGTGGTTCACACTTTAACATTACCTTAATCTTTTGGGAATCTACCCGGATGCCATCGGCTGCTACCACATGTCCCACAAATACCACTTTGATCCACCAAAACTCATGTAACATCCTCAATACCAGGTTAGTGACCAAATTAAAATATTTCAGAATTTGGTGATTAAAGTATAATAATTGAATAGTTCAATGATTTATCTGGAAATATTTCCTAAAAGTTTTTAGTAATTATTAAAGGAATTAAAGGGCAAAATGGTCATTTGACAAGGAAAATTTTTATATTCCTTTTATAAGATAAGGGAACTACGTGGGAAAGGAGAGAATTCTCCAGAGTTTTCTTTCTTCTTCTTCCTCCTCTCGTATCTCCAAGCTCAAAGTTGAGTTTTTTTGCTTGTGGATTAATTATTGATTTTAAGGTTGGGTTATGATCATTAGATGATAATTAAGCTTAGGGAAAACTTAATTTGTTATAAAACAACAAGATTAAATATATAAAAGAGATTAAAGAAAATAAATTTTTAGATGAATTTATGGAAAAAGCCTAATAAGTGAAATTTGAGAAGGAATTTGACTTGTCATCACTAAGAATAAGATATTTATGAAGTTAGAAATGATTAATAACAAAGTTAAAAGTTTAGTAAGATTCTTAATTTTAAGAATCATGATGAGATATGGAAGATAGAGATGGTTTATATGAATATAAGTTGGTTTAAGTAATGGTAGTTGAGTTTAATGACATGATAGGGGCTTAAAATAGAAGAATTGAAGGAAGAGTTAAGGATTTTTAGGTGTAAAATACAAATTCTGGGCATAGTGTATCGATGCACATTCAATGTGTATCGATGCACTTTCAAATAAATGAACATTGAATGCAATTAATGCATCGATGCATAAGGAGTGCATCAATGTATCCTAACATCGAAGGTGAATTGTGTACCGATACACAGGTAGTGCATCGATGCACACGTTAAGGAATGCATCGATACACTGTAGAGTGCATCGATGCGTACCTTTATTAAAAGATGAAAATAGCTTTCTTTTAGCCTAAGAAATGATAGATTAGAATACATCAATTGGATACTGATATGTATCAATGTATGATTATATAGATATCGAGCACGAACAAGTTCCAGAACGATTATCAAGTTAAGATTCGATCAAAAGAGAGGAAAATCATAAAAGGGGATTGGAACTTAGTGAGGCCAAGGTGAGTGCATACAAGTTAGTTTATGATGTTTAATGGAAATAAGACTTGCGACGAGTTTATTTCCTATATTAGAATGCATGAATTTATGATCATATGCATATGTTTGATTTGGGTATATATGATATATATTATAGTATGTATTAAATGATTTGTGTGAATACATGTAGTGTGATAAGTTATAGGAATTAATATGAATGATCTATATGATTACATGGGAATGGAAATAGGTTATATGATAGGTGACCATACATGTTATATAGTAAATGTGATCAATTATAAGAATCAATATAATAGATTTATATGACTACATGAGAAGGGTGATGAGTTAAATAAGATTAGACTATAGATTAATATGAGAATAATATATTAGTGAAGGGAATTGAGTATAAATGATGATGCCAAACTATAAGATAAGTTGTATAGAGAAGAAGTATACTTAAAGAGAATTATGGTATAGGAGTTATGTAAAATTTAACTAAATAAATAGATTAACTTATTATACAAAATAATATTAGATATGTGATATAAATTATATGTTATGGTATAAATAATTATGAGAATAAATGGAAAAATGAGACAAGATAAGTATTTACTTATAGGATAATATGAGATTATAAGAATATATAGTATAACTTTATGAGGAAGAATCAGGTGTTATATGATTTAGGTATGGAAATGATCTATGTGTAAGTAAATTACGTAATTATGTGACTATGTGTGAAATGGAGTACACTAGGTAATTATAAGGTATGTGAATATAGGTATATAAGATAAGCCACATGACTATGAATTAGGTGAAATTAAATGGTGAGAATGATATGACAGAAAGTTATAAGAGAATATGTTATGAGAAGATATAAGAACAAGTATAAGCTATGTGATATGTTTATGAAGATGTTCTACGTGTAAGTGATCTACGTGTATGTGTGATTTATATGGAAATAAACTACTTGACTACATGTGATCTTATAAAAATGTAATAATAAGACATGTGACAAGAGATGTGTGATTACATGAAGGTATGATATAAGCTATGTGAAAGGGATCTATATGCCTATTTGATACGAATGTGTGAATATGTGACAAACATAAATATTAATGCCCATGTTATGTGTCTTGAGAGCTAGAGGTATAGTTGGCATGCCAAGAGTCTAGGTTCTACGCGGTTCTTCGGGATATATATATATATTCCTTGGAACATGTGTGATGTCTTTTGAGACACATACTTGATCATTTGTATATGTGTATGATTCTTAAGGAATTTTCTACGTGGTCCTTAGGGACATTTTATATGGCACTTCGGTGCAATTCTACGCGGCACTTCGGTGCAATTCTACGTGGCACTTTGGTGCATTAATACGAGCTGTGGTGACAACATTAGTGCACAACCTCTAGAGACTCACATATCAATAGTTCTCACATATGTACATGGGCTAATCAAGAAATGATAACAAATATATATTGTGATATGATAAATTTTATAGCAAGGACATGATGAGGTATAGGTATAGTATATGATTAAGAAGGTTAGGTATATGTGTTATGTGATTAATGATAATTTATATGCATGCATGTACTTCTTATTAGATAATCTTATATGATTTATATCATGATGTTTGTATTGCTTGGTTAATTGAATAATATGTTGAGTAAGAAAAAAATAGATATAAAATGATATAATTATAAGATATAAATGATAAGAATATTGATAGTGAACTAAGGTTAGAGATTTAAAAATAATGTGTGATATGTATATGTTATATATATAATGTTATATTGTTTTGATGTGGTATTATAAGATGATATGTTCATGCATGTGTAAATAGTTAGAGTTCTTTTATAATTTAATGTCTCACTAAGTCATAGACTTAGCGTGTGATTGTTTCACACATAAGTTACAGAAGCGAGAAGAGAAGTGAAGAAGAGCAAGACATGTCAGCATCTCCCTTACAAAATTTCAGATCAGAAAATAGATGATTTAAATGTGTTTGGTTATTTTGAATATAGTTGGCATGTACTAATTGATTGAGTTAAATATGCTCTGATCTATTTTGGTTATTGTGGTCAATTTATGTAAATAAACCGTTTTTACTTTAATGAAAGTTTTAAATTTTCTTTGAATTTTGTCAAGAGTCAAAGTTTGAGAAGTCAATGTGACACCTCAGACTCATATTCGGGTCGGGTACAGGTCTGAGGGTGTTATATTTAATGGTATCAGAGCTAAGGTTTAGCCGATTCTCGGCATAAACCAAAGTCCAAAGTGTCATAAAATGTATACATGCCAACATAGAGTGAAAAATTTCTGATATGATAGTGTAAGGAGTATGTTGTCTTTCTAATAGAATAAGATTAGTTTAATATAGTAGAAATCTGATTATGAGAATTTCAAAGAAAGCGAGGGGTGAACCTGATGGTAGTAGCAATTCACCTGCCATGGCTAAGCAGGAGGAAGAGCGGACACCTCAGGAAGTGCCTCATAAGATCAAAGACTGATTTCAGAAAGTTGAAATCATATTAGAATAATGATATAAAGTTTTCACAGGTTTGAATCGGAAAAGTGATATGAAGTATTCTTATTATTTCATAGATACGATAGAATATGGTAAACAAGTGTCACCATAAGAAAGTTAAAAGATCTAAGGATGTGGTTAGAATTTGTAGAGAGTTCGAGAATAAATGCATCAGTGACAAGCGTATAAGATATATACAGCCAGAGTTTATGAGTTTGAAATAAATGAATAATACCATGTATAAGTAAGAATGTGGACAGAATAAGGGTTTGCATTTTAGATGGAAAAAGTTAGCATTGCTAACCAGTTTATGTGATGGAAAATATATATATAAATATAAAATTTTGAGATGTTGTCAGGATAAGACAACCAAAGATGAGGTGGATCGGGATACAGTTGTATATTTTGATCATAATAATGTGACATAGTGAAGAAGATGAGGATTCATATGTTTGAGTAAAACTAAGGATTGATAAGAAGAGTTTAAGAATGTGTACATCAGTGATCAGTTTATAAAATAAAGGAAGTTAGAATGTTGAGTTGGAACAACGTAAATTACGTGGTGTATGAGAATAAATATGGATTTGATAAGTTAAGTAAACTATCGCTGAGATAATTCTGACTGAAATGAATGTATATGAATGGTTCAATGAAGGTTTATGTTTTAGATTAGAATAATTGGTGCTGACTAACATAATTATGTGATGATAAGTGTATTAAGTTAAAGGATTAGAAGATGTTTCCAGGGTAAATTAACTAAGTATGTGTGAAATGAGACATGATTATGTATTTTGATCACAAAAATGTAAGGTAATGGAAGAGACAAGAGAATAATAATGTATATGAATAAGAGTGTGGGTTGGATAAGTGAGTAAATTGCACTGGTTGGATTTCAACTGAGAAGATGAATATGAGTAGTCTGATTAGTGCTTATGTCCTAAATTGAAACATTGTTATTGATTAATTGTAATAGTATGGATAATAAAGTTATAATATTTGAAGAAAATATAAAGTTAAGTTAATCAAGTATGATGTGGATTTGGATATGGTTTTGATCATATAGATATGATGTAGGCAAGGAAATAAGTATTTGTATGTTTAAAAATGGGGCTTTGAGGAAGGAAATACAAGTACAAGAAATGGTAAAGAATGAGGTTCTATATAATTAAAGTGGATTATCAAAGTTATGAAGATGCGATGAAGATTGAAAATGATAGTATGTGAACATTAAAGAAAAAGTATGATATGTATAAGAAGATTTTGATTTTGAAGAAAATAAAGGGATAGGAAAAGATTGTGTGTATAGTAATAAGAATGATTAAGAAATGAGCAATAAGCTTGATTAATGTGCAAAGCACATAGAGATTTGATGGAAAAATCAATTGATCCATAATAGAATGAGGATTTGGGGTTGTTGTCCATATATGAATTATATGGACTTATAAAGATGTGAAGGTATATGAAGAATTGAGTATGGGAAAATGGTAAGTTTGCTAGTGGTAACAGGAAAGATTAAGGGGAGCAACATGAAAATATTAGAAGTCAGGATATTATAAAGGTATACAATGAAAATTTGAGGACGAATTTTCTTTAAAGGAGGGGAGATTTGTAACATTCTCAATACCGGGTTAATGACCAAATTGAAATATTTTGGAATTTGGTGATTAAAGTATAATAATTGAATAGTTCAATGATTTATCTAGAAATATTTCCTAAAAGTTGTTAGTAATTATTAAAGGAATTAAAGGGTAAAATGGTCATTTAACAAGGAAAATTTTTATATTCCTTTTATAAGATAAGGGAACCATGTGGGAAATGAGAGAATTCTCCAGAGTTTTCTTTCTTCTTCTTTCTCCTCCCGTATCTCCAAGCTCAAAGGTGAGTTTCTTTGCTTGTGGATTAATTATTGATTTTAAGGTTGGGTTATGATCATTAGATGATAATTAAGCTTAAGGAAAGCTTAATTTGTTCTAAAACAACAAGATGAAAGATATAGAAGAGATTAAAGAAAATAAGTTTTTAGATGAATTTCTGGAAAAGAGTTAATAAGTGAAATTTGAGAAGCAATTTGACTTTTCATCACTAAGAATAAGAGATTTATGAAGTTAGAAAGGATTAATAACAAAGTTGAAAGTTTAATAAGATTCTTAATTTTAAGAATCATGATGAGATATGAAAGATAGAGATGGTTTATATGAATACAAGTTGGTTTAAGTAATAGTAGTTAAGTTTAATGACATGATAGGAGCTTAAAATAGAAGAATTGAAGGAAGAGTTAAGGATTTTCGGGTGTAAAATACAAATTCTGGGCAAAGTGTATCGATGCATATTCAATATGTATCGATGCACTTTCAAATAAATGAACATCAAATGCAATTAGTGCATCGATGCATAAGGAGTGCATCGATGCATCCTCTTAAGAATAAAACATCGAAGGTGAATTGTGTATCGATGCACAGGTAGTGCATCGATGCATACGTTAAGGAATGCAGCGATACACTGTAGAGTGCATCGATGCATACCTTTATTAAAAGATGAAAATAGCTTTGTTTTAGCCTAAGAAATGATATATTAGAATACATCAATTGGATACTGATATGTATCAATGTATGATTATATAGATATCGAGCACGAACAAGTTCCGGAACGATTATCAAGTTAAGATTCGATCGAAAGAGAAGAAAATCATAAAAGGGGATAAGAACTTAATGAGGCCAAGGTGAGTGCATACAAGTTAGTTTATGATGTTTAATATAAATAAGACTTGCGACGAGTCTATTTCCTATATTAGAATGCATGAATTTATGATCATATGCATATGTTTGATTTGGGTATATATGATATATATTATAGTATGTATTAAATGATTTGTGTGAATATATGTAGTGTGATTTAATATGAATGATCTATATGATTACATGGGAATGTGAAATAGGTTATATGATAGGTGACCATACATGTTACATAGTAAATATGATCAATTATAAAAATCAATATAATAGATTTATATGACTACATGAGAAGGGTGATGATTTAAATAAGATTATACTATAGAGTAATATGAGAATAATATATTAGTGAAGGAAATTGAGTATAAATGATGATGCCAAACTATCAGATAAGTGTTATAGAGAAAAAGTATACTTAAAGAGAATTATGGTATAGGAGTTATGTAAAATTTAACTAAATAAATAGATTAACTTATTATACAAATAATATTAGATATGTGATATAAATTATATGTTATGGTATAAATAATTATGAGAATAAATGGAAAAATGAGACAAGATAAGTATTTACTTATAGGATAATATGAGATTATAAGAATATATAGTATAACTTTATTAGGAAGAATCAGGTGTTATATGATTTAGGTATGGAAATGATCTATGTGTAAGTAAATTACGTAATTATGTGACTATGTGTGAAATGGAGTACACTAGGTAATTATAAGGTATGTGAATATAGGTATATAAGATAAGCCACATGACTATGAATTAAATGAAATTAAATGGTGATAATGATATGACAGAAAGTTATAAGAGAATATGTTATGAGAAGATATAAGAACAAGTATAAGCTATGTAATATGTGAGTATTATGAAGATGTTCTACGTGCAAGTGATCTACGTGTATGTGTGATTTATATGGAAATGAACTACTTGACTACTTGTGATCTTATAAAAATGTAATAATAAGACATGTGACAAGAGATGTGTGATTACATGAAGGTATGATATAAGCTATGTGAAAGGGATCTATATGCCTATTTGATACGAATGAGTGAATATGTGACAAACATAAATATTAATGCCCATGTTATGTGTCTTGAGAGCTAGAGGTATAGTTGGCATGCCAAGAGTCGAGGGTCTACGCGGTCCTTCGGGATATATATGTATTCCTTGGAACATGTGTGATGTCTTTTGAGACACATACTTGATCCTTTGTATATGTATATGATTCTTAAGGAATTTTCTACGTGGTCCTTAGGGACATTTTATATGGCACTTCGGTGCAATTCTACGCGACACTTCGGTGTAATTCTACATGGCACTTTTGTGCATTAATACGAGCTGTGATGACAACATTAGTTCACAACCTCTAGAGACTCACATATCAATAGTTCTCATATATGTACATGGGCTAATCAAGAAATGATAACAAATATATATTGTGATATGATAAATTTTATAGCAAGGACATGATGAGGTATATGTATAGTATATGATTAAGAAGGTTAGGTATATGTGCTATGTGATTAATGATGATTTATATGCATGCATGTACTTCTTATTAGATAATCTTATATGATTTATATCATGATGTTTGTATTGCTTGGTTAATTGAATAATATGTTGAGTAAGAAAAAAAAATAGATATAAGATGATATAATTATAAGATATAAATGCTAAGAATATTGATAGTGAACTAAGGTTAGAGATTTAAAATAATGTGTGATATGTATATGTTATATATAATGTTATATTGTTTTGATGTGGTAGTATAAGATGATATGTTCATGCATGTGTAAATAGTTAGAGTTCTTTTATAATTTAATGTCTAACTAAGTCATAGACTTAGCGTGTGATTGTTTCACACATAAGTTATAGAAGCGAGAAAAGAAGTAAAGAAGAGCAAGACATGTCAGCATCTCCCTTACAAAATTTCAGATCAGAAAATAGATGATTTAAATGTGTTTGGTTCTTTTGAATATAGTTGGCATGTACTAATTGATTGAGTTAAATATGCTCTGATCGATTTTGGTTATTGTGGTCAATTTATGTAAATAAACCGTTTTTACTTTAATGAAAGTTTTAAATTTTCTTTGAATTTTGTCAAGAGTCAAAGTTTGAGAAGTCAATGTGACACCTCAGACTCATATTCGGGTCGGGTACAGGTCTGAGGGTGTTACATTTAATGGTATCAGAGCTAAGGTTTAGCCGATTCTCGGCATAAATCGAAGTCCAAAGTGTCATAAAATGTGTACATGCCAACACAGAGTGAAAAATTTCTGATATGATAGTGTAAGGTGTATGTTGTCTTGCTAATAGAATAAGATTAGTTTAATATAGTAGAACTCTGATTATGAGAATTTCAAAGAAAACGAGGGGTGAACCTGATGGTAGTAGCAATTCACATGCCCTGGCCAGGTAGGAGGAAGAGCGAACACCTCAGGAAGTGCCTCATAAGATCAAAGACTGATTTCAAAAAGTTGAAATCATATTAGAATAATTATATAAATTTTTCACAGGTTTGAATCGGAAAAGTGATATGAAGTATTCTTATTATTTCATAGATACGATAGAATATGGTAAACAAGTGTCACCATAAGAAAGTTAAAAGATCTAAGGATGTGGTTAGAATTTGTAGAGAGTTCGAGAATAAATGCACCAGTGACAAGCGTATAAGATATATACAGCCAGAGTTTATGAGTTTCAAATAAAGGAATAGTACCATGTATAAGTAAAAATGTGGACAGAATAAGGGTTTGTATTTTAGATGGAAAGAGTTAGCATTGGCTAACCAGATTATGTGATGGAAAATATATATATAAATATAAAATTTTGAGATATTGTCAGGATAAGACAACCAAAGATGATGTGGATCGGGATACAGTTGTATATTTTGATCATAATAATGTGACATATTGAAGAAGATGAGGATTCGTATGTTTGAGTAAAGCTAAGGATTGATAAGAAGAGTTTAAGAATGCGTACATCTGTGATCAGTTTATAAAATAAAGGAAGTTAGAATGTTGAGTTGGAACAGCGTAAATTAAATGGTGTATGAGAATAAATGTGGATTTGATAAGTTAAGTAAACTATCGCTGAGATAATTCCGACTGAAATGAATTTATATGAATGGTTCAATGAAGGTTTATGTTTTAGATTGGAATAATTGGTACTGACTAACATAATTATGTGATGATACATGTATTAAGTTAAAGGATTAGAAGATGTTATCAGGGTAAATTAACTAAGTATGTGTGAAATGAGACATGATTATGTATTTTGATCACAAAAATGTAAGGTAATGGAAGAGACAAGAGAATAGTAATGTATATGAATAAGAGTGTGGGTTGGATAAGTGAGTAAATTGCACTGGTTGGATTTCAACTGAGAAGATGAATATGAGTAGTCTGATTAGTGCTTATGCCCTAAATTGAAACATTGTTATTGATTAATTGTAATAGTATGGATAATAAAGTTATAAGATTTAAAGAAAAGATAAAGTTAAGTTAATCAAGTATGATGTGGATTTGGATATGGTTTTGATCATATATATATGATGTAGGCAAGGAAATAAGTATTTGTATGTTTAAAATGGGGCTTTGAGGAAGGAAATACAAGTACAAGAAATGGTAAAGAATGAGGTTCTATATAATTAAAGTGGATTACCAAAGTTATGAAGATGCGATGAAGATCGCTAATCAGAGATGAGTATAAATGATAAGAAAATAGTATATGAACATTAAAGAAAAAGATATGATATGTATAAGAAGATTTTGATTTTGAAGGAAAGAAAGAATAAAGGGATAGGAAAAGATTGTGTGTATAGTAATACATACAAGGATTAAGAAATGAGCAAAAGCTTGATTAATGTGCAAAGCACATAGAGAATGATAGAAAAGATCAATTGATCCATAATATTGAGGAATAAGGATTTGGGGTTGTTGTCCATATAATGAATGATATTATATGGACTTATAAAGATGTGAAGGTATATGAAGAATTGAGTATGGGAAAATGGTAAGTTTACTAGTGGTAACAAGAAAGATTAAGGGGAGCAACATGAAAATATTAGAAGTCAAGATATTATAAAGGTATACAATGAAAATTTGAGGACGAATTTTCTTTAAAGGGGGGGAGATTTGTAACATCCTCAATACCGGGTTAGTAACCAAATTGAAATATTTCGGAATTTGTAACATCCTCAATACCGGATTAGTAACCAAATTGAAATATTCCTTTTATAAGATAAGGGAACCATGTAGGAAATGAGAGAATTCTCCAGAGTTTTCTTTCTTCTTCTTCCTCCTCCCGTATCTCCAAGCTCAAAGGTGAGTTTCTTTGCTTGTGGATTAATTATTGATTTTAAGGTTGGGTTATGATCATTAGATGATAATTAAGCTTAAGGAAAGCTTAATTTGTTCTAAAATAACAAGATGAAAGATATAGAAGAGATTAAAGAAAATAAGTTTTTAGATGAATTTCTGGAAAAGAGTTAATAAGTGAAATTTGAGAAGGAATTTGACTTGTCATCACTAAGAATAAGAGATTTATGAAGTTAGAAAGGATTAATAACAAAGTTGAAAGTTTAGTAAGATTCTGAATTTTAAGAATCATGATGAGATATGGAAGATAGAGATGGTTTATATGAATACAAGTTGGTTTAAGTAATGGTAGTTGAGTTTAATGACATGATAGGGGCTTAAAATAGAAGAATTGAATAAAGAGTTAAGGATTTTCGGGTGTAAAATACAAATTCTGGGCAAAGTGTATCGATGCATATGTATCGATGCACTTTCAAATAAATGAACATCAAATGCAATTAGTCCATCGATGCATAAGGAGTGCATCGATGCATCCTCTTAAGAATAAAACATCGAAGGTGAATTGTGTATCGATGCACAGGTAGTGCATCGATGCACACGTTAAGGAATGCATCGATACACTGTAGAGTGCATCGATGCATACCTTTATTAAAAGATGAAAATAGCTTTGTTTTAGCCTAAGAAATGATATATTAGAATACATCAATTGGATACTGATATGTATCAATGTATGATTATATAGATATCGAGCACGAACAAGTTCCGGAACGATTATCAAGTTAAGATTCGATCGAAAGAGAATAAAATCATAAAAGGGGATTGGAACTTAATGAGGCTAAGGTGAGTGCATACAAGTTCGTTTATGATGTTTAATATAAATAAGACTTGCAACGAGTCTATTTCCTATATTAGAATGCATGAATTTATGATCATATGCATATGTTTGATTTGGGTATATATGATATATATTATAGTATGTATTAAATGATTTGTGTGAATACATGTAGTGTGATAAGTTATAAGAATTAATATGAATGATCTATATGATTACATGGGAATGTGAAATAGGTTATATGATAGGTGACCATACATGTTACATAGTAAATGTGATCAATTATAAGAATCAATATAATAGATTTATATGACTACATGAGAAGGGTGATGAGTTAAATAAGATTAGACTATAGAGTAATATGAGAATAATATATTAGTGAAGGGAATTGAGTATAAATGATGATGCCAAACTATAAGATAAGTGTTATAGAGAAGAAGTATACTTAAAGAGAATTATGGTATAGGAGTTATGTAAAATTTAACTAAATAAATAGATTAACTTATTATACAAATAATATTAGTATGTGATATAAATTATATGTTATGGTATAAATAATTATGAGAATAAATGGAAAAATGAGACAAGATAAGTATTTACTTATAGGATAATATGAGATTATAAGAATATATAGTATAACTTTATGAGGAAGAATCAGGTGTTATATGATTTAGGTATGGAAATAATCTATGTGTAAGTAAATTACGTAATTATGTGACTATGTGTGAAATTGAGTACACTAGGTAATTATAAGGTATGTGAATATAGGTATATAAGATAAGCCACATGACTATGAATTAAATGAAATTAAATGGTGATAATGATATGACAGAAAGTTATAAGAGAATATGTTATGAGAAGATATAAGAACAAGTATAAGCTATGTAATATATGAGTATTATGAAGATGTTCTACGTGCAAGTGATCTACGTGTATGTGTGATTTATATGGAAATGAACTACTTGACTACTTGTGATCTTTAAAAAATGTAATAATAAGACATGTGACAAGAGATGTGTGATTACATGAAGGTATGATATAAGCTATGTGAAAGGGATCTATATGCCTATTAGATACGAATGAGTGAATATGTGACAAACATAAATATTAATGCCCATGTTATGTGTCTTGAGAGCTAGAGGTATAGTTGGCATGCTCGAGGGTCTACGCAGTCTTTTGGGACATATATGTATTCCTTGGAACATGTGTGATGTCTTTTGAGACACATACTTAATCCTTTGTATATGTATATGATTCTTAAGGAGTTTTCTACATGGTCCTTAGGGACATTTTATATGGCACTTTGGTGCAATTCTACGCGACACTTCAGTGCAATTCTACGTAGCAGTTTGGTACATTTATACGAGCTGTGGTGACAGAATTAGTGCACAACCTCTAAAGACTCACATATCAATAGTTCTCACATATATACATGGGCTAATCAAGAAATGATAACAAATATATATTGTGATATGATAAATTTTATAGCAAGGACATGATGAGGTATAGGTATAGTATATGATTAAGAAGGTTAGGTATATGTGCTATGTGATTAATGATGATTTATATGCATGCATGTACTTCTTATTAGATAATCTTATATTAGGAGGAACTCATAATTGTCGTACCTTATCCTGAAAGTGGTCTTGGTAATGTTAGCATCCTTGACTTTCAACTGATAATACCCAAATCTCAAGTCTATCTTAGAGAACACACAAGCTTCTTTGAGTTGGTTTAATAAATAATCAATCTTAGGAATAGGGTAGCGATTCTTGATAGTCAACTTTTTCAACTGCAATAGATATAATTTGGTTATTTAACTCTTTTAACTCTTCGATATAATTTGATAGGGTACAATAGACACCGGAGCTGAGCTTGGTAAAACTTCTATGCTGAACTCAACCTCACACTCAGGTGGTAACCCCGATAACTCCTCTAGAAACACATCGGAGAACTCTCGTTCTATACGAATATCCTCATGTGTCAGAATAAAAATCTACATATCCACAACATGAGCCAAGAAGGCTTCGCACCCTTGACTCAATAATCTCTAAGCTGTATTTCTGTCAAAACAACTTTGGTAGTGCAACTCATACTCCCACTGGTTATCACTACCTTGGTCTCACCGTCCTTGGGAAGTTTAAGTTGTCTTGCCTTGTACCTCAAATTTTTGTCGTGCTCGGTAAGCCAATCCATGCCTAAGATCACATCAAACTCTTGAAATAGTAACTCCATCAAATCTACTAAGAATACGTCACTTTAAAGTTTTATGGGGTAACGACGGTGAACCTTATCCACCAAAACGTATAATCTTAAGGGAATAAAAACTTTGACCCTATTTCTAAATCTTCAACCAAAATAATCCTCTCTCGGATAAGGTCATAGAAAACATAACAGTGGGTGGAATATTTCTTTCTCGCATGGCATACTGGCATGAGGCTACTCTAGACTCCTAACCAACCTCTGATCTGGTGATAAATGGCATCGCCACCCTTGGAGGACCCTCGACCTCGCTAAACAGATAGAGTAGATCTCTGCAATGATGCGAGGGTCGAACTCTGGGTTCGGGGATAGTCTTTAACAAAATGGTCCAAAGACCCATAGCTGAAGAAACCTTCTGTCACTCCTTAACACTCTCTAGGATGTTTACATCCACAAGTCAAGCACACTAGGTGAGATAGTGTCTGCTCTAATCTGCTGGTTCTCGATCCAAAAATTGATGATAAGGGTCTCCTACGAGAGTCAGACTTACCTCCACGGTCTGAACTCTGAGTTGCTCATCTAGATGACCCTGATGGTAGTCTCCCTAATCCCTGGTGGGCCCTACCCTCTTCGCCTATGACTGAGATGGCCTAGAAGTCTCTATAACCTTTCAGCTCTGACCTACTTAGTCCCTCGTCTCCCGAGCTTTTTTCACAAAACCCTCTCAATTGTCTTTTTCTGGCAAGTTAACTTCACGAAGACACAGGGAGGTTTGATAATTAATGGTGAAGAGACCCTTCCTGAACCTCCTACAATGATGATACTCGATCAAAACGAGCTCTAGCGCATATATACTAAGTCTAAGAAACTTCTTCTCGTACTTTAATATGGTCTTGTTGCCCTGAGTCAGGTGCTGAAATTGATCCCTTAAATAATCATTGTGAGATTCTCCAATATACTTCTCCCTAAACTCTATCTGGAAAAAATTCCAGGCGGGTCTATCTGGCTCAATCTCTAACTTAATGGTTTCCCACCAATCGATCGTGTCACCTTCAAAAGGACAGTGATGCACTTAAGCTTACTCTTGGGTGTGAGGTATAATTGATGAAAAGTACAGAGTGTATCTCTGAGCTATTGGTCTGTAGAGATGGGGTCGTCATCCCTAGATCCATAAAAATTGATTATCTTGTACCTAAGAGTCGTGGTCAGGTCATGAAAAATTATTACCTCGTCGAATCCTACGTCTGTAGGCATCTCGTGCTCTGAATCTTGGGCATACTCGTCATCGAAATCTCCAACCAATGAGGCATGACTCTCCTCATGGCCCTTATGACTAGGTATCGTATCGTCAGTCATAATCTAAGTTCTACAATTAGAAAGAAAAAAGAGGTCACTATCGTCATTCCAAAAACTTAAGTATTCTTGACACTCTAGGGGAATGTACTCACATAAACACTTACTGAATTTGACCCACGGTTCCTAGGAACGACTAAATCTGGACACTCTGATACCACTAAATATAACACGCTAATCCAGTTCGACCCAAAGATCCATGGATTATGATGCCATACGGAACCATCAAAGTGGTCAACCCAAAATTTTCTTTTAAAACATTTATAAATGTCAAAATAATTCATCATAATATAAGTGGAATCAAAATAAAGTTTACAAAATATGGGAACCTCCTAATACGTACAAATACAACCATAGTATAAATCAAAATAGAGTTATAACTTGATCATACAAAAAGGTTTATATAAATTATATGCCCTCTAAAATAAACTCAATACATACTCTACAAACGTATGATATGGAATATATAGATGCGATAGGCTCCTCGACGATCTTCTACTAATCCGCGCATAGAAACACATTTCCTATGTTGAGCTCACAAGCTCAGTGCGACAAAAATAACAATGCAATACTACATGTATTCATTTCATGAATATGCTAGTGTGCATAGTCATTAACATGTAAAAGTACATAACATCATGAGATAGGCCAAGTGTTGTGGTTGGAGAAATTTACGTGCATCTTGGATGACACACTAGTCTATCTAGAATGGGATAGATTTAGGGCAAGAATTAAAATTTATGCACATTGGAACTTGTAGCTTTAGTCTGTCTTGAATACTCAAGAGGTCGGGGTGAGGACCAAAATTTACGTGCATCGGAAGGTCATATTCCGGACCTATTCAAGCGTGGGGTATGATCTAAAATTTAGGTGCGTTGGATACGTACATATATGATCCATAATTTACATGCATCAGATACGTACCAAGTCAAACAATATTTGGATATTTTATAAACAGAGGACAATCTTCATAATGCTAGGGTAACTCGGGTGTCCTAACCGTTTCTCGAGTGAGTAGCTAATCTTATGACATTCTAACTTACTTGGTTTCTAGGTGATAATTTAGTTAACTTCATGGTTTTTACTTGTATCATATACTTGAAACTTGTACGAACTCAAAACACCTCAAAACACCCTAGCTCGCACCCTCGATCCAAACGAACTAAATTAGCCAAAAATTAGCAATGGAATCGATATTGTGTCAACAATATCGATATTGACCCTTGGGTATCGATACTCATGAGAGTATCGATGCCAAAAATAGCTTCGATGTTTTGAAAATGCCTTGGTATCGATACCCCCATGAGTATCGGTACCAAAAATGACCACTATAATCTAAAACTTGCCACCAGTATCTATACTACCGTCTAAGTATCGATACTGGATCCCGAGTATCGATACTCCTTGAGGGAGTATCGATACTACCCTTACAAGTTGCCTTGTTTAAGTATCGATACTTGCGACCTGAAGTTCCCTATTTTGGGCAGAAAAATGAATCCAAATCTCACCCATACATTTCCCTTAGACCAATAAAGCTTATTTAAGCGTTATTTGTGGTCTTAGAGGTCAAAATGTATCATCTTTCATGCTTACAAACAACAAATACATATTTCACCATAAAATTGCCTAGCATGCTTTCATGAACAAAAAAATATCATAATGCACATACAATGGCCTACATGTGGTATGGACAAGTTATAATTGTGTTAACTTGATGCTAGGTGATTGAAAAGGGTCCTTAAATCACCCTAGGACTAATTTTTGTTTGCCTCTTGCTTTAGAGCTCTCACCTTTCTCTTGCACTAATCAAAACAAACATAATGAGTTGTTAACTCATTTTGGAGCTTAAGAGAGTATCAAAAACAATTTCCATAATTTTAAACTAGCCCAAAACGGATTGGAACTTAAGATACATAAATCCCGCTAAAACCTACAATTGGGAAAACTAAGCCAAATCTTACAAATGGGGGCTTGAATGAAAGCTCGGAAGATGAAGATTGTAAATCTTACCTTGGAGTTTTGAATGGATGCTTGAAACTCTTAAAGTTCAAAGCTTTGTGTGGTCCTTGGAGAGAAAGAACAAGATATGTTAGAGAATAAAACAAGAAGATAGTGAAATAGAAGAACAATGGTTCAAACGTGATATCATCCCAAATTAATGAGATTCAGCCTTTAGTTTAAAAAATGGGATAATTACTCCCCTAATCCCTCCACATTTGGTTCATGATTAAAAGCATCCCCTTTTAAGCTTGTTGGGCTCATCACAAGCCCAAACCAATTCCACTTGAGCCACTCTCATCACACATTAAGGGTAATTTATTCAAAGGACCAATCGAATGAAACCGAAACTCTTAACCCATATTTTAGGGTGTTACAATGTTCCTACCACCAACTAGTGTGTAAGCCTTAAACATCTTCCGAAGGTCGCTTGTATTTGATAAGGTCAACATGTAATGTGTTTCCGTACCGGTATTGCCCACGAGAACTTTAACTTGGAACAAAGACATTTGTCATGTTGTAGTTTTTTAAGCTCCGTTGAAATCAAATCGTACAACTCATCTTTCTTAATCTTGGAATTGAAGGAAGTGTAAAATAAGTTCATGAATATAACACTGTTGAAAAAAATCACACCATTAATATTTGTTTTACGAAGGTATTTCATCCAAAATGGACACTAGTCTTGTTTTTATAGATATATTTTCTTTGAATCCTACTCTTTTTAGAATGCGAGACTTGCCATGTCAAATAGAAAGTTGCTTCAACGTCAGGAATCCTTGAGGAACTCGCATTTTATAGAGTGTGAGTTTCCTACCATGCCAGGAATCTATGCCACGTTAGAAATCTCTACAAAACTCATGTTTTGCACTGCACTAGATTATTGATTATAAATATCCCCCTTCTACTGATATTGTAAATTTTAACACAATCTATACTTATAAGAGACTTTTCTTCTAGTGGCACAACTTGTCACTAAACTTATTCCAATATTGGTGCTATAAGTTATGCCACCCGAAGAGAATGACTTTTATAAAAAAAACATGACATTCTTGACAAAATGCTTGTTTCATAAATTTCGCCTTTTCATCAAACCAACAATATTGATAAAAGACATTCTCTTCGGGTGGCCTCCTCTGCATATTGTCTTTTATACGATATATTTATAAAGTCGATTAAACATAAGAAACTCTACAAAGAAATCATCTTCTGGTGGATTCCTTTATGAATTTTCTCGCTTGTGACACTAATTTGACAAATGACACATCGCCAGTCGTCTTATCGCTCGAGAAACTAATCGTTTCTAAGAATATATCCTCTGCTGGTGGCATCATCGACTTATCGCTTGTGACGTGGATCTGCCAGTGGTGGGCATTGCTTCTAATTTCTATTTTTATATCCGATCCACTCTCCATCAAACCCACGATGTTTTTAAGAAGACATCATCTTCTGGTGGTATCCTCTACTTAAGGCATCAAGCCCACAAATGACACACTTCCACTCATTCTCTCAAACTTATTATGTATTTTCATTGTGCTACTTTTATTTCAAACAATTTTTAACATGATTATCACACCACTTAAAATGTATCATATGTGTCGATACTAGCTATGTCTATCAAGCCATTTTAGCTTGTTTTGTATGCACAAAACCAAGCATTGGATCCATTTTGAAAGCAATTTTTGTATCTTCTTATTGTTGCATAAAACAAGCTTTGGTACTATTTTCATCACAATTTTAAATCCGCCTACAATATCGCGTATATCTTTATATTAGCGTCAAATGGAAGGTAAATTCTAATACTACGCAAATAATCTTATAAATTACAAAAAAAATTAGATTAAATACCCGAACTTGACCACCGAACATGTCTATAAGCACTTTTGGTTTGCTAGAAAATCTAAATACCTCGTTTTTTGGAAAACGCAATGTGTATTAAAAACTTTTCAAAATAAATTTCTTGGGATTGTTCAATATCTTGTGGACCTCGCGTTTCTCAAAACGCGAGGTATTAAATAACCATATTAAAAAGTGCAGAGTATCTCGTGTCCTGTAAATGCGAGATATGTTCGCTCGTTGGGTAGGACGCGAGTTAATTCTACGTATGCATTTTAAAAATATTTTTCTAACAAATCTGTTAAATAGATTATTCTTAAAAAATAATTAATGGATATTTTTAATATAATAATGCTAAATTCAAGTACCACTTTATACAATAAACCATTGAATAAATAAATTAATAAGAAAAGAGAGAGAGAGAAAAAAGGATAGCATTCGGACCCAGGTGTCGGCTAGAGGTATAAACGAGCCGAGTCGAGCTCGAGTAGTGCTGAGCTCGACTCGAATTGAAAACTCACGAGGTTAAAATTTTCAAGCTCGACTCAAACTCAAAATCCTGAACTGAAGCTCGTGAGTAGCTCGAAAAGGCTCGAAATGAAGAAAAAATTTCTTAAACTTAACTCGATTGCAGCCTAGAACTCAAACTTGAACCTTAAATACATGAAAATCTTATTGTATTTTTAAAAACAAATCAATACATAAATGTTAATATTATTAATAATTTATTTTCTAAAAAATAAAATCTTAATATATTATGTTTTTGAGTTGCTCACGAGCTTTTCGAGTCGAATATCAAGTAGCTCGTTTCGGCTCGTTAAGAACTCGAGTCGAGTACATTCGATCCAATTATTTATTGAACCTTGATCGAGTCGATATCGAGCAGATCACGATCTGTGTCATCTCATTTACAGTCTTAGTATCGGCGGATGAGGAACATACTCTTTAGCCTTAATTCGGAAACTAGGGATGGGCACAGGTCGGGTTGGGTCGGGGTTTTTGGTCAACCCGACCTGACTCGAGAACAAAAGAGCCTCCACCCAAGACCCGACCCAACCTGACCAAAACAAGAGTTCACCTGACCCGAACCCGAACCCGATATATAAGTTAGAAACCCGACCCGAAATAATAAAAAAATATTATTTTTATTCAATAAAAACAATGACTTAATTGAAACAAAATTATATACAGAGAGGTATTATTGTAATTATTCCTAAATATATTCCTAAATATATAATGTAAAATTATATATTTTTTCGAGTCGGGTCGGATATTTTTCATCCTAAACCTGAACCCGACCCGAACATCACACTTAAAACAACGGACCCGACTCTGATTTTTTTTTAAAAAAATTAACTCGATCGGATCGAGTCAAAATCCGTCAGGTTGAGGTTCTATACCATCCCTACCGGAAACATTTGTTAACCTTCTAATTATTAAAAAAACTTTAAACTAATTTAAAACAAAAAAAAACAAATAAATTAAAAATAACAGAGGATGACTGCAATATTAACGGCGTCAAGGACGAGATGAGACAAATGACCTTCCCGAGGTAAAAATAGATATTAATAATCTTTTTGCAAAATAAATAAATGATTGATTGGATGCTTTTTTTTTCTTTAGCAGATTTATTAGCGGTCTTGTATAGGTGATTTTATCAAAAAAATCATCCTGACAAGAAATAATTACTTGTTAGAAATTCTTTTTAAAATTTTACATATCTAGCACAGTTATTGTCAAGGCGTAGATCATCATCCACATTTTTTGGGGTTTCGTCTGATGTGGCGTCGCTTCATGAAAAGCACTGATAATCATCCTCACCTTTCATTATTAGTTCTGAAAATATTAACCTTTCAATTCTTCCCTCGCCTATAAATAATGCACCTTCAACCTGAAACATTACCACATCAATTCTTTTATTTTTGCTTCACAAATTCCTTCGATTTTTGTTGTAAGGTAAAATAATTTTTTATTATATTATATTTTA
Organism: Hibiscus syriacus; assembly: GCF_006381635.1. Classification (NCBI taxonomy): domain Eukaryota; kingdom Viridiplantae; phylum Streptophyta; class Magnoliopsida; order Malvales; family Malvaceae; genus Hibiscus; species Hibiscus syriacus. Next base: position 166,105 of record NW_024062925.1, on the reverse strand, counting down.
TTTTATATATGATTATTTAAAAAATTATTGTACTAATTATTTTATATTATTTTTGGGGTTTTAAAATTAGAAAGTGAAGATCATACGTTGAGATATTTTTTTCGATATAGTAACAATATAAAATCATATTACTTAAATTATTGTGAAAATTTTTAAATTTTTTTATTGAGTTATATTTTTATTCATATATTATTTATTTAATTAGGCGTATTTCAATTATTTTTTTCAGATATAATACTCTCAATATTTCAAAATGTCAGAATGATGTGTATTTCAATTATTTTTTACTATGATGAAGAAATTCAAGAAGATGAAATCCATGTTGTGTTATCATCAAATCATTATGTCAAAATATCCTTAAAGAGAAATGTAACTATTGAGGAGCTGAAAACGAATATTTCAAGGAAGATTCATGTTGAAAGTACTAAAAGACTATCCTCACTTCAGTACATATTTCTAACCACATTATTTTCATTAACTTATACTGCGTTTGAACTATCCAACGATGACGATGTTGCTATGATGGGTGATTCTCAAAATTATTATTCATACATCGATACAGAGATGTATGTGAAATTTGTTGAAGTGTGTGATGTTCGTGGTATGTCATTATACTCCCACTATGAGTTGACTGAACAAGCTGATCAAATTGATAGTCAAACTTAAGTAATATGTAATGATTTAACTCGATAATGGGAAATCCACATCATGATGTCATCCCATCAAGTTCAATGGTGAGACGTTCATCAGCAACTTCTTACAATCTGTGTCGAGATGGCTCCACAAACAATCCGTATGGCAACATCGTGTCTAATTCAAAAGAAAGACATTCATCTGCCAATTTCTTTGACATGAATATGAAAATGCCTAATTTTGTTATTTAAATACATACCTTTGTGACAACTTTCTGATCAATAAGTAGCCTAATTTCTTACAATTCATCAGGTAAATCCTGATGATCTTTTCTTGCAGTTGACCACCTATTAAATGAAATAAGTTTTATTATATACTAAATAAAATTATTAATATACGAAATCAGTATTGTAATTACCTCAATAATAACGGGAATACCAACAAGTTTTTCACCATCGGACATAGAAAAGGGCATACGATACCACACCCAAGACTGGAGCAGAATGAGACATCTGTCTATAACATTTTTTCTATAAATAGCTCGACACATTTCCCTATAAGGAAATACCAAAATTGTCAAGCCCCAACTCAGTGTGCCAACATGATGAAAATCAACGAGGTGACGCAACCACATACAATGAAATTGGTTACGCGATTTGTTCTGCATTAGAAAGACCAACAGGCGCGTGTCAAAAATCTCAGAAAAGAGCGGATCACACCCCACAAAGGCGCGGAATCAGAAAGTATACTAGATCGGTAAATTTTGAAAAAATAATGTCTGACAGATAATTATTACATGTGGATGATATTTTGTGAAAAAAAAGCTCCCAATATATTTACTTTTTTATTTTAATTCTTAATTCCGATTGATTTTACGGCAACAATCTAAATAAAAATCATATCAGAAAATATATAGTAATACCAACACGACGTAAACAGTGATTTAGGATATTCTGAAACACGTTTACCTTAATTGGAAAATTAACATATATACTACCATTTTACTATAAAGTAACACATATCAGTTAATGAAATTTATTAATTATCGTTATGTTTTGATATCTAAAATAATAATGTTTACAATGTTATGCATCTAAATGATTCAAATTTCTTTAAATATTTATTTAAGAAAACTGGTATACAATAGTGTTCACTATTAGGTTTTAATCGAATTAATCGATTCAACCTAGTTAGTTCGGTTAGTTTTGATCGACCATCGAATTAGTTCAATCGAAGAACGGTTAATAATTTTTTTAATATTCAGTTAACGGTTAATTCGGTTCGAAATCGGTTTAACCGAATTAACCGAAATTATTATATTATATATATATATATATATATATATATATATTATAAACATATTTTAAACTTAAACCCATTAAAAATTAATACTCAATTATTTTTTTAATCACACTAGATTTATTAAATTATTAATAACTAATTAAATTTTAACTCAAATAAAAAAATATGCATCTATTATATTTAAATTAATCCAATTATAAAAAGTTAAAAAAAAATTTGGTTAATTCGGTTAACGGTCCAAAATAACCGAATTTTATTCGGTTCGGTAAATATTTAAAAAAAACTTGATTCAATTAACGACTAAAGAAAAAAAATTCGATTAATGATAATTTGATTCGGTTAGTAATCAAATTAACTATTTGAACACCCCTATAATAATATAGTTTGTGTGCTTATTTTATAATTTACCAACTTGATATGAGATGAGCAGCAGTAAATTCTGGTTGAGTTTTTTTAACTGTTCTAATTTGATTAAATATTTTATTCTTTTATATGTAAATATAAGAAGATTTCATCCTATTTAAAGTTTAATTTGATTTTTTTCGTAAAATATTACACTTGATTTGATCTTACACTCGTATACATAATTTATTTTATTAGATGAAAAATATTAAAAGTTTTTTTATAATTTTTCTTAATATATATAAAATATAATTATATTATTTTCAGATCGAATTAGATATTTTTCATTTAAAACCTAAAAAATGATCTAGTCTTATCTTAAAAAACACAAGACCTCAACCTATTTCTTTTTCTTTTTTATTTATAGAAAGACATTAAACATATAGCAACAAGTGGAAGCTCGTTAAATTTGTCCCCATACAAGAATCAACGTATGATTATATATCAAATGGTGTAAACATAAAAAAAATTATATAGTGACAAATATTTTGAGGAAGAAAACTTGTAATCCATTTATTAGAGAATTCGTTTACGATGAATCACCAATGAATGTTGCAACTTTGATGCTACAAGAGTTCACTAAAATTCAGTAACTAAATCGTTCAATAATTCATGTTTTTATAAAAAATTGTATATGCGATAATTTCTTTTATTATCTATTTGGGATCTGTTTGATAGACTGTAATTAATTTTTTTTAGAAAATAATTTACGTAAAACGAATTACTTGATAACTATTTTACATGAAATGAATTACGTGAAAATTATTTTACGTAAGATGAATTACTTAAAATTATTTTACGTATAATGAATTACATTTTATGAGAAATAGTTTTCGGAAACTATTTTACGGTGTTTTGATGATATTGTGTAGATCATTTTCACTAATTGTTTGATACAGTATAATTAATTTTACAGAAAATGATTTACATAAAATGAATAAAGTTCGGTTCAGTTAATATTTCTTTTAAAAATGATTCCATTAACGATTAAATAAAAAAGTCCGATTTATTTTGTTAATGGTAATTCAATTTGATCGTGGTTGAATTAACCATTTAAACACTCTTAATTTTAATTATTAGTATTTTATGAACGTAATACTAAATTATTATATTAATATTAAATATATAAATTAATATTACTCATTATTAATAATTTAATAATATTATATTTATAAAAGTAATAGAAAATACTAATAATTTATTATATATTACTAAATTAAAAATATAATATCATATATTATTATAATATATCTGAGTGTATATTAATATAATATTAAAAATATAATATTATTAAAATTATATTATATTTATATTAAATATTTTAATAATTAATATTTTTCTTAAAATTATATTAAAATATTAATTTAATATTAAATGTATAAAATAATATTTTTAAGTGCTTATCCTTTAAAGTGAAAATTTAGTAAAATTTTTACAAAAAATTAGATGGTAAAACAGCAGAAAATAAAAAGGAACTAGGAAAATGAATTATATCAAGAAAATCAATTACAACTATCAAACACTAAAAAATATTTTATGTAATACTAATCACAGTTATCAAATACCGGAAAATATTTTACAACTATCAAACACATGATGTAAACATTTTTCGAAAAATATTTTTCAACTATCAAATACACTTTTAATTTTAAACTTTTTATCTTGATTAATCTGATAATTAATATTCAGTGAAGATTAATTTTGAAAAATAGGTTTTTAAATAATGTTTGATAATAAAACTTACAAACATCAATCAGGATTGATTCAAATGATAAACAACTTTTAAGTTATTGTATATATAAAAAATTTCTATTAAGAGATACACTTTTTAAAATCAAATGTACAATCTGAATTAGATGAACGGAAGACAACCAAAGAAAAAAACATAAAAACTTGGGATGTAAAAAGTTGACCCGATCTGTAAAATTGACTGAAACCGACTTGAGTCAAAACTGTTTTTAACCTACGCTGTAGCGATCCAAAACCGACTCGAGTCTGTACTGGTGTTTACCTGAATCTGAGTTGGACCTGAAAATTGTGGATCTGAACCCAAACTGAGAACGACCTGAACCCGAATTAAACTGAAAAAATGATACCTGAAATCGACATGCATCCGACTGATATAAATCCGAACCCGATATTGACCTGGTAAATAACTGGTATTACCCGATCTGTTTTCAACCTGACATGTTTTTAACTTGACCTGTAAATAATCCGACTTGTTAATGACCTAATCTGATATTTACCTTGATATTTACATGACTTTATATATTATCATGGACGAAATTATAAGACTTTAATAAAATTATGAGTTTTTTTAGTTTATGATGTAATTAAAAAATTAATATGATTGTTTTTTAAATTTTATAATAAAATATTTATTATGATAATTAAATTAATAAATATACCTATTATATAAAATTATTTAATAAAAATAATAAAATTATTTAAATGTAAATTAGATAAAACATGATTAATAATGCAAAGGAAAATTAATATAGTTTAATTTATATAAATTATATAGTTTAATTTATATAAAGAAAAAATAATATTAATAATGAAAGTATTTATTATGTAATATATATTAACGTTTTACATTATTAATATAAATAATTTTGACAATGAAATTATAATTCATTTGATAATAAATGAAATTAGTATTGAGCGTAATTGATTCTCTAAAATATAATATAAACTATACCGTTTAATTTTTGTAAAGAAAAATTATCTAACAATTATAACATAAATAAAACATAATATAAAATATAAATTTAATTGATAATGATAATTTAAATAACATTTGATATAAAATTTGAATAACATTTGAGTCAATTCAAGTTGAATACAATAAAATGAAAAAAAAAGTGTTTTTTTTAAGCTCTCATATCTTATAACAAAAATTTTTATAAGGCTAAAAGTTTAACTTTGCTACCAGAAATTTCTTCATCGAACTTTTATATCGAAATAGCTGCCAACATTGTTAAATTACGGGCAACTTTTAAAGCTACCAACCTAATTTAACATGAGTAGCTATTTCGAAAAAAATGACAGTTTCAACAATCAATTTAAGTCCGACCAACAAAATAAATTACAAGGCAACAACAAGCAGCAACAGGCAGAATTTCTACATTAAACAAACATTTAATCAGCGGTAAAGTCAAAGGGAATACGATGGCCAACAGTGCCAAACATTTACGACTTTATCAAACCCTTACATAAACAAACATTCAACATTGTTTATAATAACAAAAATAATATCAAGCAAAATCAGAATGTGTTACTTTGGACAGAAACATCCTACAAAAAAAAAACAAAAGCATCAATAAAAATTTGTTTCAGTTACTGTTAAGCATAATAAATACAAAAAGTAATTAATAAGTAAAAGTTACCTGTAAATGGAAGAAACAAGACTGAATATTAAATTCCAATTGTTCCACTTAACGTTAACACCCTAAAAAAATAAAATTAAAATAATTAAGAATCAGTTTGAAATATTGAGATTAAAATTAAAAATAAAACAATTATATCATACCTTTACATAGCAGAGTCATTAACCACAGTAAGGTAGTCTTCATCCTTATCCTCCGGCTCAAAACCATTCAACCAATTACGGGTTGTAACAAAAATCTCAACATTTTTTGGTAAGAGTGAAGCTCTTAATTTGTTCAAAATTCTACCCCCATACTAAAGGACGATTCAGATGTAACTGAAGTAATTGAAATAGACAATATATCTCTCGCCATGCGTGAAAGTACAGGATATGAAACACATTGATTTTTTCAATACTCCAACATATCAAAAATCCAATTCTCCAATACAAGGGACAAGGGGAAAACTGGTGTACGAGTCAAAATCAAATCGTCAACTTCTTGAAGCAACTAAATTGGCATCAAAATTATGAAAAACAAAAGACAAGAAATTAGTAAATGAAAACAGGAAATAAATAAGTTAAAATTCAACTATAAATTATATTAACTAACCTGAAATAAATTTGATTTTCTAAATGTTCGAGGCTGATTGGAACTTGAGCCACTTCTGTCCATGATGTGCTACTTTGGACAGAAAAAGAAGATGAAGAAACACAAGGTGCATTTTTTTTTGAATAAAGTACATATAACTCAAGAAACTCATCATAAATGAGACTTACTATAACACCCCTGACCCATACCCGACATGGATACGAATCCGAGGTGTCACATTGACTTTTCAAAACATATGAAATTAACGAATAAGAATAATTTATAAATTATAATCAAGATAAAAAGGTGAAAACATTAACTCATATAAGATAAACTTATCACATTCATGTTTGCATAAAAACTTTGATGGTTTATAAAATACAATATATATATAAGTTTACAAAATCGATCAGAGTATTTCAAATTAAACGTATAAGACATGCCAACAGTTTACAAAATGAACAAAAACCTACGTTTAATTTGTTCTGATCTTCTGAAGTGTATGCTATCCTCAACCCAAATCAATCTTCAGCTTTCTTCAAACCTACGCGTGAGAAAACACACGCTAAGTCGATGACTTAGTGAGGTAATACTAATAGTGCTAACTTATTAACAGAGATCTTATTTTTTTATTCAAAATGTTTTGCAAAGAACTTTATTTATTTTCATATCAAAGATATACTATAAATAGTTACACTTTGTAGGTCTTTGTTTCAAGTGCCCAAAGTATACTATTGAGAACTCTATGTATTTGAGTAATATGAGTTTATGCACTAATATTGTCACCACAGCTCGTAATTTGCACCGAAGTGCCACATAATTGTCCCGAATGACCACATAAGTTTGTACCGAAGTGCCACATTTTTGTCCCGAATGACCACATAATTATCCTGAATGACCACATAAAACCCTTGACTGTTGGCATGCCAACTATACCTCTAATCTTCATGCATATACTTTGGGCTATTAATCACATAATATTGTTCAATCCTTATTCAAAGTGTTTCTTATTCACATAGTTTCTTTCTCATAGAGTTTGTTCACATTCACTGGTTCAAAGTTCACATTCACTGGTTCAAAGTTCACATTCACTTGTTCAAGGTTCACATTTCCATAACATATTATCATAAAACATAGTTTTTATAATGAAAATTGAATAAAACATTGAAATATAACATAAAATAAATATAAAGTTTTCGATCGAGAACACGGAGGTTGGCTTATCGCAAGCCTTCCTCAACTCTATTACAAGAAAGAGAAGTTGCACTCACCTTTACCTCACTAAAGTCTAATCAAATTCCTTTCGAATCGATACTCAAAAATGCCAAGCTGACTGGAAGTTAATTACGTTCAAACACTACACAAAACAATCTAAAATCAATATCGTTCTTTAACTCAATTATATCGAATCAAAAAAACTTGGAATGCAAAAAACCCTACATTTTTATTTCATGCTTGGAAGTATCGGTACTACCCTAATGGTATCGATACCACCCTTCAAGGGTATCGATACCTCCTCATGGCACTGATACCAAAACGATATTCGATGTTTCAAGGGTATCGATACCTCCTCAAGGTACCGATACCAATCTGGCATTCGATGTTTTAAGGGTATCGATACCATCCTTCAGGTATCGATACTACCCTTACAGTATCGATACCAATATCAACAGGTATCGATACAACCCCCTACAAATACTCATATTTAACTCAGGAGATATCCGTACTGTTCATAAGGGTACCGATACTCGAAGCCCATAATTGCCAATTTAATCCCGAAAACTCTCATAAACACATATCTTAAGCCTTTGAACTCGCCTTAATACTTCCACACCCATTAATATTCATTTACAACTCTTAATTATCTAAATTCCCAATTGAACACTTGAATCTTAAAATCATACCCATATTTCAAACATGTTATTAACCAATTCTAACACTCCTAGCCCTTTAATTGGCCTATTGACAAGTCAAATATCCAATTAAAACTTCAAAAACTACACTATATTAATAATTCATCTAAAAACCCATTTTACAAATCCATCTCTAAAACACTTATCTTGTTGTTTTAATGCTATATAAGCTTTCCTTAAGCTTATATAACATCCAAACTTCCATTAGCCAACCAAAATTTGAAGAAACCAATAGATTTGAAAAACTTACCTTTGGATGAGGGAGTGCACGGCAAGAAGAAGAAAGAAAGAAAGGATTCCAGATGTCTTCAACCCATGCTTATCTCCTAAATAAAGGAGATAATAATCTTTTATTATCAAAAGACCATATTGGCCTCTCAAATATAATAAATTTGCTCTTAACCCTACACGAAAATTCGACCATAAATCACTAAACTTATCACTTTATTCTAATTTAACCACTAAGTTTAAAAGTCTTTTATTTTGGCCACTGACCCGATAATTGGGTTGTTATAATTACCCTCTGTTGAACCTCATCCTCAACATAAAGAACATTGTACAACTCCTTAAGAAATTGTAATTTATATCGAGGATAAAGTAAAATAGCAAAAGACAGAATCATAGAGTGATCATACCAATATTTCTCATATAGTTCAAGCATGGGTCATGCCATTGCAGAAATACCTTCACAAGGATCATTATGAGCATCACACAACAATTTCTCAATTGCAACAACGGTAGCCAAATACAAGTTAGAAGTGGGATACTTAGAACCAGATAACAGAGTAGTAATTTCATAAAAAGTCTTACATTTTGGTTACTGACCCGATAATTGGGTTGTTACACTTACCCTCCGTTTAACCTCATCCTCAACATAAAGAACATTATACAACTCCTTACTAAGTTGTAATTTATATCGAGGATCAAGTAAAATAGCAAAAGACAGAATCATAGAGTGATCAGACCAATATTTCTCATATAGTTCAAGCATGGGTCCTGCCATTGTAGAAATACCTTCACAAGGATCATTATGAGTATCACACAACAATTTCTCAATTGCAACAACGGTAGCCAAATACAAGCTAGAAGTGGGATACTTAGAACCAGAGAACAAAGTAGTAATTTCATAAAAAAAGCTCAAGAAAATCACAGATTGTTTGAGTTGTTTCCCATTCATGATCAGTAATGATATCCAACTCATTTTCCCTATTAACAAACAAGTTAATTCCTAATCTAGCCTCAAGTGCCCTATGAATCATCAAGTAAGTCGAATTCCAATGAGTAGGAACATCCAATACTAACTTACCAAAGAAAGAAGAATCACAGTCTTTAACAGCTAATTCAAAGGCACAAAGTCGAGAGTCAGAAGAATCAATAAACTTAACAATCTGACGTAATTTATTAATAGAAGAATCAATTACCTTCAAACCTTTTTGAACTATAAAGTTCAAAATGTGGGCAGCACACCTTATATGGAAGTACTTACCATTGCAGGGAAGAGGAGAAATGACATTCAAATCATCTTTCAGTCTCTTAACCATTCTATCATTTGCAGAAGCATTATCAAGTGTAATGGTAAATGTTTTTTTTTCAAGACCCCATTCACATATAATTTTTTCACAAACTTAAAGATAGACTCAGCATCATGAGGAGGAGGAAAACGTCAAAAATTAAGTATTTGAGACTGAAGTTTCCAGTTATCAACATAATAAGCAGTAAGGGCAAAATAAGAACATGAAGTGCAGACAGACCAAACATCACGTGTAAAACAAACATGACTTGAGACAGAATGCATTGAATCAAGCAATAATTTTTATGCTTTTCATGCTCCAACATGTAATACTTGGTAACAGTACACCTAGATATATCCTTAATAGAAGAATTAAGGTAATGATGTAAATCCCTAAGTTTGTTATTCTCAACAATACTATATGCATAACCATGATACATAATAGCCTCAGCAAACAATTCACAGTATTTGTTTTGATCAAAAGAAGCTACACTTCCAGGATTTTCAGCAAGAAAATCCTTATATGCTTAACATTTCTCAATATATCTTCTAGGATTAGATGTACCAATATAAGAATTAGCTTTATACCTTTTCAATTTGCAATACTTACACTCGGCATAAATAGAACCATCATAAGATTTGGTGAATGTGTAGTGGTCCCAAACATGAGAGGTTCTTCTCCAAAATTCGGATGAACCAGTGGACTTCCTCTTAGAGGATTTATTTAAATCAACTGTTCAGACAGTATATCATTTACATCCCCTTGTAAAAAAATTAGGGATAGTATGGTAAAAATTAAACTTTGATTAAACCCTAAATAAAGGTAGCTAACAACCTTATACAACTAATCCGAATGAACAACCAACAACATAAACAAGGATTACAAAGGAAATAAATCAACAGTAGCTACAAATTACAATATATTTACCTCTTTTAGAATGTTATTCATTCTGATTTGTTGGGTTTTCTCCTACAAAAGAAATGAATAATATATTAATAAACAATATTAAAATTAAAAACAAAATAATAAAATACTAAACATACTTGGATAATTCAACTCGTAGGAAAGGCTGTCCATGAAACCCTTGAAAAAAAAAATAAGGATTCGAATATCAACAGAGACAATAAATGAAGATGCTCGGTTAGGGTTTTTAGGTTTGGGTTCGAGTTCTAGGTTCGAGTTCAGATTTTGGATTCGGGTTCGGATTCGGGTTCAGATTCGGGTTCGGGTTTGGGTTTGGGTTTAGGTTTTAGTTTAGGGTTTAAGTAAGGATTGAGTTACAGAAGATGAATAGGTTTAGGTTTGATCGAAGAAAATAAAATGATTTTAGGGTTTAAGTGTTTGTAAAGATCAAAGAATGGTTTGGGGAAGGATAATGATGATCTATTGTTTGGGTTTGGGGTTTGATCTAAAAACAGGAGATTATATGTGTTTTAGTGCTTGTGAAGATCAACGGATGGTTTTTGTGAAAAACAAATATGAACTGGGATGAATACGGATGAACATGGGAGAAAATTTTGGGTGTTTGATCGGAAAATAAGAAAACGTATGGGTTTTAGTGTTTATGAAGATCAAATAAGGGTTTTGGTATGAACAAGGATGAACAAGGATGAAATTTCGTGTGTTCGATCCAAAAAACATTTTGTTTTTGATTTGGTTTTTTTAAAGATCAAATGAAGATTTTTTCAAAGAAAATGAAGAACACAGATGAACTTCTAGAGAGAAGGCAGAGAAACGGAGAGTTAGAGAGAGAGAGCAAAATGGGAAAATGAATAGGAAACCGAAAATGAGAAAAAAAAACAAAAAAAATTGACCTTATATAATCGCTCCGTTCGGGTCGGGTTAAGGATCCGCTTGTTTTTTTAATTTCATTTCGCATTGTACCGTTGTCCCCTTGTTTTGATTTTATTCAATTTAGTCCAACTTTAATGATTCAATTTAATCGTTATATTTTAAATTATTTCAATTTCATCACTATATAATTTTTATTAATTAACTATTTATAATTAATATTAAAATAATTATATATTATAATTAATATTAATATAATTAATATAATTAATATTAATATAATTAATATTAATATTAACTTATATTAATATAATATAGTTTATAATTTGTAATTAATATTAATATAAAATATAGTCTATAACATTAATATTAATATAAACTATATGTTATAAATTATATAGTATAGTTTATAAACTATAGTTAATATAATTAATATTAATATAGTAAAGTTTATAAACTATATACTATATTAATATAAATTATAGTTAAGATAATTAACATTAATATAAACTATATAGTACATTAATATAAACTATAGTTTGTAAATTATATACTATAGGTTATAAAGTATAAACTATATAGTACACTAATATAAACTATTGATTATAAACTATAGGTTACATATATATTTATATAACATATAAATAGATTGTATATATATACTATAGGTTTATATATAGTTTATATACTATACATAGTTTATACATACATGTACTATAAGTTAGATATATAGTTTACATATATACATATACTATAAGTTACATATATTAATTATTGTTTATGTATAATATTTAGGGTTTAATGTTTATGGTTTAAGATTTATGATTTTGGGTTCATGGTTTATGATTTAAGATTTAGGGTTTAAGGTTTTTATAAACTATATACTTTATTACTTTATCCAGTTTATGCATATTGTTTCTATAAACTATATAAATAATTTATTTTATATGGTTTATATATATACGTTATTTTGTATATATATAGTTTATATATACTATACATAGTTTATACATACATGTACTATAAGTTACTTATATAGTTTACATGTATACATATAATATAGTTTACATGTATACATATACTATAGGTTACATATATTAACTATTGTTTATAGACTATAGGTTAATGTTACATATATAATTTATATAAACTATTGTTTATATAAACTATATATGAATTATCAAATTTGTCTATACATATATAGTTTATAAAGTTTAGGGTTTATATTTTAGGGTATAGGGTTTAGGGTTTTTATAAACTATATACTTTATTACTTTATATATTTTAAAGTATATAGTTTATTCATATTGTTTTTTTAAACTATATATATATATATTCTATAGATTACTTATATTAATTATACATACATATATTATATTAATATAAATTATAATTTATAAAGTATATTTTATATAGTTTACATATATAGTTTATATATATATATATATACTATATTAATATATATATTTTATAAAATATATTAATATAAATTATATTTTATAAACTAGATAATTTTTATAGTTTATACATATATAGTTTATATACATAGTTTTTATATATATATATAGTTCACATAAACATAATTTATATATAGCTTATAATAATTATATAGTTTATTATATAATATAGTTTTATATATAGTTATATATAAACTTATATTATATATATATATATTATTTTTTTAATTTTTTAAATGAATGCAATTTACTATATTTTTCATTATTTCTTCACATTTTGCATTTATTTCAATGTAATTTTTTTGTGTTTTTTAATTTATTTCAATTTTAAGTCTTTCACTTTTACATGTATTCAATTTATTCCTTAAAATTATATTTGCATCTTTATTTGGCCCATTGTTAGTTGTTATTTATATTTTTGTAACTGGCCAATAACTTATTAAATGTGTTTAATTTAGTCTTTTTTATATTAATTTAAATCTCACATTTTAAATTTATTTTGATTTAGTCTTTTACCTATGTGTGTTGTTTAACTTATATTTTAAAATTTTATTTGTAATTTTACATTTCTTCAATTTTTTCATTAAATTTATATTTTTTACAAAATTGATCAATGAATATTATTTTTCTTAATTTATTCGAAATCATATATAATTATAATTTGTAATTCAACAATCATGAAAGGTGACAAAATAATTAATCCAAAAATAAAAACGACCCGATCTGAACTCAATCCGTATATGGTAAACATCCGACCTGAATTTTATCTGTCAATGACGTGACCCGATCTGAACGAGATCCGACTGAAGTTTACCTGAACATGAATTAACTTGGTCTTTATCTGCTTCGGACCTGAATTGACATCGATATAAACTGAAAATGACCTGACCTAAACCCGATTTGAATATGATGTAAAATCAACCTGAAAATAACCAGAATTAATTTGACCTGTAACTTGATTCGAGTCAAATCATCAAATTAACCTAAATTAATCTGTATCCAATTTTATTCGACCTATCAAAATCCAAATGAAACCTGTTGAATTACCTAATTTTACAGGCTTCCTACAAACAACGTAATGAATATAACGAATGAGAAAAAAAGATCACTTTTTTTATTCTATGAAATAATTCTTCTCTCTGTTAGTAATTTAACAGTTGCAAGCATTTTTTCCCCCTTTGGAACATCTCTGTAATTCTTTAGGGACTGTTATTTATATAAATATTATTATTGTTATCATAGGAAGGAGGTGAGGGTCTGGGTCTATTTTTGCAGAACGATGTGATGTTACAAACAGAGCAGGGACCTCTTCTGTCTAGCTCTTCACCTCCTCCTCCTTGCTATCGTACATTGGTAAAAGGAAAAAGCTTTTTTTTTTTTGAAAAAAAGGAAAAAGCTTTACTTTGGTAGTAGGGGGCAACAAAAGTATCATAAAAAGTTTTCTGATTCTCACTGCATCATTTCCATGTTGGTGAAGGCAGCTGTAGAACAGTAGAGAGAACAAAGAAAAGCTGAGCCTTTTTGTGTTTTTTTTTTCTTCTTCAAAGAATTGGGCTTCATTCTCTTTGGCTCGAGTATCTTGAGGTATATGGTATACTATTAAGGTTGGTTTACTTCAAAAAAGAAACAAAGGTTTTTCTTCTTGTTAAGAAGGTTGAGCAATGACAATGGCATTTCGTTTGGTGTTTGTCTTCTTGGTGTCTCTCTTCTGTTTGAATTTGGCTTCGGGGGATTCTGAAGATGGTTAGTGTTTCATTCTACCTTAACTTTATAAAAGGACCTCCTTTGTTTATTACTCCATGGCTCTCTATGCTTCTTTTCTGGGTTTTGTTTGGGTAACTGAAAATATCTAACCATTAACAAGTTGGAACCTTTTTCTTAACATGTTTTGGAAGTTGGTCTTGTTTTCTTCCTTTAATGGCTGCTGGTTTCGTTTATCATTACAGTTATGGTTCATGCTAAAAGCGACAATCTTTTGGTTTAAAACTTCTCTTTTTCTCTTTCAAAAGGCTTTGAAGATAATTTTGATTCTTCACGTGCCGTCTGTCTCTATAGTTTACAATGGAGCTAACATTCCTTGCTTCTGTCTATGCAATGTAATGTGATGAAGGAGCAACACTGTTGGAGATAAAGAAGTCGCTTAGGGATGCGGACAATGTTTTATATGACTGGACCGACGCACCTTCTTCAGATTATTGTGTTTGGAGAGGGGTCACCTGCGACAATGTCACCTTCAATGTCGTTGCACTGTGAGTTTCAGACACTGCAATTTGGTCTCATTGTTTTGTTCTTTTAATTGTCTTTGCCTTTTGTCATTCTCGATGGTAAATTTTTGTTTATTTGTTCGATAAACTTTTGATTTTCCTTTTTTTTCATTCAGCTGATTTTTGTTTATTTGTTTTGGTTTCTGGCGTTGTAGTAATCTATCAGACTTGAATCTTGATGGGGAAATCTCACCAGCCATTGGAGACCTCAAGGATCTTATTACTTTGTAGTGTTCTTTTTCTTTGCCATCTCCTTGAAATCCAATATGTTTTTCGTTTGAAAAGAATTTTGTGCATGAAATTTGGATTGATTTGAATTGGGATGTGATAAAACTTCTATATTATTTGATCAGAGACCTTAGAGGAAATCAACTGTCTGGACAAATCCCCGATGAGATTGGCGACTGCTCGTCTTTGAAAAGCATGTAAGTGCTTTAACAGGAAAGAGTTCAAGATTCTGATGTTGTGAATGGTTTTTGATGAAGTTCAGTGGCTTGTTAGTTGGATTGAACATTGCTTGTGTTATCAGGGACTTATCCTTTAATGAGTTATATGGAGACATACCTTTTTCAATCTCGAGACTGAAACAACTAGAACTTCTGTAAGTTATGCTCGAAGCATTTCTTACATTAATGTAACAATTGAATTCTTGGTTCGTTAGATGTATTTGAATTTCTTCTTTTCTAATTAATGTTCAGGATTTTGAAAAACAATCAGTTAGTTGGCCCAATCCCTTCAACTCTGTCACAGATTCCGAACTTGAAAGTTCTGTAAGTTATTTCGTATAGTTTCTTAACATCGTTGTATATTTTCATATAGTTTTTATTCATGCCGTGACTTATGATATTGGTTCCAGGGACCTGGCACAAAATAGACTGAGTGGCGAAATTCCGAGGCTCATCTATTGGAATGAATTGTTACAGTATCTGTGAGTGCAAACTGTTGCCACACCCATTCTTTCTATTTTAAAACAATTCAATTTGAATATTTTTCCCATATTAATGATATCATCTCAAGAATTCTTTATCCTGGGTGTTTTTAAATCTTTTCTTTTCTCATTGTTTTAGTGGTTTGCGAGGAAACAATCTAGTTGGTACGCTCTCTACGGACATCTGCCAGCTAACTGGTCTATGGTACTTGTAAGTTTCCTTACATTATTGAACATCCTTTGTTATGTCTTTTTACCTTCCTGAAAGTAAGGCCTTTTTCCGGTCTAACTTCTTCTTACATTTTTTTTTTGTAGTGATGTGAGGAACAACAGTTTGACCGGCAGCATTCCTCAGAATATAGGAAATTGCACTGCCTTCCAGGTCTTGTATGTACTCGTCTAGCTCAAGAGGCTAAATGCTTTCAAACATCTAGATCAGTTAACTAAAGACATTTTTTTCATGTGATTGGTAGGGATTTGTCCTACAACCAGCTAACTGGTGAAATTCCATTCAATATTGGGTTCTTGCAAGTAGCTACATTGTATGAGCTGAAATTTCCCATTTCACAAAGACTGTTGCTAAAAAAATTTAGTTTATTAATTGTTCTCATGTTGATTTTTGTGGTTAGATCATTGCAAGCCAATCACCTTTCGGGGAAGATTCCTTCCGTTATTGGTCTGATGCAGGCACTTGCTGTATTGTAAGTGCATGTTGTTCATAAACTGCAATGAAGTCCGATTCACTATCATTCAAATTCTCTCTTTGTTATGTGATAGAAAATCTTATTTCATGTCAATTTGCAATTGTACTATCCAGGGATTTAAGCACTAACAAGTTAACTGGACCTATACCTCCAATCTTGGGGAATCTGACCTACACTGAAAAATTGTAAGTTTGTGCTATGAAATTCAAAATACGTTGAAGTAGCTGCTAGTGTATTTCTTGAAAGATATTTTGATGGGAATACACCATACACTGTAGATATTTGCACGGTAATCAACTGACTGGATCAATTCCGCCGGAACTGGGTAATATGTCAAAGTTGCACTACTTGTAAGATCACATGGTCTTTGTTTATCTTGCACATTGCCAATGCCAATTGGCATCTGCCAAATATTTGTGCCATGTGATATCTAGTTGGCCATGTAACATATCGGTTATCTCGGTATTTCCTTGTGCAGGGAACTGAATGATAATCTCCTCACAGGGCATATTCCATCAGAGCTCGGGAAGTTAACAGAATTATATTATTTGTATGTTAGACTTTCCTGGTTGTTGAGTTTATGTTTGTTCTTAGTGTGTCATAAGCACTGATACATTTTCTTTTACAGGAATGTTGCTAACAACAAGCTTGAGGGACCTATTCCTAGTAATCTTAGCTCATGCACAAATCTCAACAGCCTGTAAGCACCGATCTTATTATTCCAATGCCATAACTTCCATTCCTCTAAATTTGAAAATCCTTAAACTTCGCTATCTACTGATTGTTTTGATGACAGTAATGTGCATGGGAACAAGTTGAATGGAACAATTCCACCAGCTTTCGAGAGGCTAGAGAGTATGACTTATCTGTAAGCTTCATTCTTGTTATGTTAATGATTTATTTGGTAGCACCAATCTACCAAATGGAGCCTAAATGATTGGTTCCATTGTTCATCATCTAACATATTTTATCCTTTTAATTTCCTTAAATCTTTTTTTTTTTCGCTGAAGCTCGTCACACTATCTTGTTGTCTTACCTCAGGAATCTCTCCTCTAACAATATCAAGGGCTCTATACCAATTGAGCTCTCTCGAATTGGTAATTTAGATACGCTGTAAGTATCAAGTGCCCAAAGGTGTTCATCTTTTATCGTTTTGTTGGTTCTTTGTTTTTTTTTTTCCGAATCAAAATGTTGGTTCTTAGTTGTTTGTTTTCTCCAGGGACCTTTCTAACAATGAAATTAATGGCTCTATTCCTTCATCACTTGGTGATTTGGAACACCTTTTGAAGTTGTGAGCATTTCTAGAAAACGGGATCTTGTTTAAGTGCTTCGCAGAGATTTTTGTCTTATTATTGTTTCTATTTTCTGTAGGAATTTGAGCAGAAATCGTTTGACCGGATTCATTCCGGCAGAATTTTCTAATCTTAGAAGTGTTATGGAGATGTAAGATAGCTTAATCTTTCTTTCATTACTAGACCCTTTTTTTCCATTTCTAACTTCTGGTCTCATCCTTGTACCTTATAGAGATCTTTCTTATGATAACCTATCAGGCATGATTCCTCAGGAACTCATGCAGCTTCAGAACATGTTCTTATTGTAAGTTGATCTGTTGACTCCATTTCTGAACCTTTAGGTACTGCACAGAACATGCATTTGTATATCTTTATAAGTATACATGTATATATTTATATGAAACATCAATAGTTCTGCAAAGAACGATATGCATGTATTCTTATATTCTGTTGATTTTAAACTGCCAGGAGACTGGAGAACAATAGCTTGTCGGGAGACGTGATGTCATTAAGCAACTGCATGAGTCTTACGATCCTGTTAGTCGACGATTCACTAGATTTTTAAATTTATTTTCAGTACAGCTTTAGTTAACAATAGACGGTAACACTGGCATCATATGACCCTATAAGTCTTATGAAACCGTGCAGAAATGTCTCCTACAATAACCTTGTTGGTGTTATTCCCGCAAGCAATAACTTTTCAAGATTCTCACCCGACAGGTTTGATGTTTATAATTTGAATTTTGAACATATGTATTTCTGAGCAGAAAAGCTTGGTTTAGATGCTGACTTTTCCCAAGTAAAAGCTAACTTAGAACTGACAACTGTTTAAGTTTTATCGGAAATCCCGGGCTTTGTGGCTATTGGCTCTCTTCTCCATGTAATGAGTCGCATCCTATAGAGAGAGGTAAACATTATTCATCTATTTTGAAATGATAATAGTGCCAATATTTTTAATATCAAGTTCTTTGGTTCTATTTGGATGAGTATTCATTTTGCTCCTTACTCTTATTGATGCAGTTGTGTTATCCAAAGCAGCTATACTAGGCATTGCACTTGGTGCCCTAGTGATTCTTCTGATGATCTTGTTCGCCGCTTGTCGTCCCCAAAATCCTCTGCCTTTTCCAGATGGATCGGTGGATAAACCAGGTGCCTTCTTTTTTTATACATAAACAAATGCAAGCTTTTGACTCGAAGTCTTTCTAAAGATGCTTTATTGACTAATGGACTTATTAAATGCAGTTACTTACTCGAGGCCGAAACTAGTAATCCTTAACATGAATATGGCTCTTCATGTTTATGAGGACATCATGAGGATAACCGAGAATTTGAGTGAGAAATATATAATCGGCAATGGTGCATCAAGCACGGTATACAAATGTATGCTTAAGAATTGCAAGCCTGTTGCCATCAAGAGACTCTACTCTCACTATCCACAGTGCTTAAAAGAATTTGAGACAGAACTTGAGACGGTAGGGAGTATTAAGCACAGAAATCTGGTCTGTCTTCAAGGATATTCACTTTCCCCTTCCGAGAACCTTCTTTTCTACGACTACATGGAAAATGGCAGTCTTTGGGATCTCCTGCATGGTAAGTCTGTTTTATCTTTGCTAATGTTTCGGGGTTAGAATATGCTGGTAACATATTCTTTCTATATTCTATGGTAAAAGTAGCACCTTATTAGAACCTTACGAATGGCCAATTTAAGATATCCTTTTACCGCAGTTTCTACTAAGAAGAAAAAGCTTGATTGGGTCACGCGTTTAAAGATAGCACTAGGAGCAGCGCAAGGGTTGGCATATCTTCATCATGATTGTAGTCCCTGGATCATCCACAGGGACGTCAAGTCATCTAACATTCTGTTGGACAAGGATTTCGAGCCTCGTATTACTGATTTTGGCATTGCGAAAAGCTTATGCATATCGAAGTCTCACACTTCCACGTACATAATGGGTACCATTGGTTATATAGACCCCGAATATGCTCGCACTTCTCGCCTGACTGAGAAATCCGATGTCTACAGCTATGGGATCGTGCTACTTGAATTGTTAACTGGAAGGAAACCTGTAGACAATGAATCCAATCTTCATCATCTGGTTAGTTTTATATCCATGATCCATCGTTTTGATGGGATATTCTTCATTTTGGGTTGATTACATTATGATTATCATTTCATTCGCCTACCAGATTTTGGCAAAGGCTGCCGAAAATGCAGTCATGGAAACCGTCGATCCAGAGATCAACGGGACATGCAAGGATCTCGCGGCAGTCAAGAAAGTTTTCCAGCTAGCCCTTCTATGCACCAAGAAACACCCGTCGGATCGACGACGATGCACGAAGTGACACGGGTCCTAGGAAGCCTGTTGCCACCAGACACCCCACCAACAAAACAGCCAGCTTTGATCCAATCGACAGCACTTCCGTCAGCCAAGGTCACGAGCTACAAAGACGAGTATGTAAATCTCAAGACTCCACACTTGGTCAATTGCCCATCAATGAGCACCTCAGATGCCCAACTGTTCCTAAAGTTTGGAGAGGTCATATCCCATGAAACCATCAATGTAGGATCAAAATATTCCAAGAATGAGCACAGCAATGAGGATAAGATCATAGTGAAATGTGTATAAAGACACTATGGTATCTCAATTATTGTAGGTTAGAGTAAAAAGGAAAAGGATGGGACTTGAAAGTTGGTAGCAGGCAGTACCACAAATTAATATGATGTTGTATAGATTGTTTTGTGGAATTATGTTGGTAATTTTGTCGTTGTCTCCAATGGGGTCTCTCTGACACCGAAAACTCAGCTTCTGGCTCGGTGGGGTCTGGGTTTAAGGCCGAGATGGGTGGGATTGCAGTGGCAGGTCTCATTATATGCATGACCAGCAATAATGCACCGAGGGGCCTTTGCTGTGATCTGCCTCTTATGAACCTTACCTCTTATCTGTTGTACATCTCTTTGAAAACATCACCAATGATTTGCCTACATGTCACCATCTTATAATTATCTTCTTCTCAAGGGTTGTGCTTTAATCCAACAACCGGACAGGGTCTTTTTCAGACCGTAAGATCGGAAAACTGTGATGGTCTTCGGTTCGGTTTGACTATTTCTGAAATTAAACAAAGCCGAATGGCCAAGTTTTTCATCCATTTCTCAGCTTAACAGCCAAGCAAATAAATTATTAAATTAAAAACTGTAAGAACGTATAGTTGACTCTGTTAAAATAGGAAAATTTTTTGGAAGCTTGCTCCGTTTTGTGCTCAACACTTCCACAAAAACACACTTACATATATTTAACTGTTCTAACTTTGTATAAAACTAAAAAACTTTAAACTTATACAAATAATGTTATATATATGGATCCTAACCTGAATTATATATATATATATATATATATATGGTAAATGTGAACCACTTGTGAAACTTAAATGCATATTTTATAAAATGCTATTTTACTTAAAATATAAACCAGATTCGAACTTGATACGTGTCTTGCTCAGTTTTTGTATATTACGTTTGTCCAAATATTCATTTAAAATATGAACCCAATATTCAAAGCCCGAGCCTTGTCTAACTCTTTCCATAATTATAAAATGCTATTTTACTCTCGTTTTATGTAATTGACTCTTCAGTGAGAAGGCACATCACAATTCCATGGAGAGAACATGAACGATAAAACAAACATAAAATATACCAAAAAGTATACTCTATTATGATGTAAATGCTGAACAAATGTTAAGTTGTTTACACTTGGAAAATTTTAGCACATAACAATACCTGGAAATTTTATCTTTACGTCACGTAGAAGTCGGGCAGCCATCGAGCCGTATCTTCTTGCCTCACTTTCACTAGGCTTCTCATCGGGGAGTCTTGTCAATGGGAGATCGTCGATCAAAGAACTACTTCCACGGTTGTCCTCCTCGTCTTGATCAGTTTTGCTTGGTTCAACCTTGTTAACTTGGAGGTCAATATCCTGAGTCGTTTTCTCCAGAATCTGTGTTAATGGCACACTCTGCCTTCTCTGCAATAACAGCAGGTACTTTACCCCCATAATGAAGAGTTGAATACTCGGATGTTGGTACTTACTGTCCATCTGCATAGAACGAGTAAAAAATTAATCAACTTCAATGAGTGGCAGTTTCACAACAATGAAGATTGGAAGAATTTCTTATCCGAGGCTCAAACCCGTGGATAGTTTCGAGAATGGAAGAGTTTGAGAAAAGTTCAATTTGAAAAATAAAGGACCACCCTTGAATTGATCATCGGCATCTCAATACACAAATGATCGTGCCGGTTGTTCATAGCGGCAGTCTCCAGTCCGGGTTAATATCAAGCACAACAGATGGTAGATCATGCGGCATTCCATTTCAATTTTAAGAAAGTGTATAAATTGTGTACCTTGGCTTTTGGGACAATATTCACGTCAAAGAAATTTTTCCAAGTTTGAAGCATTTGCTCATGGACGCTAGTAGAACGGATCTCATGACCCAACTAAACAGGGCATTTAAAAGCAAAAACGAGTTCGAACACCGAATAAAACAGTTCCAAATGAAATTTTGGAGAAGGTATAGCAATACCATAATTGTGGTTTTGGGGCCTGATAATGCGATAATTGTTTGTAATAGAGGTTCCACAAGATGCTCTGCATAAACCTTAAAAGGCAAAGAAGCATCAGTCCTATATATGCAACTATTCTACACACAGTTTCACGTTACTACAAGAAAATTACCAGAATGACATAAAAATAAACTTTTCGGAAGAATCTATGCTTCTGGAAAACTTACGTCTGTGTCGATAAAGTAGTCAAATGGTGGAGCAGCAGATTTTATATGATGTTCATTTCCCCAATCCAACTCCGCAACCTTAATTGATCCAAATGAATCTAAAACAAACAATACTTCCCAAATGAGATAAAAAAAAAAACAATTATGTCTTTAGTTTCTCCAATACCATTGCTATGTAATTGCCAAATAATTCCACTACGACTTAAGCCAAATTGTTCGGACAAGATTCGTTATGGCACTTTGGTGGGCAAAAGGAAAAAAAAATGAAAATTAAACGAATCATGTAAACTAAATTAGAAGAGCTAAAAAAAACTCGCACCTGAATTAGAATTCATCTGCATGACCCTTGAGCTATTGCGTTCTACATTTCTCCTCAACAACGGCATGACCTCAATTTGGTCTGTGGAAACTACATGACATCCTAGCAATGCCATTCCTGGAAATCACGGTTGAGTCGGATTAAGTAATGTCCGAGCAAATAATGCAGTTATAAAAGACTTGTTGAAAGTCAATTAAGGGGTTAAGGAAAGTCAATTAAGAGGTTAAGGAAAGTCAATTAAGGGGGGCACCGAATTCGGTGGATTGGGCATCAAATTCGGTGCATTAAATTTCTATTGAAAATGGAAATGGGCAAACTGTATTTTAGTCTCTGTACATTTTAGGGTATTTACAAGATTAGTCCTTAAGCTTCAACTATAAATACTCTAACCCATTTAGCTTCAATATCATCCCAAATCATTTCTTTCTCCCAATATTAAAGAGTTTAGAGAGTTCTCTTGTGAGTTGTGAGTGTTTTGTAAACACCTGTAAATTTTCTCTCTTTAGTAAAAGATCTGCAGCAGTCCGGAGACGTAGGCAAAATTGACTGAACTCCGTTATCAATTTCGGGTATTATTTTTCCGCTTTTATCTCGTATTCTCACTAATATGGTTATAGGGAAATTACTCGTACTCGTTTATTTCCCAACAACTGGTATCAAGAGCTTTTGGTGGTGAATTTTTTCGGTTTTTCTATGAGGTTACTATTTACGTGAATAGTGAATTTTGTGAATAGTAAAATTTTGTCAGCGATACGAATTTTTTGACGGAGGTGTTTTAATACACGGTGGTTCGCGGGAATTGTCAAAAACGATCCAAAATAAGCCATATTCGAGGGGGAGCGATGGATTTGAGAAACGAAGTGGATGAGCGCAAGATGGAGCTGCTTATATGCAAGGGAGCAATGAGTGAATGGGGTGCACTCAAGACCTTCTTGGAAGGACTTAGACTAGGGGCGATGCTCGGGGGAGAGCAAGGAGATGCCCAGAGACTTTCGGAGGCCATAGCTGTAGTTGGAAAACTGACTGAGCTTGTAAGAGTCAAGCCAAGTAGCAATGTGTCGTCCAGGCCCATGCCCAGGGATAGTGGCAACAGTGGGGGAGACCGGGAAAAGGTGCAGCAGGGAGATGGTAGAGAAAGCTCTTCGAATGGCCATTGTGAGTCATCGATTGTTCGTAGCCAAGGAAAGCCATCGGGAAAGAATGACAAGGCTAAGTCCGGTGCAAAGAAGAAGGCGAGCAAGAAAAAATTGAAGTGCTACTTCTGTGATGGTCCTCATTTGATTAGAGGATGTCCCGAGAAGCGTCGCCTTACAACCACCATGAAGAGGATGGAAGAAGGAGAAGTAGCAGAAATTGGCGCGGTCACAAGTGTTAAAGCTACCAAGCCAGGAAAAAGACTTGGCCCGATTGATGGGATCAATGCGACCAAGCAAGGATCGAGCCGTGGAGAAACTGCAGGTGTCAAAGCAGTCGAGAAGGGACCCAGTGCGATGGCAAGAGATAAAGCCGTCAAGCCGATGGTGCAAAGTGAACAAGTCCGCTCACAATATGCTAGGATGGAGGCGTGGTCCAAATTGAGGCGTCTCAGGCATAAAGGGACACTTAAGGAGTATGTGAGTCGATTCAGAAAACTTATGCTCAAAGTCCCGAGTTTGACTGAAGAAGATGGGTTCTTCACCTTCATGTTCGGATTGAAGCCATGGGCGAAGAAAATGTTGGAGCGAAGGGAAGTCAATGAGTTGTCTAAAGCCTTGACAACCGTTGAGTCCATCAAAGAATTTGGAGTCAAGAAGAACAAGACTTCCAAAGCAAAGCCGAAAGTCGAAGGTAGCGGCAAGAGATTCTGTAATGAAGGCAAGTCAGAGGATGAAGAATGTTGTTCCTCAAGTGGAAGAGAAAGTCCACTCAATGATAAATCAGATGGTGAGTCTGGGGAAGATGTGTGCAGTCTTGGCACAAGTTCGAGTGTCAAAGATGCTAAGCCAAGGGTAAGAGTCAAGCAAACGAGGGGGCGCAGACTTAAGATGATAGAAGTGTTGCAAAATTACTCGAGAGGAGCCAAGTCATCTAAGGTGATGAATGAACCCAAGATCAAGTTGTCCAGAGAAGAGGACGAACCCAAGATCGAAGAGGCGTTGGGAGTTGGCTCAATAAGGTTCATTTCTTCCAAGACGAGTAGAATCCAAGTGCAAGAAGAGTTGTCCATGTCCAATGAGTTTGCCGAGCATGTTCGTGTAGAGAACATGGCTTCAAAGACCATCTTAAGAGAAGGGTTAAAGCAGGGGTTGCCGAGGATGTTCAAGTGAGGAACAATCCTTCAAAGACTAGTGAACAAGAGTCGGAGGGAGCCAAGACGATAAGGGACAAGGAAACCACGGAGAAACTGCCTAATAACAAGTGGGTTTACAGGACGGTGACTACGGAAAAACTGAAGTTATGTTCAGCTTCAGTTGGCATGCTAGAGTAACGAGACTAGAAATACTGCTGCATCGATCGAGGTGTGAAGACAGATTAAAATCAATCTTCAAGTGGGAGATTGTTGAAAGTCAATTAAGGGGGCTAAGGAAAGTCAATTAAGGGGGCTAAGGCCCCCCCGAATTCAGTGGATTGGGCATCGAATTCGGTGAATTTAATTTCTATTGAAAATAGAAATGGGTAAATTACATTTTAGTCCCTGTACACTTTAGGGTATTTAAAAGATTAGTCCTTAAGCTTAACCTATAAATACCCTAACCCATTTAGCTTCAACATCATCCCAAATCATTTCTTTCTCTCAATACTAATGAGTTTAGAGAGTTCTCTTGTGAGTTGTGAGTTTTTTGTAAACACCTGTAAATTTTCTCTCTTTAGTAAAAGATCTGTAGCAGTTCAGAGACGTAGGCAAAATTGGCTGAACACCTTTATCAATTTCGGGTATTATTTCTCCGCTTTTATTTCGCATTCTCACTAATCTGGTTATAGGGAAATTACTCGGTTAATTCCCAACAAGACTTCCCCCATAACCCGACCACGAGTACTAATTGTACAAAATTGGCACAATCCAATTCACCATTATTAAAAACAATATCGTTCCTCATTTTTAAAATCGACCACATAACGGCTCTTGGGAAAAACCCTTAAACTTTTGATCGGGGTACAAGATCAAACCAAACTGAAAATAAAGCTACAGGGTACTCCGAAATTGCAAAGAAAACCTCCTAATATCGCAAAAATTTAGCCCATAATCCCCAAGAGACTTTGCAAGAAAAGAATGGGTGAGAAATTATTTCTTGAACCAACCCACAAAACGGACAAGATGGATCTTCT
Source organism: Hibiscus syriacus (assembly GCF_006381635.1). Lineage (NCBI taxonomy): Eukaryota > Viridiplantae > Streptophyta > Magnoliopsida > Malvales > Malvaceae > Hibiscus > Hibiscus syriacus. The sequence goes on along the minus strand of NW_024062925.1, from coordinate 139,542 downwards.
ATACCTTGCATCCCACGTTTTATTAACTATACTTTGACAACAACCTTCTTGTGCACCACCTACCAAACAAAAGATTCAACTCGAGGAGGAGCCACACCAACCCACACATTTCTTTCCCACGGAAAACTATCAATCGAGCTTCCAAGAAAGATTTTAAGACAATATTTCATTGAAAAACACCTATCACCTTCTCCTGTCCATACAAGACTATCATCAATCAATGGCGTAGGATTAAAATTATACAACAATGCCATAAGCTGATTCCATTACAGCAACTCCCAATCGACAAGATTTCTCCTCATGGCAATATCCCAAAAACAACCTGACGAGTTAAATTCCTGAAATCAATAATCTTCCCTCCTTATTGTTTGATAATGTGAACAAACGAGGAAAACATACCTTTAATGGAACTCCGTCCAACCAAGCATCATGCTAGAACCTGATTGAGTCCCCTTTGCCCGCCTTCCGTAGAAAATTACTCTGCAAACATACCTCAAATTCATTATTTGAACAACAATTCTTCATGACCCCTTTCCATATCCAAGAAACTTTATAAGAGGCCGAACTTTCCACCCCATAGAATTTGGGTCAATATTGTTTTTACAACATATTATCCTTTTCCACCAGGAGTTCTTGTCACTCGCAAACTTTCAAGTCTATTCTCCCAATAAAGCTCTATTCATAAGCTCTACATTTGGAACCCCGAGCTCTCTCAAAGCCTTAGGCTTGCAAGCAGACTCCCAATTTACCCAATGAATTTTGTTTTTAGCGCCCAAATCCCTCCGAGAAAACTTGCCATAATTGAGTTAAGCCTCTTCAGAACACACCTCGGCAGTTTGAAAATCGATATGAAGTAGATTGGTAGGGAGCAAAGAACCGACTTTATCAATAAAACTCTACCAGCGATGGATAGTGAGGCTGACTTTCACCCAGTCAATTTTTTATTTTTTTTATAGAACTTTTGAATAATCGGATCCCATAGTGAAACTGAATTTTTCTTCACCCCAAGAGGTAACCCCAAATAGTCCGTTGGGAACTAACCCACAGTGCACCCTATTGTTGCAACACAAATGGCTCTGTCATTCACGTTGATACCGAATAACCTGCTCTTTGAAAGATTAATCTGCAACACAGACATCAATTCAAAGATCATAAGCACTCTTCTCACATTCTTCAACTCCCCAATTGAAGCATTACATAAAATTAACAAATCACCAGCGAATTGAATGCTATCTTAACCAGAGATCAATTTACTTTCAATTTATATATTGCATATTTGTCATGGTTTATAGCCTATTATCCTTCAGGATTTATGTGAATATATATAGGGGGTCTTGATGAATTTCTGTTAGTGCAATAGTTCTGATATTCATGATTTGTCTAATTTTACCTCTTGTTTACAGATTACTTCTAACTTTTATTCTCCAAACATGAATGTTGGAAATGAAAACTTTTTCCTACTTCTTAAACAGCTTGACGAGTGCATATCGTAAGTTACATTTTTACTTGGTCCATCTTTGCAAATTAGTTAACAATTGCTTAATAATTGTCCCTTTGATAAGCAATTGTGATCAAAATTTCTCATTGATTTTTTTTCATTGTAGGTATGTTGAAAGTAATCCGCAATATGCAGAATCCAATGTTTATTTGCTAAAATTCCGTCAACTGCAGGTAAGGAGTTATCGTGGCGATCTATGGATTGTTTTTAGTGAATGAAATGTATGCATATAAACAGATAATTTTAATAAAATATATGGAAACTTGTTTTGACCAGGGTTTCAAATCGCGGTCGCGTTTTCGGTTATTTCAAATTTACCGTGATTGCGACCGTCGCGGGTAACTCGGCCGGCGGCGAAACCGCTATATCGCGGCCGAAATCGCGGTTGCGAACCATTTTTTAAAACCCTGGTTTTGACAGTCCTGGGCCCTGGGTATGATCCGCTCTCACGTGCTTTCTGTTCTCAGAAGTGCTTCTTCTCAGGTAAAATATCCACCTCTAGGTCAAATTTAAATACATGGATATGCTTTTCTGGATGGATTATTGCTTCCAAAATGATTGTTCTTTCCATCATCAGGTTCAGGCAGCAATTCGGAGCAGTGGTGGCAACAAAGCATCTCTTTCTGAGGGTGTTGAGGCATCTGTTATTTATATCCGTTTCAAGGCAGCTGCTAGTGAGGTAATGGTCTCCTTTTCTGGTTTGAAAGCTGTCACATGTATAGAAATATGACTCTCCTTCAGAAGAGATCACTAATAGTTTGCATTTGCAGCTTAAGTCTGTATCAGAAGAAATTGAAAGCAGAGCATCAAGGAAAGAATATGTTCATGTTCTTGCTGAATGCCATAAATTGTGCTGTGAACAGAGGCTTTGGTGAGTGGATGATTTATCGCTGGCACACTCATACACCACTTAATGTAGTATTTGAACCAATTCTTGATGTTTCCGTTAATATATGCTCTTTTAGATATAAGGCATAGTGCAACTGCGAATATCTGAATTTGCCAAGAAAGAGGGTTTGTCATCGTTAACTAGATCAGGATGTGCTTACCTAATGCTAGTATGGTCAACTAACTGTCCTTATGTTTAGTACCTGTATATGACTATGATTCTTGGAACTTCTGATCGGCTGAAGCAAAACTTTTTACTTAGGTCATGCACTCTCTGCACATTCTATATGTTTGATGCATCAGGGACAATATCTAGCCTGAAACTTCAAGTTTCTTACACTGGTGTTTGTAAATTGAAGATGGTACTACTTTATATTAACCGGGGTCTACATGTTGTCATGACTGCAGGTCTGTCAACTAGAGCACCAACTCTTTGATTATTTTTTCCCTTCTTCTTCAGAGGATGTTTCAAGTTTAGCACCATTAATAGATCCTTTGTAAGTACCCTTGTTGCCTATATTGTAGAGCTTTCTTTTCTCTTTCACCACATTCATTTTGTTTCCTTACTACATGCTTAATGACTTTATGGAAATTAATTGAAATAATAGTACAGAGTTTGACGTAAGAATAAATCTTTTGCATGTCTTACTAAGTCGTATTTAATTGCAGGTCTACATTCTTATATGATACATTGCGTCCAAAACTCATTCATGAAACAAATGTTGATTTTCTTTGTGAGCTGGTTGATATCCTCAAAACTGAAGTATTGGGAGAACAGCTTAGCTGAAAAAGTGAGTCATTGGCTGGGCTGCGCCCTACATTAGAAAGAATTTTGGCAGACATTCACGAAAGGTTGACTTTTCGTTCTTGAACACACATCCATGATGAGGTCTGTTTATTTTTTTTTGGATAAGTAAAGATTTTATTCATCCAAAAGGAGCAGCAAGCTGCTACAAAGAACAATATAACACTAAGAAAAATCCCAATCTAGACATAGCCTCCTATTTACATCATCAATCAAGTTCATACTGCATCTATACAATTTAATTCATATAGAATCTCTAATTTTATGAACAATTGCATCAACCGAACGATTAACACCTCTAAACAGCCTATGATTACGTTCCTCCCAAAGAAAATAGAAAAAACCAGTCCAAGCAAGTTTTAGGATACAAACAAGAAGGGATTTACCCCTCAAATTCAAGGCCAGCCAGTGCAAAAGAATCATCCCAGCAAAGAATCGACTGGTTATGAAGACCACAAGTCTGCAAGATTACATCCCAAACCTCTCGGGCGAAAGAACATTCTAAAAAACAAGTGATTCCGAGATTCCAGCTCAACTCCACACAGACCACAGATATGATCAACCTGAATTCCAAATCTGGCTAACCTATCCTTTGTAGGAAGCCTATCCAGAATCACCATCCAAGCCACAATGGAAAATTTTGGGACATGAGCAGGAAACCAAATCAATTTGTGCCATTCAACCTTGTCCCTCCTCTCACGGATATGGTCCCATATCCATGCACCTCTAATCTGAGACAAAACAGCAGCAGAACCAAAAAGTCCCCAAGCCTCCTCCCTCATTTTCACCAGCTTTCTTAGGATCCAGCTAAAATGAGGCTTACAGTTAACTGTCCAAAAATCCATAGCCTTGAAATAATAAGATTTGAGCCAAGCAATCCACAAAGAGCCCTCATCAGCTAGAATTTTCCTGATGAGCATGAAGCAGCATGCCCTACTCCAGTCAGAAAGTTTCCTCAAGCCCAGACCACCCTCTGATCTTAAAGAACAAACCTGACTCCAACTCACTCTAGCCCCTCTAGCTGAAATATCACAACCTTTCCAAAAAAACCTCATGCATAATTTTTCAACATCTCTGATGACCCCTCTGGGCAAGACCAGCTGCCTGCTCCAATAGCCAAAGATACTAAACAGAACCGACTTAACCAACTGTAGCCTCCCCCCTAAAGTTTAAGTGCTTGCTCGACCATTTATCAATTTTATCCTTGATTCTCACAAGTAGAGCTGAGCAGTCTTTGCTAGAAAGTTTTTGAGTAACCAAAGGCACACCCAAGTACCTAACAGGAAACTGACCATGCTTGAAACCAATAGCTATACAAATCAGATCCAGACTACACCGAGGCACCCCGCAAGCAAACAATTCAGATTTCATAGCATTAAGCCTTAAGCCAGAAAGTTCATAGAATCTGTTTAGAATGCTAACAACACCCAAAACAGACTCCAAGGATCCATGGCAAAAAATGAAAAGGTCATCAGCAAAACAAAGATGAGTAAGTGAGATTTTTTTGCATTTTGGATGGAACCTAAACACTCCATGCTTAGCAGAAACATTCAATAATGATGAGAGGACATTCATCACTAGAACAAAAAGATAGGGGGATAAAGGATCACCTTGCCTCACTCCTCTAGCACCCCTGAAATACCCTACCAAACTGCCATTTAAAGAAATAGAGTACCTAGGAGTTGTAATGCAAGCTTTAATCCAACCACAGAAAGTTTCAGGTAGGCCCAAGGCTTGAAGGACAGTCAATAAAAAGTCCCAAGAAACATAATCAAAAGCCTTTTGAAGATCAATCTTTAAGGAACATCTAGGGGAGAGATTTTTCCTAGAATAACCCCAAACAATCTCTTGTGCAAGCAATGTATTTTCAGTAATATTTCTACCTTTAACAAAAGCTGACTGACTAAGGGAAATCATATCAGGAAAAACAAATGCTAGCCTAGTAGCCAAAATTCTAGTAATAGTTTTATAGACAACTGAGCAGCAAGATATAGGTCTAAAATCTTTGGTCATACAAGCATTTAAAGATTTAGGAACCAATACAATGGTTGTGGCATTAAAGGCTGGCAGGAGGGAAGATGAGTGGAAGAAGAATCTTACTGCATTAAGGAAATCACTGCTAACAGTCTCCCAGGCTGCCTTGAAAAACCAAGATGTGTAACCATCAGGCCCAGGGCTTTTGTCATTACCCTGCCTGAAAAGAGCTTCCTTGATCTCCTTATCAGTGATCTCTCCAACAAGGTAATCACTAGCACCCTCAGGCAAAGAATAAGCCAGCAAAGATTGTAGCCAGACCACAGAACAACCCTTAGCAAAGGGATCATCAGTACCAATGAGATGCTGGAAAAATTTTAGCAATTTAGCAGCCATGCCATCAAAAGATTCATGCAAACCCCCATTTTCATCTTTGATAATTCTGATTGTGTTTCTCTTCTTGTTAGACTCAACTCTCTGGTGAAAAAACCTAGTACTTCGGTCACCTTCTTGCAACCAATGCACTTTTGCTCTTTGTCTATAAAATTCAGATTCAGCTGCTTCAAGTGCAATCAATTCAGCCTGGATCTTTTTCTCCTCAGCCACTCTTCTGTGGCCAACATTTGCAAGATTAAAGATCTGAATATTTTCCAGCTTAGCTTTCTTCGCAGCCACTCTACCAGAAATTTTAGAAAAATGTTTCTTATTTAGATCCCTTAAGAGAGGCTTAAGCCTTTTCAATTTGCCAAACAAGGTTAACATAGGGTCACCAGCAAACTGTTCCTGCCCAGAATCCTTAACAACCCTCAGAAAATCTTCATTATCAGTCCAACAATTGAAAAACTTGAAAGGTTTAGGCCTATGGATTTGGGCAGTCTTCTGAGTCCAAATAATCCCAGGGCAGTGATCAGAAACCCCTTGAGCCTGAAACTCCACAAAAGAGTCAGGAAACTCTAGCAACCATTGAGAATTAATGAGGATTCTATCTAACTTTCGTGCCAGGAAAGAGTCTTCTTGCTTATTGGACCAGGTGAAATGAAGGCCAGAAAATGGGTGGTCCTGCAGCTCCAAGTCAATCAAACAATCTTTAAAATCCTTCATATTAGAAGTGCAATACCAGCCCAAACTACCAAAATCAGAGCTTTCTTGAGCATTGGCAGTAACATTGAAGTCACCTCCAATGAGCCAAGGTGAGGAACCAATTACAGAATCTAAATTATTCAAATGGTCCCAAAGTTTTCTTCTCTCCAAGCTGTTATTACTGCCATAGATAGCAGTAACCACTAAATTATGCCCAGCCACATCACCTACTATAGACAGGGCTTGATCACAACCCTTTAGGAAAGAAAAAGATAAACCCTTCCTCCATAATATCCAAATTCTGCCACCATCAGAAAATTCATAGTTAGAAGTAACATTCCAATCCGTAACTAGAGCATCAACAGCCTTAGAGTAATTACAACTTCTCACTCTAGTTTCCATGATGCAAACAACATCAACATTTAAAGCCTCCATTCTCCTAATCACTCTACTTAGCTTGAGGCCATTATTTATTCCCCTAACATTCCAAAAACACAAAATCATTTATTTGCAACAGAAGGGTCTCCACTACAACTGACCTCTAAACCTTTGGCCCTATCCACATGGTCTTTCTTTTTTGCCTTAATTTCATTTAAAAGCATAGCAACTCCCAGAGATGCTGTCCTAGCTTTCCTAGTGCCTTCAAAAACTGCACCCCCAGCAATAGCCTCCATTTTGCTAGAAGAGCCAGAGTTGTCATTCCTTTTCCCCCTAGCCTTGTTTTTTTGATTTAATCCTGTAAAGTGGGGAAGTCACCTCCACAAGCAGCTTTAGTCATAACCTTATCACCAATAATCCCCATGTCAACAAAACCAGAATGATCACTCTCCTTGAGTTCATTAACATCTAAACCAGGATTGTCAACATTTCCAGAATCCTGAAGAATATTTATAGCATCTCCCTTTAACTCTTGCATAGGGGCATAATTACAGGCATGAAAAGCCTGAGTCAGAATAGGCATCAAATCATAAGCACAAGGTTGTGTATCAACCTCTGAACAATGAGGATGACAATCAGATTTTCCCCTATCTCCATTCAAAGTGTCGATGTTATCCTCCTGAAGAGCAAGAGCAGATATAACTTCAGCACCACCCACTTTCAGGCTAGTAACCATTTGCTGCTCCACCCTAGCCTGTATTATATCAGAACATAGAGAAAGCTGTGGGAGGCCAGAGGGACCAGCAGCTCCATCTTTAACAGAAGCAACAGAAGCATTCGGATTCACCTTCCTTCTCCAAACTGGAACCTCTTTAGTATCCTTAGCCTTCTTTGAGGCCTTGATTACTTCAGCACAGCTAATAGCTAGGTGACTATATTTTTTGCAACTCACACAAACTTTAGGGAGCCATGGAACATACACTCTAACTATTGTTGTGGAGCCATCCCTTAGAACAACCTGAACTACCTCAGGAATAACAGCCCCAGCCTCGACCTCAACACAGACTTTGGCGAATTCTAGTCTTTCTTTAGAAGCAGTGACAGAATCCATATACAATGGAATGCCAACTGCGCTAGCTATGTAACTGAGACCCGTACGAGAAAATAACTCTAAGGGGATATTGAATAATTGAATCCAAATGGGCATACGCTTAAGGTCAAAGTCAAGTTTCTTCAAACTCGGTTCCCATTTCCTAAGCACTAGAGGCTTATTTTGAAAGTTCCAGGGACCATTTTCGAGCACCCAATCTCTCAAATCAGCATTGGAGAAAGAAAAAACGTAAAGGTTAAGCCCAGCGAGACTAACCTTAACATGCGCTGATTTCCCCCATAGAATTTCAGCTATTCTCTGCATGGATCCAAAATTGGGAGCATCTCCAATAAACTGCCCGACCACGGAGCAATCCCATTCAGCAATTCCCTCATCAATAACCGCAACAGGAGGCTTGACGGTAGAAACCCCCTCCACTACCTCGGGCGGGAAGAAGTCTAGGGATTGCTTCTTAGATCCTCAAAAAAGCTTTTTCCAATCAAGATCAGCAGACAAAGGTTCCATGAAATTGAGAAACGAAACAAAAGGAGAAGATGCACAAAAATAGAAAACAGAAAACAAAACCAGCGATCAGTAACAGGGAGGAAGAACTGAGTGCCCATTAGACCCGCTATCGAGCGCCCAGAGCAACCCCATTTCTCAATGAGGTCTGTTTATTGCTTATGTATCCATATGTCTGTTTGTGTACATCTCATAAATCAATGGAAGCTAACAACTCATTACCTTATTGAGGAATAGGAGTCTTTCTTGGCTACTTGATATTTGTGGTAGTTGATTGGAAATGAAGTCTTGGTTTGTTTGTCTGATAGATAGTACTAGAAATCAAATGATTGACAGTGACTTCCCTCTGCATTATTGAAAGCACAATTGTTTTAGTTGCCCATAATTTGAGATTGAAGCGAAATTTGCATACAGTTACCTTCTATGCTTACAATGTTAGGAACAATTATGTCGTGCTTTTTACTTGGAGTGTGCATGGCTGGGAATGCCACAAGTCGCAACACCAAACTTATTTTCAACCCATATTTGTTATTTTAGTTGAACCATTGCCTTCTTTCTTACACAGATTGCAAATTATATCCCATTTGATGAAGATTTAGATTACCCTGCAAAACTGCAGCAGTCTGAAGATGTGAAGACAGAAACTACTTCTGTAAGTTCACTAACACTTTCCCTTATCCCCGGCTTGTAGATAATGATGTCTTTAAATCTTCATTTTTCTGGAAAATTTTCAAAATTGCAAACCAATTTTTCCTGCTAGTCAAGGTTGCTCTTTCTAGTTCAGGCCCTTGTATCTATGCTCTTTGTAACCATTATTATAGAACTTCCTACAATGTGTGTGTTTATTCCTTCCCTTCTCTGCCCAGACATAAGTGTTTAACTCTATGTTTGTGTGTCTGTTTAGAATTTGTTGTTACATTACCCCAACACGCTAACAATAATACATTGACTTGCAACTCCATTGTTTCCATTATTTTAATGAATGAAACATGTGCAACATGTGGATGTGACATGTCTAGAGCCTATATAGAAATAGTTGCAACATGAACTGGAAAAATTAGTATACGTGGTGTCTCATGGTGAATGGGAACAAATTAGTCATCCAGTTGTATTAGCCATGTGTGTGGTTGTTCCGAATAGCATTTAACGGCCAAAATTAATGGTCCATCACGGTCTGACCCAAACTGAGTTACGGTATAAAACATTAGGCACTAATCTGGAACAAAAAAACGTTAGACACCAAACTGTAACCAAAGACATTCGTTGGACACCCTTTTTATATTTGGACCTTATTATAAATGGTTAATTTTCAATGTAAAAACAAGTTTAAAATGGTCAATGAATTGTAAGAAAAATTGAATTTCAGAAAATGAAAGTGATGACGATTGCCTGGTTTGACTACAGCAAAAGCAATGAAAGAATCCAAATTAATGAACACCGCAAATAACTAAACCCATAATCCCCAGAACCAAAGCTCCAAGCATGCTTTCGATTTTCGCAGCCGAAGATCTGTAAACAGAAGGAGACGTGTAATACCCAAAATTTCATCTAGTGACCAACATGAAAATTTTTAAAGTTTTATGGCCAAACTATAAACTTGGGAAACGTTTAGAGACCAAAGTGTAATTTTAAAAAGTTATGTAATCTGGTTTCGTAAATGAATAGTTTACCCCAAGAATGAAGTTTATGTGGGAATCAGATTTTTCGTACGAATTTTGAATTAAAAGCTATAAAGGGATAAAGTTTGAGAAAAATCTGGATAATCGGATCGAATAAGATTTTTGAGATATATTGAAGGATGATAAGGCAAGGTCAAAATTTCATTTCCGTATCTTAATTTGAAAGGATTTAATGTGGATCATTGGATTTAAGATAATTTTTCCATGTTAATATGAACCGTTGGATTTAAGTGACTAGATTATCATTTTTGAAAAATTTAAATGAAAAAATTAGAAGATGAGAAAAAGTTTGTTCAGTGATGATGAAAGCATGATAATTTAATAATTATCATGAAATTCAAGGGTAAGTTGGTAGAGATATTTAATTTTAAAGGTAAATTGATAATTTTAAGGGTAAATTGATAATTTTACATTAAATGAATTTTTAATTCATTTATTTAATAAAGAAAGATGAAAAGATGAAGAGTTTTCAAGAGAATTATTTCATCTTTCTCTTCAAGTGTTGTGAGTCTCAATAAAGGGTAAGAAAAATTTTCTTTTCCATTTTGAAGTCATTTTACTTGATTGTTTGATTAAGCTATTAGATAAAGAATTAATCTATTTGAAATTCTCTATCATTTGGTATAATTATTTCATAGAAATCATGCTTGGATGATGAATTTTATGATTTAGGAGGATGAAGAACAAATTTGATTTTGGTGATTTAAAGCTTGATTTTTATGTTATTAAGGTTGTAGATTAATTTCCAAGCTTATGTGATGAGTGAAATTTATTGAAATTGCATATATAAGTTTCGGCTAAGCTAGAATTCATGGAGATTGGTTGAATTTTGATTGAATTTGGTGTTTGGATGATTGGAATTGCATGAATTTAATCATATGAGCTTGAATTCATGCATGAAATTAAATGAAAAGTACACTCCAATTTCTTAATTAGGTAGGGACATGAGAAAATATTAGGGGGGAAAATGTACAAATTTTTTTAAGATTTATAATTGACATTAAATGAGTTTTACATGCTTTGGAAGTTAGTTTGGATCAAATTGGAACTTTGAGATAGTAAAACGACTATTTTGCAAGTTTTGAGAATTACGAGACATTGAAATGAAAATTTTCAAATATGAGAATTTAATGTTGAAATTTAATATTTGGGTTCTGAATTTAAGTTAACATGTTGATATAAGATCAAATTATAAAATTGGTAAAGTGTGATGGTTGCATTTGAATGGATTACAAAATAAGGGATTGAATTGCAATTATGCAAATGTGAAGGTATTTGTAGACACCCATTTTTTGTCAGAGTTAAAAAATATTATTAAATTATTATTATTATTATTATTATTATTATTATTAGTATTATTAAGTGTGTTTATATTTTTGTGCAGGCCAAATGTGACCCAATTATAAGCAACCCAACAGACCCAGATCAATAACAGTACCAAGCCTCTCCACCGACGAGTCACTAAGGCTAGTCACCTCTGAGCAAGTTGAAACATCATCATCACCATGTCGGCCACTGAACAGCAAAAACAAACAAACAATATCAGCAAAGTCAAAAGCATATCACCTAAATCATACCTAACCTGTCAATATCCTACCAAAAACGAAGAAAATGCAGATGCATCCATGAAGATTAGGTGGAGATATCAACCATAAAATAGGCAGAGGATTAGAGGGGGAAAAAAAAGAAATTATCAAGGGAAACAGAAAAAAAAACAGAGAGAAAGATTAAGGGGAAGATAAAAAAAAAGTGATATATTGTAATCATTAAAAAAATCATGTAATCATCCGAAAATCATCACTACACAGCAAAAAAAAATCAGATTCATAAGCAGCATTTTTCTCAAAGGTATCTTTACATTGCATGCAATTATTTATTTATTTATTTTGATTTCATTGGAAATATAGGATAAAAAAAACTTGTTTTACCTTCGGTGAGTGGTGGCCGATCGGAGAAGGGATCGTCGGTTCACGGTGACAATTGAATGATTCGAGAGTTATTTTAGGAAGCTTTTGGTATTTTTTTATTTCTAGCTCTCGGTTTAGGGACTAGGAAAATAGAGGAGACTTGAAGTTTCGTTGGAATAAGATCCGGCCACCAAGGTGCGGTGGCCGTCCGGTGTTCTGGCGTGAAGAGGAGGTGCAGCCGAGGAGGTTATGAAGAAAGGAGAAAAAAATGAAATGAAAGAGAAAAGAAGGAATGATATTTTTGGTTTCACGTTACGGGAAAGAAATAAAGGGAAGAAGGGGTTTGTTTGGGGCAAATCATGTGTCAGATCCATGGGCTTTGGGAGTTCATTGCTTTATTCTTAAAATAGGGAAAATCATGAAATAATCCCTTTAATTTAGGAGCATATTTACACTTTAATCTCTGATTTCTCTATTTTTTTTTATTTCGAAATTAGCTGTTATATTTTATTTTTTTTTATTTTGATCTCTATACTTTACTATATTATATTTTAGTCATTTTAATTTTATACTTTAGTCTTCTAAACTATTTTATTTTGAGTTTTATATTTTGATATCTTTTATTTTAATCCTTTATTTTATATTTTAATTTAATTTTATTCAATTCCTTTAATTTCATTAATTTAATTTTTAATTTTAATTTTTGCTTTTCATTTTTCAATACTTTAAATTTAATCATTTAACTATTATGTTTATTTTATTTTAAGTGTTTATTTATTTTATTTTTAGTCACATTATTATATATTATGTTATTATTTGACTTTGGTTATGATGTTTATAATTATTGTATATTAGTCACTGATTTTTTTTAGTGTTATAATATTCTCCTAGTATTCAATTTGGCCACAAAATTTGATAAATATCCTATTTTAGTCATGCTATTGTCATAATATTATTTTTTTTAGGTTTATTTGCATGTTGATTCCTCACTAAATATTATTTAATTCGAATATATTATGTTACACATCTTTATTTTGCTCAATATAATTGATTATCTCATGTTTTATTTTGAAATTTTGGATAATTTATATTTTAATCCTAATTATATGGTTATATTATATTTTAGAGTTTTAAATCGTGTTATTTTTACATTATGAAATATATAAATTATTAAATTGGTTAGACATTCATTTTTTTCATTTTTTTATTAAATTGTGTAATTCTAGCGTGTGAGCAATTTTCATAATAAGGTCTCTGTTTTTTTTAATTTTATTTTTTTAGTCATTTGTTGTAACTTACTTATATTGTATTTCGTGCACTTTATTTGAAAAGTTCATATCTTAGTCATTTAGCTGTGTGTAGTTAATATTTCATGTTCGTGTATTATTTAATGCCCATAATAGACATTTGACCGGTTCACCCATCATTTTGAATACAGTAATCTCGTGAGTCTCTTTTTCACACATGTTGTGCATATTTAATTTTTAAAACCTTGGGATAAACAACTAGGCTAGTGTTTTTAATTTTGGTGGCAGCCATTTTCATGTCATGGTGCGTGATAGTAATAATCCAAGCAAGAGTTGTTTCTTAAAATTTCACCACCATGCGGGGTCCATCATTATTTTGAAAACATCCATCCCAGTTTGGATGTATTTGTTTGTTTGGTCTTATTATTTTATTTAAGTATTGCTTATATCCTTTGTTAATTATATGTTTAATATTTCATTATTTATGTTGAGTTTTAGTTTATTTGATTTAATCTTTATCTCGTATGAATTAATATTATGATATATTTGTATGTATATATATATATATATTACAAATGATTATTACATGTTAGTTAATCTGATTTATTTGTAAAATATCTAGTTGTCAATATTTTATGTTATTTATTCAAATATATTTCAAGAAATAATCACTTCGAAGGAAATTAATTAACTTCAATAAATGGATCATAATTTAACTTGATATTTCAATAAGGATTTCCACCATTACGATAATATGTAAGCGACACAGTACCAATTTTGGGCGCTGTGGGGGTGCTAATCCTTCCCCACGCGTAACCGACTCCCGAACCCGTTTTAATCGAATCTTTGGTAAACGCATACCAACTTTTGTCTTAAAAACGATTTTTCTTAAAATTGTTTTTAAAAGATGTTTTTAGGTATTCGACCTACCTAACCCAAAGGTTGATGGCGACTCTATCCAATTTTATTTAAATTAATTCCAAATCACCCATTTTCCAAAATTAAAAGTTGAAACTATTTATAAAACAATTAAACGATTGTCCCGCCGGAAAAACGGTTACGACAGCTTGGCGACTCTGCTGGGGATCAGATTTTTTAGAGAGTCAGTCTGTAAGTCGCTTACACATTGTCGTTTGGTAGAAATTATGAGTTTGAGTCTTTAGTTAACTTATGATCCTTTTATTGAAGTTTTTAATTGCTTCATTTTATTATTGTCTTACTAACATTTTTATCTTTGTTTTCAGATTTGTCCAAAGTTTTTTCGAATGGTGTCATTTTCCTTTTGAGTCAAAGGGTTGAATGTTCCTCCTCACGCACGTCACAAGCATTTGCATAACATAAGCTCTATACCCGAGCTCCGAACCTTTCTAAGTGGGGGCGAAAGCGACGCCTTCGTGAGAATTTATTCTCCGTGCAGGCCTAGCAAGTAACATTCGGGATTCATATACCTTATGTTTTCGTGAGAATTTATTCTCCGCATAGACATAAGGTAATGTATCCTTTCGAATTGAACTCGATCCGTTTAAGCCTAGAATGGGTGAGGATTGAGGGTTTGGCAGCCCAAGGGGCACTAACATCAAGGATAATTCGAGTACCTTTTTCTGTTAGAAACGGAACCACGCATATAGTGAACCGTAGAACGATCACCTGAGGTATATATATATATCGAACCTATGTCTGTCAGTAGGTACCCAAAATAGGTGTACACAAAGGAGGAGCGTTTCTGAACCTTTTCTTTTTTGCTTTAAATATTGTTTAATAACAGCATGCGAACTAGATACCATGTGGTTATGATTAATTTCTTGAAAAATCATTGTGGGTATATAACATGTTTGGGTAGATATCATGACGGGGTAGGTGTTATATTCATCTTTAAATGACATTTTTATTTGTATCAATTTTCTTACTTGTACTAATTCATTTTCATTTTTTTTGTTATTTGCATTGCATCATTCAAGATTAAGGGTGTTGATCTTCAGTTAATCGTCAATTTGGAAAGCTTTCAATAATGGACGAAAAGTATTTAAATCAAGTAGTTCAAAACTCTATGGTACGACAGTGGGCTGAAGCATTGCAAAGATTGGAAGGGGACAGTTTGCCAGCTGATCACGTGTCAGATTTAGCGGGTTATGCTTCCGTTTCTCTTAAAAGAAATGACATCCAGGACTTACGAGACATTTGGGAAAAATGGGAGTCGAGTAAGAAGCGGCAGTTTTACCAGTGTAATGGGGATATTTCATATCTGCTATATGTTGATATTGATGATGAGCTGATCCGAGCCTTGATTCAATTTTGGAATCCAGGGTACAACTGTTTCACTTTCAATAAAGAAGACATGGTTCTTACCATCGAAGAATATATTGCCTTGTTGCGCATAGAGGATGCTCAAGAGAATCAGATTTATTCCAAGTCCATCAAAACTCAACCCTTCAGAATCAAATTAGCCAAAATCGCAGGAGTGCGTGAGGAATGGGTGGTTGCTCGTACCAAACAAAAAGGTGAAAGTGAAGGCATTTCTTGGATTGCTATTAAAGGAATCATTCAAAGTCATCCTGACGAGAAGGTGCGATTTGACCTCTTTGCACTAGGTATTTATGGCTTAGTCATTTTCCCGAAGGCCTTGGGATTTATTGAGGCTGCAGTTGTGGATTTATTCGAGCAATTACAAAAATAGGTCAACCTTGCTCCTGTGATTTTAGCAGAGACTTTTCGATCCTTGAATGCTTGTCGAAGGCTTGGAGGTGGTTGATTTTCTGGATGCGCGCAATTACTATATGTCTGGATCCGTAGCCACTTCTGGAAAATTGAAAAAATTTCATATCATCGGTTTAGTACCAGTTACTCGCCTTTGAGAGAACTTCTAGAGAAAGATTGGCCAAAAGGAGTTACTAAAGACATGTGGATAGATGCCCTTAAGAATATGCAAGACAAGGATATCGTTTGGCGCGCCCCTTGGCAAATACAAAGTGAGTTCCTCTATAAGTGCGGTGACTATAATTGGGTGATGTTGCTCAGTTTATGGGGAGCAATTGGATACGCACCACTTTTGGTTATGAGGCAATATGGTGGCCATCAATTTATCCAGTCACTACTGGACTGCACTCATCTGAGTTTGTATTCTACGGAAACAATTACAAGAAAAACATCTCGGATGCAGTTAGAGGATGGAAGAAGACTTTCTGTACTAGAGCCGATGCAACCAAGGTAATGCTAACGCCAAATTATGAGGAATGGAGGTCTGTAAGAAAGAATGAAAATATTATTTTACCTGAACAAAGTAAGGATATAACTATGGAGGAACGAATTTAATTAGTCCCATCGGAGATAGAGATCTTAAGAGCAGAATTCGAAGCTGAGAAAGAAGGTTGGTCGAAAGAGCTGGAAGAGATTCGACAAGATAAATTCATGTTGAGTATTGATGTTGACTTTCATGCCGCACAATTTGTAAAGCTAAGAAAGAGAAAAGAAAAAGTAGATTCGGAGTTGAAAAATATGAAGAAGGGTTACTACAAGCTGAAAAAATCTAGGATAACAGTTGGGTCAAGTAGAGCATCAACCCAGTTAACCAAAAAGTTAAACGCAGAGAAACATCGAAATAGAGATTTGAAGGAAAAAAACGATCGTCTACTCAAGAGCTTGGAGAAAGTGAAAGAAAAAATAGAAGAGCTTGAGCTTGATAAGAGGGAGCGGATCATAAGATACAAGGCCGAGAGTCGCAAAGCTATGAAAGAACTAAAAAGGGAGAACAATCGAGTCAAAGAGCTAGAAGCTGAGAAGACCATCACGATCAGGGGATTTGAAACTAAAATAAATAATATACTTTTCGAACTTGATATTAGAGGACAAAAAATTGAAGAATTTGATATTAAAAGAAAGAGGTGGGAACTAGAAAAGAAACACTTCAATACTAGGATCGGAGCAAGACAAGAGACAATCAACAGCTGGATGAAAAGGTGTGGAGATAAAAATGTACAAATACAGAGTCTCAATCGAAGGATGCAGAAAACAAAAACGAGACTTGAAGAGGATCTGGCTCAATGTCGTGCTAAAATTACAGAATTCAGTGATTATATCCTGCAACTCGAAGAATCCTTATTCCGAGGAAGGATTATCATGGGACCAAGTAACCTTCAGGAAAGTTATGAAGAGAATGCCTTACTGTGAAATCGAATTCGAAGCCTGGAAAGCACACTGCAGAGTTCTCAAGTATGAATCACTGAGCTAGAAGGAAATCTCCAAGGAACTATTGAACAGTGGCAAATATCGAATGATTTCTATGAAGAACAGAGTGCAGATAGAAGCAACATGGTAGTCGAGGCTATAATACAGATGAGTGAAGTTGTCAGATACATTGGGGAATTAGCTGTCGAAGCAAAGGTCATCGAGCATCACATCAATCCGGTTTTTGAGTTTGGGAAGAAGATGTCTTGGTTGATTAAAGAAGTTGTCGAACTTAATCGGATGGCTAGGCCGTATCTGTAGAAGTGAACTATTGTGTAATAAAAACTTTGTGTTCCAATGGAAGTTGTTCTATGATAATTAACTTTTTGAGATCAATACATTTTGCATACATTCATTCTGCATTGTATTTATTTTAAATATTTTGCATTAATACATGCATTCATTCATTAAAACACCAAAAATAATGTCAAATATAATTTTCAATCATTGTAGTTATTCTGGCATTCAACTCACACCCGTACGGTACTCGGAATACAACTAAGAAAATGGAAGCTAGAATGATTCAACTTGAGGAAGAACAAAAACAAGCTCAAGAAGAAATGAGAGAGAGATTAAATAAGATGGAAGCAGAGATAACAAGTTCGCAAACCGGTCTACTACAAAGGATGGAAGAAATGTTTAAGAAACATGCTATAGGTAGAAGGATCACGGATGGCCAAATAACGTCATCTGAGCAAGATTTATCACATCCTCCAGGGTTTGAACCAGGGGCATTACATCCTGCGGGGTTTACTTCTGATCCCCAGCACCCACTAGGGTTTATACCAGAATCTGGTCCTCTTCCTGGTTTCACACCTGTACACATCTCTGATCACCCTTCGGTACCTCAAGAAGCAAGACCTTATGTATATGTCAACAATGAGAATCAGCAACAACACATGGGATCTGCATTCCCAAACAATTATCAGCCTGTTACTGAACACTTAACTCTATATCTAAATGAGTTAGCTGAAAAGGAAAAAGCCAATGAACAAATAACTCAACAGTTGAAGAAATTGGAAGAAATGGTAAAATCAGTAGAAATGATTGAACCGTTCTATGGGTCTTACGCCAGAGAGCTGAGTTTGGTCCCATACTTGATCATCCCTATAAATTTCAAGGTTCTTGAATTCGAAAAATACAATGGAACCACTTTCCCTTAATCTCATAATACTATGTTTTGCCGGAGGATGGCTGGCCATGTGAATGATGAAAAATTATTTATTCACTATTTTCAAGACAGTTTAACAGGTTCTGCCGCCAAGTGGTATAACCAATTAACTAGGGCTCACATCAAATCATGGAAGGACTTGGCAAAAGCATTCCTAGAACAGTATCACCGTGTTACAGATATAGCTCCTGATCGGTGGACTCTTCAGAATATGGAAAAAAGAAGTAATGAGACTTTCCGACAATATGCTCAAAGGTGGCATGATGTTGCTGCCCAGGTCCAACCCCCTTTACTCAAAAAGGAAGCTACTATAATTTTTGTCAACACTTTAAAAGCTCCATACTTGGGGCACTTGCTTGGAAATGCCACCAAAAATTTTGCTGATTTGATCATCTCTGGTGAGCTCATCGAAAATGCTATAAAAAGTGGCAAGATTGAAGTAGCTGAAGGGTCTAACTCCAAAAAACCTGTATACCGGAAAAAAGAGAATGAAGTTGCAAGTGTCTACCACAAGAATACTGCAAATAGTGTCACAATAACCCAATTAAGGGCGGAGAAGAATGACTTGAACACCGTCAGAAATGATTTCAAGGGACCTCGCAAGGAGAGAGAAAAAGTATCCTTCACACCACTACCCATACCTTATTCAGAGATATACGCCTATTTATTAAAAGCAGATGTGGTACGCCCCTACCGTTTGACTCCTCTTCAACCACCGTACCCTCATTGGTATGACGCAAATGCACATTGTGATTTCCACGATGGAATTGTTGGCCATTCTATTGAGAATTGTTTTGCCTTCAAAAAGATAGTGAAAAATCTGATTAACACAGGAGGATTACAGTTTGACTCACCAGATGTATCAACACACCCACTACCGAATCATAGAGGTAAAGGGGTAAATGCAATCCAGGAGTAGAATAGGAGGAAGGCAAAGAAAGACGTTCATGAAATTAAATCTCGCTTCAGTTGGGTATTCCAACAACTCTGTCAGGCTGACATAATTCGACAAGATCCTAAGCCAAAGACCAATTAGTGTGGACACTATTGCAAATATCACCAAGAAGAAGGACTTGAAATTCAGCTTTGCCCTGAATTCAGGGGGTTATTACAAAGATTGATGAATAATAAGGAGGTAGAGTTCTTTGAGGAAGATAAGGAAAAAAGAGAAGAAGATGTCTTCACGACAGAAAATTCCGAGCTTGTTCACAGAACAAGTAAGCCAGTGGTCATTACTGTGAAACCATCAACAATGAATTATGGGTCGTCAAAACCAAAAGTTGTAATCACAGCTCCTTCACCATTCCAATTTAAAGACACCCGCAAGGTGCCTTGGAACTACACTACCAATGTTTCATTGATAAGGGAATCTGGTTCGCTAGAGTAAATAAAGGTAGTTGAAGGTGAAGCACCAGGAGGCAACTTGATGACTGAAATAGTGAATGAAGTTGGTCACTTCACAAGAAGTGGGAGGTGTTATTCTCTCGAGATATCGAAAGAAGTAGACAAAGTGAAAGCAAAAGGAAAAGTTGTAGTGGTACCGCAGAAGATATTCAACGATGAACCCCCACCAATGATCAATGAGCCGGTAATAGAAACAAAAGCTCAAGAATTCTTGAATTTTCTAAAACATAGTGAGTATAGTGTAGTTGAGCAGCTACACAAGCAACAAGCACAAATTTCGATTCTGGATTTGTTAATAAATTCAGAGGTACATCGGAATGCTTTACTAAGAGTGCTCAATCAAACGTTAGTGCCTGAGAATATACCAGTGAACAAGTTGGATCGAATTGTAGGGCATATATATGCTGACAACTACATAACTTTCATTGATGATGAAATTCCTGATGGTGGAATGGGATCGGTAAAAGCCCTCAATATCATAACTCACTTTCATGGTCATGTCTTACCAGGTGTTTTGATTGATAATGGGTCTACACTTAATGTTATGCCTATGGCCACATTATGAAGGTTACCGGTGGACAACTCACATATGAGGGCCTACCAAAATATTGTCAGAGCCTTTGATGGAACTCAGGGGGATGTGCTTGGAAAGATAAAGATACCACTATTGATTGGACCAACTGTCTACAATATTGATTTTATGGTGATGGACATCAACCCTTCATATAATTGCTTGCTTGGGAGGCCATGGATTCATTCTACAGGGGCAGTCCCTTCATCCTTACACCAAAAATTGAAATTAGTGTCAGATGGTCAGTTGATTAGTATTGGGGCAGAGGAAGAAATTATTGCTTCTGTGACGACTGTCGCCCCATATATTGAGACAAATGAGAATGCTCTAGAGTGTTCCTTCAGAGCCTTAGAATTTGTCAATGCTACTTTTGTTGCTGAAGGAAACAAGATTCCTCTCCCACGCTTATCTAATTGTACTAAGATGATTGTGCGAGAGACTCTAGGAAAAGGAGCCAAGATAGGAAGGGGTCTTGGTAGATGCCTGCAAGGGACTTTATATCTCAAATTTGTCATGATGAAGAGCGATCGCTTCGGGCTGGGATTTAAGCCTGATTTTCAGCAAAGAAAGAAAGAAACGAAAAAGAGGGGTGAAATAAGAAGAGCTAGACTGAAAGGAGATGACATTCCATGGGAGCATATGTCTTTTCCTCCTCTGATGAGCTCTTTCAATTTTGGAGGAGTGTTTGATATAGAGCAACAGTTAGCCAGAGCAATTGACGAAGAAGAGCAGATGAAAGACATAAACTTGTTCAATGAAGCTATGGAGGATTTGGTTATTAACATAATAACTGGGGATGATAAAGCAGGAAAATATTTGGCTGGAATACGTCCTTGCTTCCCAGGGGAAACACTGAAAAATTGGTCTGCAGAGGATCTCCCTATAGTTTTTAAGATTAATTCAGAGTAATACCCAGTACTAATCCTTATACTTGTGCCCGCAAGTATTAAGGAATTTTCATAAGGGCAGCTATGTTAACTCTACTTGCTTTCAATAAAAGACAGTCTTTTGTTTCTTAAATGGCCATCATTATTTTTACATTTTCATTCTTTATTCTTTATTCTTTACATTCATTTCAGAAATTTTGGTCTCCTTCCAAATATATATTCGATTCAATTTTTCCCTTTGCAGGTGTCACCATATCAATAGCATGAATGTTTCTGAATTTAATACTGAGATAAACTTTGAGCAACCCATATGTCTGGAAGAAATCAATGAGTGTCAGGATGTGGTAGAATGTGATGTTCCTAACGAACTATTAAGACTGGTAGAAAATGAGGACAAACAGATTTTACCTCACCAGGAAGAAACTGAGCTTATAAACTTGGGAACTGATGATGATAAGAGAGAAGTGAAAATCGGCAGCACACTTTCTGCTGAGATAAGGCAAGACTTGATAGATCTTCTTCGAGAATTCAAGGACATCTTTGCATGGTCTTACCAAGATATGTCAGGGCTGAGTACATATATAGTAGTGCACAAGCTTCCGATAAAGCCTGAGTGTAAGCCAATTCAACAAAAGCTCAGAAGAATGAAGCCAGAAATGTTGTTAAAAATTAAAGAGGAAGTGATGAAACAAATTGATGCAGGGTTTCTTCAAGCGGCAAAGTATCCAGAATGGGTTGCCAACATAGTCCTTGTGCCAAAGAAAATTGGTAAAGTTCGCATGTGTGTGGATTACAGAGATCTTAATAAAGCAATCCCGAAGGACAATTTTCCATTGCCTCATATAGATACTTTAGTGGATAACACTGCTGGTCATTCGTGGTTTTCTTTTATGGATGGCTTCTCGGGGTATAACCAAATAAAAATGAACATTGAAGACATGGAAAAAACCACATTTGTGACTATGTGGGGCATATTTTTCTATAAAGTGATGCCATTTGGTTTGAAAAATGCTGGGGCAACTTACCAAAGAGCTATGGTGACTCTTTTCCATGACATGATGCACAAAGAAATTGAAGTGTATGTGGATGACATGATTGCCAAGTCCAGGACTGAAGGTGAACACATTCAAAACTTGAGGAAGCTTTTCCAAAGGTTGAGGAAATATCAATTGAAACTCAATCCAACTAAATGCACATTCGGGGTAACGTCAGGGAAACTCTTGGGTTTCGTGGTTAGTCAAAAAGGAATTGAGATTGATCCAGATAAAGTAAAGGCCATTCAATATCTTCCACTGCCTCGTACACAGAAATAAGTTCGAGGATTCTTAGGAAGGTTAAATTATATATCTCGATTCATTTCACAATTAACTGAAAAATGTGACCCAGTTTTCAAATTGCTTCGAAAGAACAACCTCGAAGTTTGGAACTGCGAGTGCCAAAAGGATTTGGAAATAATCAAGGGATATTTTTCTAATACTCCAATTCTGGTATCACCAGTCCCTGGTAAACCATTGATCCTTTATCTAACGGTCTTTGAAAATTCAATGGGATATGTATTGAGGCAACATGACGAATCTGGAAAGAAAGAGAGAGCTATCTATTATCTAAGCAAAAAGTTCACTGATTGTGAGATTCGATACCCACCAATTCAAAAGCTATGTTGTGCTTTGGTATGGACTCCTCGAAGGCTCAGGCAATACATGTTATACCATACTACTTGGTTGATATCTAAGCTTGACCCTTTCAAATTTTTAATGGAATCACCAGCTTTAACTGGTAGATTGGCTAGATGACAGATGTTGTTATCAGAATTTGACATTGTATATGTGAACCAAAAAACAATCAAAGGGAGTGCCATAGCAGATTTCCTTGCAAGTCGTGCCTCAAATAATTATGAGTCCTTAAACCTTAATTTTCCAGATGAGGATTTGATGTGCATCACAACCAAGGAGGAAACAATTTCAGATGATAAATCTTGGAGGTTGTATTTTGATGGGGTATCTAATGCTTTAGGACATGGAATTGGAGCAGTACTGATCTCCCCGAAAAATGTCTATTATCCTTTTACAAGCAAATTGGAGTTCTTTTGCACCAACAATATGGAAGAGTATGAGGCTTGTGTCATGGGGTTAAGAGCAGCTATAAAAAGAAAAATCAAAGTGCTCCAAGTATATGGAGACTCCTCACTAGTGGTGTATCAATTGCGAGGAGAATGGGAGACGAAGGATCCAAAGTTAGTGGAATACCGAAGATTGATCCTTGAATTGGTAAAAGAATTTGAAGATGTCACTTTCAATTATCTCCCTCGAGAAGATAATCAAATGGCTGATGCTTTGGCCACACTTGCTGCAATGTTCCAACCAAATAGAAGAGTTGACATGATGCCAATTAAAATGAAAATGTATAATACCCCGGCACACTGTTATGATATCAAAGAAGAGATAGATGGTCTTCCATGGTATTATGATATTTTGCAATACATCAAGCATCAAACTTACCCATATATTGAGATCGATAAAAAGACAATAAGGAGAATGGCTGCCGGATATGTATTAGATGGGGAAGTTATGTACAAAAAAGGTAGTGATCAAGTTTTGATGAGATGTGTGGATGCCCGAGAAGCAAAAGGTATACTTGAAGAAGTGCATGAAGGGATATGTGGAACACATGCAAATGGGCTTTCTATGGACAGGAAGATCATGAGATATGGATACTATTGGGCCACTATGCATTCAGACTGTGTTGATTATGCAAGAAAATGTCACAAATGTCAAATCTATGGGGATAAGATCCATACATCTCCATCAACTTTGCAAGTGATGACCACACTATGGCCGTTTTCTATGTGGGGCATGGATGTCATTGGGACAATTACACCAAAGGCTTCGAATGGACATCGTTTCATATTTGTGGCAATTAAATACTTCACTAAGTGGGTTGAGGCTACCTCGTATGCAAATATCACGAGATCTACAATTTGCAAATTCATAAAGAAAGAGATAATTTGTCGGTATAGATTGCCAGAAAGAATTGTCACAGATAATGCCACTAATTTGAATAAAAAGATGATGATAGAACTTTGTACTCAGTTCAAGATAAAACATTCTAATTCAGTGACCTACCGTCCAATGATGAATGGAGCAGTGGAAGCAGCAAATAAAAATATTAAAAGGATCATCACAAAGACCACTGATACTTACAAAGATTGGCATGATAAATTACATTTTGCCTTGTATGCATATCGAACTACAGTGCGGAATTCGACAGGGGCAACACCTTTCTCTTTAGTATATGGGATGGAAGCAGTCTTGCCAGTGGAAGTAGAAATCCCATCACTTCGAATTTTGAAAGAGGTGAAGTTGGATAAAGCTGAATGGGTTCAGGCTCGGTTTGACCAATTGAATCTCATTGAAGAAAAGAGATTAAAAGCTATTTGCCATGGTCAGATGTATCAGAAACGGATGATGAGAGCTCATGATAAGAAAGTTCATCCAAGAGAATTTCGAGAGGGTGATCTAGTGCTAAAAAAGATCCTGCCAATTCATAAAGATTTCCGAGGGAAATGGATGCCTAATTGGGAAGGTCCATATATTGTCAATAAGGCCTTCTCTGGGGGAGCGTTGATCTTGGTAGAGATGGATGGAGAAAAATTGAGAAATCCAGTAAACTCAGACTCTGTCAAGAAGTACTATGCTTGAAGAAAAAAGAAATAAATAAAAAGATGAAAAAAATGAAAAAAAAAAAGAAATAAAAAAATGAAAAGAGAAAAATGAGGGTTTGAGATGAAAATTTGCAAATGACATCTTGAAACCAAAGGAAGACTTTGAGTTGAAAACCTGAAAAGGTGGCTCAAAAGCATTTTGAGATTAGGCATCAGACAACTAAATCTTCTTGAGGGTCTGATATTTTGAGAAAAGCTTCACATCTATAGACGTTTTGGCAATTCTCAAAGTCCTCTAGACAGAAGCTCAACTCAACAGTTATATCAAGTGGATTGATTCAGGAACATTTGTGCTAATGATCTATAAGGACATTTGACTTATGGTTTTAAATTTCCATTATTCATGTGATTGCCATAACTTTGTAAATTCAATTTCTTGTCAGTAAATTCGAAGTTTGTTATTTCAAGTCCCAATTTTATTCATTCTTCTTATAAGTAGATTGATATGGCATTAAAAAATAAAATATTTTTGGTATTACTCTGAATTAATACTTCCATATCAGAGATTCTAACCCTAATGATCGAAAAGATTAGGGTATGACATGGCCAAAGAAAATGCATGTGAGTTGAGAAAAGAAAGCACATTGAAAACACTGATATTTTGATACGCTGATAAAGATGAGCAGTTAAAAAGGAAACATAAAAGGATTTGCATGGGAACAAGAGAAATGAGAATTTGCATAAAATAGCCTAAGCAAAAGGCGGAGTGCAAACGAAAGGACAAATGACGCATTTAAAATGAAGATTTGTAGGACCACAAAGTTCATAATATTAAAATGACATCATGCATACATCAGTAAGCATCTATGAATAGGAGCATGCTCATTCATTCATATTCATTGAAATGCTTTGAATATTTTGACATAAATTCAGAGAGTCAATAACTATTAAGATTCATCGCAGAAGGAGGTGAACCAGCATTTCCAATGGAGAGTTCATAATGAGAAGAACTCATCCGAAAGAGGTAGAAGAAGTTCATAATGAGAAGAGCCTATTCGACCTATCACTAGATTCATGACATTTCGAATTAGTGACACCTCGCTTGAGGGATTGACATTTTCAGAAGAGTTCATAATGAGAAGAACTCGTCCTAAAGGAGAAAGTTCATAATGAGGAGAACTTGTTCCTTTCAAGTCCATCACAGAAAGAGATGGATCAACATTTCCAATGGAGAGTTCATAATAAGAAGAACTCATCCAATGAGAGAGAATAAGTTCATAATGAGAAGAACTTGTCCAACTTCGCATCAACATTTTCAATGGAGAGCTCATAATGAGAAGATCTCATCCAATGAGGAAGAAGAAGTTCATAATGAGAAGAGCTTGTTCGATCTATCACTCGATTCACGACATTTTGAATCAGTGACGCCTCGTTAGAGGGATTGACATTTCCAAAAGAGTTCATAATGAGAAGAACTCATCCACGAGAAAGAAGAAGTTCATAATGAGAAGAACTTGTTCAATCTAACGACGAAGGAAGAATAAAAAATGGTTGTCTTTTTCGTCTTTGCCCTATTCTTGTTAACATAAGAATGTGCAAAGAGGGGCAGCTGTAGACACCCATTTTTTGTCAGAGTTAAAAAATATTATTAAATTATTATTATTATTATTATTATTATTAATATTATTAAGTGTATTTATATTTTTGTGCAGGCCAAATGTGGCCCAATTATAAGCAACCCAACAGACCCAGATCAATAACAGTACCAAGCCTCTCCACCGACGAGTCACTAAGGCTAGTCACCTCTGAGCAAGTTGAAACATCATCATCATCATGTCGGCCACTGAACAGCAAAAACAAACAAACAATATCAGCAAAGTCAAAAGCATATCACCTAAATCATACCTAACATGTCAATATCCTACCAAAAACGAAGAAAATGCAGATGCATCCATGAAGATTAGGTGGAGATATCAACCATAAAATAGGCAGAGGATTAGAGGGGAAAAAAAGAAATTATCAAGGGAAACAGAAAAAAAAACAGAGAGAAAGATTAAGGGGAAGATAAAAAAAAGTGATATATTGTAATCATTAAAAAAATCATGTAATCATCTGAAAATCATCACTACACAGCAAAAAAAAATCAGATTCATAAGCAACATTTTTCTCAAAGGTATCTTTACATTGCATGCAATTTTTTATTTATTTATTTTGATTTCATTGGAAATATAGGATAAAAAAAACTTGTTTTACCTTCGGTGAGTGGTGGCCGATCGGAGAAGGGATCGTCGGTTCACGGTGACAATTGAATGATTTCGAGAGTTATTTTAGGAAGCTTTTGGTATTTTTTTATTTCTAGCTCTCGGTTTAGGGACTAGGAAAATAGAGGAGACTTGAGGTTTTGTTGGAATAAGATCCGACCACCAAGGTGCGGTGGCCGTCCGGTTATTCTGGCGTGAAGAGGAGGTGCAGCCGAGGAGGTTATGAAGAAAGGAGAAAAAAAATGAAATGAAAGAGAAAAGAAGGAATGATATTTTTGGTTTCACATTACTAGAAAGAAATAAAGGGAAGAAGGGGTTTGTTTGGGGCAAATCATGTGTCAGATCCCTGGGCTTTGGGAGTTCATTGCTTTATTCTTAAAATAGGGAAAATCACAAAATAATCCCTTTAATTTAGGAGCATATTTACACTTTAATCTCTGATTTCTCTGTTTTTTTATTATTTCGAAATTAGTTGTTATATTTTATTTTTTTATTTTGATCTCTATACTTTACTATATTATATTTTAGTCATTTTAATTTTATATTTTAGTCTTCTAAACTATTTTATTTTGAGTTTTATATTTTGATATCTTTTATTTTAATCCTTTATTTTATATTTTAATTTAATTTTATTTAATTCCTTTAATTCCATTAATTTAATTTTTATTTTTATTTTTGCTTTACATTTTTCAATACTTTAAATTTAATCATTTAACTATTATGTTTATTTTATTTTAAGTGTTTATTTATTTTATTTTTAGTCACATTATTATATATTATGTTATTATTTGACTTTGGTTATGATGTTTATAATTATTGTATATTAGTCACTGATTTTTTTAGTGTTATAATATTCTCCTAGTATTCAATTTGGCCACGAAATTTGATAAATATCCTATTTTAGTCATGCTATTATCATAATATTATTTTTTTTAGGTTTATTTGCATGTTGATTCCTCACTAAATATTATTTAATTCGAATATATTATGTTACACATCTTTATTTTGCTCAATATAATTTATTATCTCAAGTTTTATTTTGAAATTTTGGATAATTTATATTTTAATCCTAATTATATGGTTATATTATATTTTAGAGTTTTAAAACGTGTTATTTTTACATTATGAAATATATAAATTATTAAATTGGTTAGACATTCAATTTTTTCATTTTTTTATTAAATTGTGTAATTCTAGCGTGTGAGTAATTTTCGTAATAAGGTCTCTGTTTTTTTTAATTTTATTTTTTTAGTCATTTGTTGTAACTTACTTATATTGTATTTCGTGCACTTTATTTGAAAAGTTCATATCTTAGTCATTTAGCTGTGTGTAGTTAATATTTCATGTTCGTGTATTATTTAATGCCCATAATAGACATTTGACCGGTTCACCCATCATTTTGAATACAGTAATCTCATGAGTCTCTTTTTCACACATGTTGTGCATATTTAATTTTTAAAACCTTGGGATAAACACCTAGGTTAGTGTTTTTAATTTTGGTGGCAGCCATTTTCATATCATGGTGCGTGATAGTAATAATCCAAGCAAGAGTTGTTTCTTAAAATTTCACCACCATGCGGGGTCCATCATTATTTTGAAAGCATCCATCCCAGTTTGGATGTATTTGTTTGTTTGGTCTTATTATTTTATTTAAGTATTGCTTATATCCTTTGTTAATTATATGTTTAATATTTCATTATTTATGTTGAGTTTTAGTTTATTTGATTTAATCTTTATCTCGTATGAATTAATATTATGATATATTTGTATGTATATATATATATATAAATATTACAAATGATTATTACATGTTAGTTAATCTGATTTATTTTTAAAATATCTAGTTGTCAATATTTTATGTTATTTATTCAAATATATTTCAAGAAATAATCAC
This sequence comes from Hibiscus syriacus, assembly GCF_006381635.1. Classification (NCBI taxonomy): domain Eukaryota; kingdom Viridiplantae; phylum Streptophyta; class Magnoliopsida; order Malvales; family Malvaceae; genus Hibiscus; species Hibiscus syriacus. The sequence continues at coordinate 110,404 of NW_024062925.1, read as the reverse complement.
TTCGAAGGAAATTAATTAACTTCAATAAATGGATCATAATTTAACTTGATATTTCAATCAGGATTTCCACCATTACGATAATATGTAAGTGACACAGTACCAATTTTGGGCGCTGTGGGGGTGCTAATCCTTCCCCACGCGTAACCGACTCCCGAACTCGTTTTAATCGAATCTTTGGTAAACGCATACCAACTTTTATCTTAAAAACGATTTTTCTTAAAATTGTTTTTAAAAGATGTTTTTAGGTATTTGACCTACCTAACCCAAAGGTTGATGGCGACTCTATCCAATTTTATTTAAATTAATTCCAAATCACCCATTTTCCAAAATTAAAAGTCGGAACTGTTTTTAAAACAATTAAACGATTGTCCCGCCGGAAAAACGGTTATGACAGTATTAAATTGAATATATTTGACAATGCTAGAATATTTGGGATTGACTTGAATAAGTAAAAATGATGAAGGACCAAGAATACAAGCTGTAAGAATTGGTGAAGAAATTAAGGATGCAAAACAATGAAAACTATTTAGATTTTTTAATCTGACAGTAAGTTTGAAAAACCACAAGAAATTATATAAATATGATTAGGAGGTTATTTTCATAATTTTGTGTTTGTATTTCAGTATAGTTTTGTTTAACACAAATTGAGATCTATTTCAAATTGTATAATGAAATATATGAATTTTTGATAGATGATAGGTCAAAAAACAGGGCAATAGATTTTGCTCAAAACAGATTCTGGAAATTGGATTAGAAAATTTACTATAAATTGTACAAGTTGAATTATAAGGATTACTTTAGGAGTAAGATTTTATATAATACAGGTTTTGGAACTACAAACCCAAATAATGCATATATGTTATGGAAAAATATGGCAAATTCCATCAGAGAGGTGGGCAAAAACACCCTAGGGTTGTCAACAGGGAAGGTCAATGAACATAAAGAATCGTGGTGGTGGAACGACGAAATCCAAACTAAGGTGAAGACAAAGTAAACTTGCTTCAAGGAGTTTCTACAATGCAATGACGACGAAGAAAGATCGAGAGCTAAACAAAGATACAAGGAGGCAAATCAGAAAGCCAAGAAAACAGTGGCTAAAGCAAATGATAAGGCATACGAGGAAATGTACAAGAGATTAGACACCAAGGAAGGACAAAATGGCATCTTCAGGCTTGCAAAATCCAGGGAGAATAGGAAAATGGATCTAGGTAGCATTAGGTTTATTAAGGACAACAATGATGTTCTTTTAGTGAAAGATCATGATATTAAGAGGGTTTGGGTAGTTACTTCTTTGGCTTATTTAATGATGGTGCCTCTCCCTGTAGAGATAGTACCGTTGATGGGTCAACCAACCATTATACTACGACCAATGACTGCCCTACAAGTAGGATTGGGTTTGAGGAAGTCAAAATGGCTCTTAGAAAGATAGGGAGGGACAAAGCTGTCGGTCCAAATCAAATTCCTATCACTGTGTGGTTGGCCCTAGGAGAAGAGGGAGTTAAGTGGTTGACCATCATCTTTAATATTATTTTAGAGATTGCCAAGATGTCAGAGGAGTGGAGAGAGTCTACGGTGATACCAATCTATAAGAATAAAGGATATCCCCAACGTTGTGGAAACTATATAGGTATTAAACTACTCAGACATACCATGAAGCTATGGGAAAGGGTAATAGAGGCTAGGTTGAGACATGTTACTAGGGTTTCAGAAAACCAATTTGGCTTTATGCCAGGCATGTATACTACGGAGGCAATTCATCTACTTCGACGGCTTATGGAGAAATATAGGGGAAAAAATAGAGATCTTCACATGGCGTTCATTGACCTTGAGAATGCGTATGATAGCGTTCCCCGCGATACGATCTGGAATACCTTGGAAACGAGACAGATCCCATCTGCTTATATCCGGGTGATTCGTGATATGTATTGTAGATCTACTACATACGTCAGGACTACAATTGGTGACACCGAGGCATTCCTGGTGGAAATTGGACTCCACCAGGGGTAGGCTCTTAGCCCTTACATCTTCTCCTTGATTATGGATGACATCTATTATGTAACACCAGACGGTGTTCCATGGTGTATGCTTTTCACTGACGATATTGTCCTAGTTGCTGAAACAAAAACTGAGCTGAATAGTAGACTAGCTACCTGGAAGACTGCTTTGGAAGAAAAAGGTCTAAGGATCAATATTGAAAAGATAATATTTATGTTCAAACTTCAGTGGGAACCAAAACGATGAAGATGTAGAAGTATGCATAGAAGGGCACGTTCTCCCCTCAAAGGATTGTTTCAAGTACATAGGGTCTATGATACATAAAGATGGGGGTGTAGATAACGATGTTACACACCGTATAAAGGCGGGATGGCTAAAGTGGAGAGCTGCTACTGGAGTTTTGTGTGACAAGAAGGTGCCTATAAAACTTAAGGGAAAATTTTATAGAATGACAATAAGACCAGTGCTGCTATATGGATCAGAATGTTGGGTAATCAAGAAGGATCACGTAAGGAGGATGGAGGCCGCAGAAATGAGAATGCTTCGATGGGTATATGGTAGGACTCTGTGGGACATGACACCAAACTCTGCTATTAGGATGTCCTTGGGGTGGTGCATGTATCCGAAAATTTGAGGGAGGGAAGATTACGGGGGTTTGGGCATGTCCTTTGATGGCAACCGTTAGATGCGGTCAGGAGGGTAGAGTCGATTACAGTCAACGGTGCCAGAAGAAGAGGACGACCAAGGCGGAAGTAGGAAGACTACTTGAGATCTTGTTTGAAGGATTTAGCCCTTACCGAGGACATGACCTTTGATAGGAACGTATGGAGACTTAAGACCAGGGTAGTCGAGTAGTGCGGGTCACATCCATAGGATGTATCATCTCTGTCTTCTTTTTAATACCTTTGTAGTAATTTCCATGACTTCTACTTTTTATATGTTTCATTCATTGGAATTTATGAAGCCTTAGAACTAGGGTAGCAGAGTAGTGCTGCCTTAGTTTAGGTTTTAACCCATTTGACTTCATTCCTTCACGTAGCATGCTATCGTTGACTTCTGTGTATCATTCTCTTCATGTTTCCTCTTTTTGAATTTAGTCGGGTCTTACGTTGCTTTCTATATGCACAAAGTTTTACGTAGGGATTTATTTGCAGGGATTTACTTCCCATTATAGATGCGCATATGAAGACTGCATATGAAGACTTTTCAACTATGTATTTATTTATTTATATATACATGCATTGCATTTTATCTTTATTTTAAATTATCTGACTGTCGGAGGTCTTCCATGGAAGCTGCTCTCAACCTAGCGTTGGGGGCAGCCTACTACCCTACCTCCCCCTTACCCCATTGTATATGGGAATAGGGTTTTGTTGTTGTTGTTTATATGGTTACATTCATATTCAAGTCTAGTTTCAAACGGAAGAAAGAAATTAAATTCCAATGTGTATATTAATACAGAACAATGATTCTTTAAAGATAGTACAAGTTGTCAAAATATAAAAATTTTATAATTGAGAAGTTGAAGAGTAATGTTTAAATGTATGATTAGAATGCTTGATTATATTTTTTGGATGCGTGGAATTGAAGTTAAATGGAAATGGACCATTTTGAAAAAATTGGAAATATTAACAAGAGTTCTAAAAGAATCCATTTTAATGGTTAGAAGGTAGAATTTGAAATGATTACTTGAGTAAGAGTTAACATGAACGATAAGAGGATTGAAGTTATATTTTAAGTATTAAGGTTAGCATTGACGTCTTGAAATGGATTTAGTATCGAATAAGTACCGATATAATTTTTATGAATTTTATTACTAGATTGTGCCTATATTAGTAAGATACTAATGCTTTAGAATGTATGTGTTGAATTATGTTTCGATATAACAAATTTAAAGGCAAAATGTTTTTGGACTTGAATTGAATTTATTCAAAGTTTTAAAAAGGTTTCAAAAATATTTCAAAGTCCATTAAATTCGGATTTGTGCAAAAAATGCTAAAGGGTGTCAAAGTGCATCCATGCACCCCTGCAGTGCATCCATGCACCTGCCACTAGTGCATCGATGCACCTGCCACTAGTGCATCGATGCACCATGTAGTGCATCCATGCACTCCATTACGAATGCAATTAGTGCATTGATGCACCCTGCTGTGCATCCATGCACCAAGGCTGCAACGACTAGTTTATTTGAATTTAATGAAGGGGTATCGATGCACCTTGATAGTGAACCGATGCACCATGTTATGGGAAGCCTTTTTGAGTAGAAAAATCATCCCCAAATGGCTCCAAAACATCTCCAACGGTTATATGCGACATCAAACACATTCTAAGCTATAAATACAAGCAAAGGACACTTGAAGAAGCAAGAGAACAACTATCCAAGCAATCAAACACAAGAGAAGAGTTTTTCATACTTATTTAATCTTTCTCTTGTAAATATTTTGTTCTTGTGAGCTTAATTCTTGTAAACACCTACCTTAGAGAGGTTTTATTGTTTACATTTCTTATCATTTTGTAAAGGGAAAAGGTTCTAGTTTAGCCCAGAAAAACTAGGGAGTTGTAAAGTTATCGCTTTGTCCTCAAAAGAAAGAACAAATTAGTGAATTTGTTGAAAAATCCTTGGTGAGGAGATAAGGTAGTGGACGTAAAATTTGGTTGAGAAATTTGAACCACTATAAATCGCTGTACAATTCTCTATCTTTCAATCTCCTTACTTCCTAAACACAAAACCATTCCGACCCCTCTTTGTAAACCGTTCCGATTGTCGAATCGAGCTTACAAAAATCCCAACAATTGGTATCAGAGCCTAACTCGTTAAGAAGGTTTAACCACCTTGAGACGGTCCTCGAAGAAGCTCTATCAATTTCCGGCTCAACTGACAAAGAAATGACTTTTTCCTCCAGTGCTTATTATCTTGAAGAATATCCTATTATGGATTCACAACCGGTCAACAAGCCACCCTTTGTTCAAAGGAGTAAATTATGCACATTGGAAGAATAAGACGATGTACTTTATTCAATCCTACAATCTAGGAGCTTAGAACTCAATCATGGACGGTTACTCCTCTCAACCCGACAAGTACAACGATTGGAGTAGAGAAGAGTAGAGAAGTGAAAAAAAAAATTCAACTTAATTCTAAGGCTATACATATTCTATTATGTGCTTTAGGCCCAAATGAATATGGAAGAATCTCATCTTGTTCCATTGCCAAAGAGATTTGGGATAAGCTCCAAGTCACTCATGAAGGAACCGACGAAGTGAGGGAATCAAAGAAAAGTCTTCTCAACCATAGCTACGAGAACTTCAAGATGAAACCTGATGAAGACATCAAAGATATGACGGATAGTTTTTTCTGTGATTGTCAACGGTCTCAAGGGATATGGAGAAGTAATCTCAAATGAGAAGCTTGTGAGGAAGATGATCTACTCTCTTCCAAAGGAGTGGCAATCAAAGAAGACAACCATTATCGAAGCAAGAAACCTAAAGTCTCTCATTTTTTACGAGCTAATTGGTTCCCTTCTCACTCATGAGATGATGGTGAAAGAAGATGAAGAAATGAAAGAGAAGAAAAACAAGAAGAAGAAGAAGAAAGAGGAGGAGGTAGGCATTGCCTTCAAATCCACCAATGAAAGCTATCAAGATTCAAGTGATGAGGTGGATGAAGACGATGATGAATTAGAAGAAGAGATGGTCAAGCTCTTGAAGGAACTCAAGAGATTCATGATTTACAAGGAAGTGAAACATGAATCAACCAAGAAGAAGAGTCCCCCGGTATGTTTCAATTGTCAAAGAAAGGGGCATGTCAAGTATGAATGTCCTCTTCTAAAGAAAAAGGGGAAGAAGGCATTTGTTGCATCTTGGAGTGATGAAGATGATTCCAATGATGAAGATGAAGTAGTCAACCTATGCCTCATGACCATTCAAGAAGAATTCGAGGTATCTTCTAACTCAAATGAATTTAATTCATTTACTTTTGATGAGTTACAAGATGCTTATAATAGATTGTATTTGGGATTTAAGACCATGAATTCCAAATATACGAAATTAATTTCAAAACTCAAAATTAAAGATAATTTGATTTTGAAAGCAAAAGTTGATTTTGAAAATCAAAATGAAAATTTGAAAAATAATTTAGAGCTTTCAAAAATCAAAATAAATGATTTAGAAAAAGAAAATTTTGAGTTAGGAGTTAAGCTTAAAAGCTTAATAAAAGAAAAAGAATTAATTTCTAAAAACAACCTATTATGTTTAAATATGGCAAAATGCTCACATTGCCATTATCATGGTCATATGGAACATACTTGTCCTTTGAAGAAAGGAAAACGTTTTAAAATTAGACAAGTATGGGTTATGAAAGGAACAAGGGGCATTGAAACTAACGTTCAATGATCCAAAGCAATTTGGATACCAAAATCTACTTAAATGTCTCTTGTAGGTGTGTGGGAGTAATGGTGATGAAAATGATGATATTCAAGATGCTCTAGCCACACATGAAAAGGAATGGGTAACCTCTAAGCTTAATGTTTTTAATTTTAGTTATTTGGTTGCTCATAGGATTTATGCATGCATGAGTTTTGATTTTAAATGATTATGCATTGTTTTTAATCTCATGTATATTAAAAAATGGTTATGATGAACATTTTAAAATTTTAATGATTTTTTTATTTTTAGTTCATCATAATAAAATTTTGGTCAAAATTGGTTTTAATGCAAATGATATCTCTCTAACAATTGATATCAATTTTTCAAAAACTTTGATTTTACAAATTTTAAAATTTTTACCTAAATTTAAATGTTTATGCATGTGATTTAAATGAAATGATATATCTCTAACAATTGATACCAAAATTTTCAAATGCATAACATTTTTGGAAAACTTTATGCATATACACTTAATTTCAATAATTAATATTGCATAAAGTATTTTAGACTTGGATATATTGAATTTCATGTACTACTAACATGTTTGTTATTCTTTGTTGAAATTCAATTTTGTTTAAGTGTCAAGTTCTTAAAGCTAAATTTTGTTTGGAATGCATTTATTGAGGGAGAGCTTTGATTTTTCAAATAAGTTTTAAAATGTCAAATTTACTACTTACTCTCCAAAGTTATTTAGAACTTCAAAGATTGAATTATTTTTTATATAACAAAAAGGGGGAGAAGTTTGGTTTGAAAAATTCAATTTCTTAATGAAAAAGGGGGAGCTTAACATTTTCATATATTTTCAAACAATTGGTAACAATTGATATTATTTTGTTAACAATTGATATATTTTTCATTAAACATTTTATTAAGGGGGAGTTTTGCCAAAAACAAATTTTCAAATGTTTTGTTATATCAAAAAGGGGGAGATTTTTGAATTATGTTTCGATATAACAAATTTAAAGGCAAAATGTTTTTGGACTTGAATTGAATTTATTCAACGTTTTAAAAAGGTTTCAAAAATATTTCAAAGTCCATTAAATTCAGATTTGTGCAAAAAATGCTAAAGGGTGTCAAAGTGCATCTATGCACCCCTGCAGTGCATCCATGCACCTGCCACTAGTGCATCGATGCACCATGTAGTGCATCCATACACTCCATTTCGAATGCAATTAGTGCATCGATGCACCCTGCTGTGCATCCATGCACCAAGGCTGCAACAGCTAGTTTATTTGAATTTAATGAAGGGGCATCGATGCACCTTGATAGTGCACCGATGCACCATGTTATGGGCAGCCTTTTTGAGTAGAAAAAATCATCCCCAAATGGCTCCAAAACATCCCCAACGGTTATATACAACATCAAACACATTCCAAGCTATAAATACAAGCTAAGGACACTTGAAGAAGCAAGAGAACAACTATCCAAGCAATCAAACACAAAAGAAGAGTTTTTTATTCTTATTTCATCTTTCTCTTGTAAATATTTTGTTCTTGTGAGCTTAATTCTTGTAAACACCTACCTTAGAGAGGTTTTATTGTTTACATTTCTTATCCTTTTGTAAAGGGGAAAGGTTCTAGTTTAGCCCGAAAAAACTAGGGAGTTGTAAGGTTATCTCTTTGTCCTCAAAAGAAAGAACAAATTAGTGAATTTGTTGGAAAATCCTTAGTGAGGATCTAAGGTAGTTGACGTAGACTTTGGTTGAGAAAGTTGAACCACTATAAATCGCTGTGCAATTCTCTATCTTTCAATCTCCTTACTCCCTAAACACAAAACCGTTCCGACCCCTCTTTGCAAACCGTTCCGGTTGTCGATTCGAGCTTAAGAAAATCCCAACAGTATGTGATATATAAATGAAGAACATGAAGATTGTGATCAATATCGAGAGCAAAGAAAACTTGAAATCGCTAAGTAAGGTTACTAATAAGGCATTTCCAGGTGAGTGAAATTTACTTATACTAACATAAGCATGACATGAGGAAGACTTGCGATGAGTCAACCTCGAATGATTTAGAATGAAAATGATTTCAAATCATTTTATTATATTTCATATTATTTTGCTAAATGATTTCTTTTGAATAATTTCGGGTATGAATTACCCAATGCATTTTTATATGTTATATTTTGATATGTTCGTATTTATGAATACTTAAATATTTAAATGATATGTGAATGTAAGGGAAAACCCCATTGTATGCGTATTGAGATTTATATTGTATGATACTTGATTTTGTTAATATTTAAAAAGACCATGATGAGTGAATCAAATATGACACTTAATTGTGATGATGTTTAAAAAGATTCTAATAAGTGAACGATAAATGACTTAAAGAAAATGCCCATTGTAAATGCATTGAGAATCATTGGTATAGATGTAGAGCATTTAGCACGTCTGACGTCTTTGTGACGGTGGTGCTACTATTAATGATGATTTAGCACGTCTGACGTCTTTGTGACGGTGGTGTTATTATTAATGATGACTTAGCATATCTGACGTCTTTGTGACAGTGGTGCTACTATTAATGATAAATAGCACGCCTGACGTCTGTGTGACGGTGGTGCTATTATGAACGGTACCTAGCACGTCTGACTTCTGTGTGATGGTGGTGTTACTATCGATGGTACCTAGCATGTCTGACGTTACTTATGTAACGGTGGTGCTACTTATGTATATGCTCATCTGACTCGAATACCTTGTATTATCTGTGGTTTACATTGGGTTGTGAAATGAAAAAGTGAATAGTATATGCTATGAATGAAAAGTGAATGATACAGGCTACGAAATGAATTAAATGAATGATACATGCTATGAAATAAATGAAGTGAATGTAACATGCTATGATATGATATGATATGAATGAAAAGCTTATTTTGAATGAAATTAAAATGAAATAGTCTAAACGATGTGAATTGAAAATGATGTTGCTTTGGGAATTATGTTTTGACTTTAAATGTTTTATGATGATTCTTTGAATCATAGACAAATTTTAAATGATGTTTAATTTAATTATACATGCATTATATTTTGTTATAAATATGTTTTATTACTGTTTATATTTTAATGATATTAATATTTTAGTAGTAACTTAATGCCTCACTCAGTGTATACTTAGCGTGTGATGATTTTCACACATAGGAAAAGAATAGCGTTCGAAGTAAGGAGCTAGGCCCATCATCAACTTTTAAATATCAGATACGCTCCAAAATCAATATGACATATTTTTGAATGGTGATAATACTAGTTGGCATGTATACTAAATGGTTGTGAAACTTAAAAATAGTTATGTTTGAATTTGGTTTTTGATGGATAATATTATTTATTATTGTTTATAAATAAAGATTAGCTGATAAATATTTTAGTTAAATGATCTTTTTAATGCTATCGAAATGAAATATTTTAAGAACTTGATAATAATTGAATTATTTTAGAAAGATATAAAATTTTTCTGATTTTCGAATAAGGGCCGTATTGAAAGAGTTATTTGATATTCTTCACTCGTATGCGATAACGTATTCAGGAAATGAGTGTTACAAGATTCCTTTTGTTTTCGGGTGTCGATCATGATCTCGAAACAACACGGCGGCTTCGACGGATCAACGGTTGTGATAACAGCCAGGTTGTTAAAAGAACATGCACCTTTACTTTGATTCATGGTCTGAAAATACGTTTTGAACGCATAAGAAGCGTTGCTTTGAGCATCGAGGTTCACACACGAGGAACCATAGCTGAGGCTGGTGCTCTGAGCCAACGTGCTGGGGTCCGAGACGCCAGCCGAAGGCGACATCACGCACCATTTCTTGTCTAGATACTTGACACCTTTGGCTGGCACGATGGCCCGTCCATTGCCCATATCCAGTGGATACTTGATGCTTCCATCGTATTTAAAGATTTTCCAATGCTCTCGAAATTCGCCGGCAATGTGCTCTTATGGTCTTCGTCGATGAGCGAAAAGATATAAACATCCGGCGGTGTTCGCCGCCGTGGACTGCCTTGGCCTTGGACTATACGGTCCAAAAGTGCTTGGTTGAACCTCTTGGCGTTCTCGATGTTGGCACCAGGATCACCATCAGTCGGCCAGCCAACTTCACCGATGACAACCGGCATACGTCCGAAGCCTTTTTTATCTAGAGCCGAAATGAGGGTATCGAAGTTGGCATCGTACACTTTGGTGTGAACGATGGAACCGTCGACGACGGGATTAGCAGTGTTGTTGAAGAAAGCATATTCTTTGGGAAAACTAGGGTCGGCTTGCATGCTAAGAAAAGAGTAGATGTTGATGGTGAGGAAGCCACCATTGTCTTGAAGGAACTTGATGATGTTCATCATTAGGTTCTGGAGTTCGGGTCGGATATATCTGCCGGAAGGTAGGCCAGAGTCGGTCTGGTAGACATCGGCGTTTAGCGGGATGACCTTTACATGCTTGCCTGGGCTGGCTTTGATAAGAGCTGCTTCAATGTTTTGAAGGGCTGGGAATATTGTACTCACGACTGATCTCTGTAGTCCTGTAGGAACGGTTCATTGCCTATGGAAACCGACCTGCAAAGTTGTGATGACATACTAAGTATACAATTTATGTATTATACAAGGACTAATAACAGAATTTAAGCTAAAACTATTTGTTCGTGCATTTTACGTGGGAACATTTTGTACACATAATTTGTAAAAGAATGCACCTTATATCAGTCCCATGGCTGGATATATATTTGGAAACATTTTGTTGCATCCATGCCTCGGCATTTCTCACAGCACCAGCAAGCGAAGCCAGCATGTAAGTTGGTATCCCAACCATAACTTGGATACCAGACCTGCCTAGAGCTTCGAGTGCACCAGGATCAGCTTCGAAAAGCTTCACTTTGTTGAACCCGTTGTCTTTCAAGAGCCTGACCACTATGTCGGCCGGCAACGGATGCGTCGATTGCAGCCCCTAGTTGCAAGCCAACCCCGAGAAACCCTCGGCCAAGCCTCCATTCCCAAACAGGCAAATAAGAATGAACAGAAACCAATGGATTTGATCAATATTTTGAGATCAATGTATGAGCCTCTGTTTCTGCTTTGAGTTTTGTTTGCATGTGCTTATGTATGCAGTGGTTTGGGGTTTAGAATCATGGAGAAAAATGTGCTTTTACCGATGGAAAAAGAAAGGCAAGGAATTTCACATTAAAGACCCACCAAGGAACAGGGTTCCGTTTGGAAAACTCAAATTTGAATCTTCAATAGAAAAACATTATTTTAAGAGGGTTAATATGCTATCTCGAACTACTGACTGAATTTTAAATGACAATTTGAATCAATCGTATTTAAAATTATTTATTAACCCTCAAGTTAATGGTTAAATTATCATAAGGATATTGCTTTATTAAGTCCCTCGATTATTAAAGTTATAAAATTGTCACTCGACTATTCATCATGTTCCAAAGTCATCATTTTTCGTTAAAAAATTAGTGGTTGTCTAAGCTAGACGTTAGAATGATGACTGAGATTCTGATATCAGATTTTATCATATCACAGCCAACATGTTAATGTTAAACTCAGAATACTGTCAAATTTTTAAAGAAAAAAGGATGAGTTTGGAACATAATGAATAATTAGGTGACTATTTTGTAACTTTTAATAGTTAAGAGATTCAATAAAATAACACTCTCGGAGGATTTTTGTAACTTGTAATAATCGAGAGACTTAATAAAATAATATCCTATAGTTGGAGGATCATTTTATAACTTCTAATAATCGAGAAAAGTTAGTAAAACAATATCCTATAGTTGGAGGACCATTTGTGTACACAACCCTTAAAGAAATTAGATTTAACCAGTAATTTGGAAACGTTTGATACACTTAATGGGCAGAGCTATTATAAAGCAAGAAAGGTGTAGAGTGAAAATTGTGGACATCATTACGTGTAGAGATATTCAATTGGAGCCAAAAAAAAGGCAATACAAGGAATAGAATACTTACTTTGGAACTAGGATCTTCCTTTGGTCTTACAAAGGTTTCATCTTTCATGGAAAGTCTCTTTTTGGATGCTACATGCATTCTACCTTTTTCTTTTTGTTACAACTGATTTAATATTCGTTTTATATTAGTTTAGATTCTACCTTTTAAGGTTAATTTCATATTTTAATTTATAAGTTAAATTTATATTTTAATCAAATTTAGAGATTAAATTAAGAATTTTCTCATTTTACTAACATACTACATCATCAAACTAACAACTTTTAATATCCTACTGATTAAAATGTTATAAATTAATTTAATAAGTGATTGGAATGTTATTTTTATAAAATGTAGTGGCTAAAAGTGAACACTTGTGAAACAAATATGACAATTTTGGTAGTTTACTAAAAAAATAGAAGAAAGTAGACCCGCCCATTTAAGATTGAACCGGGGCGACACCAATGAATCATGAATCATTGTTCCCTTCTCCAAGAAACCTGATCTTAATTAAATACAAAATTCGAATCAGAATTTCCATACCCCCAGACTTACAAAAGAAGAAACCAATTCAATAATCTGAAAATCGAAAGCTGTCTCTTTAACAAGACAATGGAGTCTTATTCTTCTTCAGATGAAAGCTTGAAGCAACAATTAGAGGAATTGCAGAAACAACTCGGAAAGAAACAGAGATTCGAGGAAGCAGTTGCCTCCATCAATTCCCTCATGAAGCTCCATTACCCTTCTGCTGCTCCCTCACTTCGCAAATCGGTGAGATATCTTTTTCCTTTATTCGTCTTTTCTTTTCTTTTTTCTGTTTTAATTTCAAGCTGAAATTGATTTTTTGGGTACGGATTATCGTTGTTTTTCGTCAGTTTTATTCCATTGTTTGCCGTGTTGCGACCATTTTGAAGACCAGATACACCGCCCCCGGTTTCTGGCTTGCTGGTTTACGCCTTTTTGAACTCTTAGAACCTCTCGTCTCTGATCCTTCTGAAAATGATCATTTAAGGAATTGCATTTCTCAGGCTATGGAACACTTGAACGAAATTGAAAACCCCGTCCAGTCATCCGAATCTTCAGAAAACAGAGGTTTGTTTCTGGAATAACTCTTTTGCTTTTTCTAGTTTCTTATTTATGTTTAGAGAAATTGAAATGTAGGGATGGTTCGGAATAATATATTTGCATATATTCGACTTCCTTTTGATTTGGATATTCTAATTACTATTTGTAACGACTTTGGAGAAGATTATGATATTAACTTTCATACATCCATTATTCGAATTCGCTTTACCTATAGATTACATAATTGGATTTGGATTTGGGTATTCATTATCTAATTCCGCTTTACTTTTTTTGATTACGAATTCGGATATTCAAATCCATTATCTTCTTTAGTTTTGGACATGTGGATTTTGATAGGAGATTGATGCTCTGAGGATAATTTAATTAATGTATTCGGATTTGGATAGTTATACTCGGATTTAATGCAAATAATAAACAGATTGGGGTTTTGAGTAGGTTTGCAGATTAGATTTTACAGAAATTGCAAATATTCAACTTGCATAATGATTAAAAGGTTTCTGTTTTATATTGTTTGTTTTCCCAAAAAGGTTATCTTTTTGAAGGACATCTTACATTGGATCCTGAACCACCACAACCCCAATGGTTGGTCCAATCGAATCTCATGAATGCTTTTGCATCTGCTGCAAATGCTGAATTTTCTAAGGGTTCGGCCACTAATGTTAACATTATAGAAAATGCTGCCAATGTGCTTGAACAACTCATTAATCACCTTGATACTGTTATACCAGAGGTATTTTTTGGTATCTCCTAGATGGTTTTATATCAATTCATAGATGTTGTTTAGCTTTTGCAATTCATGTAAATGAATTAATCTTTGTTTTTCAAGATATTGGAGAATGAGGGTGGTGTTCGAAGAGTCCCACCGGCTAGTAAAGAAGTCGTTGCTAAGCTTCCAATATTTACTCTCACAGAAGAAATCCTGGCTAAGCTTGGATCTGATGCAGAATGTGCAATATGCAAGGAGAACCTTGCTGTAGGCGATAACATGCAAGAATTGCCATGCAAGCACACGTTTCATCCTCCTTGTTTAAAGCCATGGCTGGCAATTAATAGTGCTCGACTTTATTTGATTAGTGGTATACTACAATCCTAGTTTTAAAGAATGAGGATGAAATGAGGTCGTGGGTTGTCTGATTAAAATGGTTTTTGTGGCAGGATGAGCACAATTCTTGCCCGATTTGTCGATGTGAGTTGCAAACAGATGACCATGATTACGAGAGCTGGAAGGAGCGGGAAAAGGAGGCTGAAGAAGAGAGAAAAGGTGCCGAAAATGCTGTTCGCGGTGGTGAATTCATGTATGTGTAATTGTGTCGATCACTGGTCTTATTGGATTTATACTCAAATGTCAATGATATTTCATTATTGTATTTAACACATGACTTAATGGTATAATAAAGATTCTGATAATATATTTCTGATGGCTTTAACATAATCTGGGTTTTTTTTTTTTTATGTATATATATATATAATCATCAGTATCTGATTTGCTGATCAATTAAATCAGATTGGGTATTGTAGAAGTTTATGATAGGGGACCAATTTTCCTAACGTTCGCTCTCTGATTCCCCGGCCGTTTTCCAATGGCTTTATTTGCCAAGGAAGCAGCTTCGGGTTCATTAACAGTGCTACTTCCACGTCAAATTACAACAATAACACCCTTAATAGGATATACTAGAGGTTGGATTCTTGCTCAAATTGATTCATGCATATATTTATTCATTGGCTTTTATTATTTTTGTTCTTGCTTGCATGAAATAGAAGAGAACAAAGAGATAAGTGACAGGCTACAATTTGAGATCACCCTGTAACAAAAATTGCCCTCTTGATCAAAGAAAATGGAAAGGAAGAAAAGAACTGTAAGTAGTCTATTATGCAGCCTTCACTTTCTCGATCAAGTCCGAAGCGTCTTGGACAGTTGCAATGTTCTCAGCTCCGTCTTCTCCAACCGAGATTCTGAATTGTTCCTCCAATGCCATCACTATCTCCACTTGAAATGAATTTGATGTAAGAAACTGATAAAAAAAAAAAGGATTGCAATGAAGAAACAAATGTGGGATTTGTCTTGAAGAGATGAAAATACCGTGTCAAGGGAATCAGCACCCAGATCAGCAAACTTGGTTTCAGGAGTCACCGAGCTCACATCGATCGACAACTGCTTGGCGATGGTGTTTTGGACAGTTTTCAACGTCTCGGGATCAGCCTAGTCGGAAAATCCAATATGTATCAAAGACGATGAGCTTAAATAAAGTTGTAATGAGCAAAAAGGAAAACAATGGAGTTATGTTTCTTACAAGAGAGTATGAAACTGGTTTGTTAAAGCAGCTAGATCGAGTACAAAATTTGTTCGTCTGCTTTGAGAATTGAACCTTTGGAATAAGATTTAATCCATTACATACAACGGGACCCCCCCTGCAATAAAAGCTCCACTTAATTCGTTTCGGTTTACATTGAATTAGTTCAGAAAGGGGTAATGGCTTACAGTAGTGGAGAAGCTTTTGTGCTGAGAATAGGATCCCTTGGCGATTGAAAATGTAGCAGGGCTGGCTAATGAACATGCTGGGATTGAAGCAAACGCAGCCATTTGAAGCTTGATCGACTAATTAGAATCGAAAATGCAGGCTCAAATGAATGAGAGAGATATCGTTTTACCAGTATTGAATTGATGAAGGAACACACAGAGTTTGCAGATATAAATAGATATATTGTTGACGACGATGTCAGAAAGTGTTCGGGGAGTTACATGAAGATCTGATGATGATTACAATGTTTTGTTTTGGTAAGTTTTAGAATAGGGAGGTCACTTCCATGGATGTTCAATGTCTGCTTATGCTGATACATTCTATGGTAGACCATGCATGTAGCAGCATGCACTCATGCATGCCAACAATGCATGTTGCAGCATGCACTCATGCATGCATTCAAGTGGAAAAAAGGGTGAAGAAGGGAAATTATCTGTTCGGCGTTTATATTCAGAGAGAAAGTGGTTTGGCCTAGAATTGGATTGGTGATGGAGGGTTCTCATTGGCTGCAACTTGTCATGATTCAAAACCATAACCCGAGCTATATATGCACACACGTATGGGTATACTAAAAAAAGGGGTCCAGAAATTTAACATGCTGCTCTGCACTCTTGCCTTGGGAGTTTTTGTGATGTGTTGTTTGTTGATGGCAGGTTGATACCGCCACCAACACCACCGCAGTTATGGCGGAAAGTGACCTTACAATTTGGACCTTTGAAAGCTAAAATGGAGACGAAAATGAGTGTGGGAGAAGGCTGTATGATCCTGATCTCATCTCTAGATTTCGAATACTATTTTTTATTATTCCTTTCTATATACATTTATATGTTTAATCATTTTTAATTTATGATAAATTATTTATCATTTTTTTATAGTTCATAATCACGTTATTTTCACTTTCTATCCAAAAATTTCCACCGTCGTGTTCAAAATGGAGCCGTGAAGGGGATATAAAGGTGCAGGCTTTTTCTCGGCGGTGGCCAGTTGTCATCGTACCTTTCCTTGCATTCCCACGTGGCAACCTGCTTTGACGTGGAGCTTCAAGAATCTGCCGCATCGCATCCATTTGTCAGCAAATGGTTCCCTGCCCACCAACCTCCATTGAGTGGGGAAAAATACAGCCGTGCAATTATGAGCCGTCACATCATGTCCGTCTGTGTTTTGCAGGCGGTCCTCCCTCCCCCATTCTTAAGCCTTTGAGTCATCAATTCTACCACCTCGAGTTATTTAAATCAGTTAAAAAAAGGGATGATTTTTGACGTGAAAGTAAACGCAAACACGTACATTTAATATTCCCATGTATAAACAGCTCCCTCGCCGAAATTACCGTTGGTTTGAACGCCTAAATTTCCATGCAAAGGGATTTTCCCGTTTACAAAGAGAAACCCAGAGAAATTATTGTTACAGATGGCCATGCATAAGATACTGTAAAAAAAAAAGGTGCAACATTTGCTCCATTGACAACAGATGAAATTTAATACACAAAATCAAAGGGTGAATTCTACATTCATGCAATTAGAGTAAGAAAATTTAAAAAGAAAAGATTGATGATCACAGCGGCGGATTCAGAAATATTTTTCAAAGTGGACACACATATATTAACAACATAAAACTGTTAAATTAGATGGATATAAATAAAATTATAAAGTGGGCAGCGTCCATAAAATAAGTAACTAATAGAAGAAAACTCAGATTTTAAGATAGGCACGAAAAATTTTAGGACGAACACTATCAATAAAATAAATAATTAATCGAAGAAAACATTTGGCTACATATCCATTCTCACCGAGCTGAGGCTCCGCCACTAGATGATGGAGACGATGGTATGGAGCATTTCTGTCTGCTTCCTTTAGGTCCAAAAATCTTGTCCAGTTTCGACAGGATTGGAGATTCTTATGTCAGTCTCGTCTTTTACTATTGTGAGTTCATATATTACCGGTAAAAAACTCAAGAGATTACAGCATGAAATATCAATCCAATTATCAAAAACAAAGTAGAAGCCATTTGTTGAATCCTTCCTGAAAAATTCAGATCTTGTCCCCTTTCACATAACCACGAACAAACAATCAAATCATTCAACGTAATAAAATATTTAGTATCCAAATTCATCACCATATTTTATTTTCTGCTCTTTTTTTTGTAGATTTTAAACATGCAAGTAACAGCAAAAGAAACCTGGTGTAATGTTAAGTAATTGACCTTACTCTGCAGCCTGCTGGCATGAAATAGTTACACATAGCAATACATGCAAGCTTCTTGTAAATGCATGTGTAGTTGAAAAGAAGGGGCAATTTAATAAAGGAGAGTCCCAACTCCAAAGCCTAACTGCCCCATTTGAAGCTTGTAATATGAAGGGTAAACAAATGTCAATTACCAAAACTAGGAAAAATCCAGACAATTTACAAACCCTAGGTCAGTCCCTAGCTTGTATTTATAACACCCCTTGGTGGGAACTTCAGCCTCCTGCACCATCTGCACCCCTTTCTCTCTGCATTTTTTGTACTTTATTTCTCAGAGATTAGAAAAAGATCCAAAAAAAAAAAAGAAAGAAAGAAAGAAGAAAACAAGTTTAGAGATGAAGGGTCGATCTTCCAAGCAAGTGGTTGCGGTTGAATGGAGGAGAAGGTTCAAACAGGAGCCTCATCTCTCTGGTGCTTATATCCGTAGCCTGGTTAGGCAACTCACCTTAGCAAGATGTACCAAAGACCCTGAATCCGTTGATGGCTTCGGTGCCCGAAATTTGACCAAACTTGGTGATGGTTTTAGTGAAACACCACAGAGCCAGAGCCAGCAACCCGAACCACCACCACCTCAACAACATAGGAAACAGGTTAGGAATAGGAGGAGAGTGCACACCAGCAGGCCTTACCAAGAAAGGCTGATTAACATGGCCGAAGCTAGGAGAGAGATTGTCACTGCGCTCAAGTTCCATTGAGCTGCCATGAAACAAGCCAATGAGCAACAGCAGCAGCAGCAATTATCACACCACTCTGAATCAAACACAAACAACTTGTCCAGTACTTATACTTGGCCAGCTTTGAACTGCAGTTTACCAAGCCAAAACCTTAACTTTCACTTCAACAGCAAAAACCCTTCAATCTACTCATCTCCCTCATCTTCATCTTCACCAACTCTATCTGTTGCAGTACAACATGAAGTGGGGCATGGAACTGGGGCTGATTCAACTGAATCCTACGGTGGGGGAAGCTTGCATCAAGCTGTAGACGACGAGGGAATGCGGAGATGAAACCATTAGGAGAGCAGCATAAAATGGAGTGGAATGACACTATGAATTTAGTAACATCGGCACGGTGGTTCAAGTTCTTGAATGAATTTGATCAAGCCATGGAATTCCCTGCCTGGTTGAATGCAAATGACAGCTTCATGGGGCAGCATTTCGATGATCTTGTCCCAGATACCTGCTTCCAGGGTTCTGCCTTACCTTGGTAAGTAATAGTACCCAAAATTTCAAAGACAACAAGTTCAAGAAAAGTATAAATTACAATGATTTTCGGAATGCTTATTCATACATTGGCAATATAGTATAAATTCAATCCATAATTTAGAATGAAACTTTTGTTAAAATACAGTAATTACCTCATTTTCACCAAGAAAATAGTCAAGTTTGCCTCGTTTTTGTTAATTTTCTCAAAACAGTAACAAACTTGAAAAACAAAACAAACACTAAGGATTTTGAGATGCTCAACACACTACATCATTTTCTGGTTTTTTTATTATTCAAGCAAATACAAAATATAACTGCACCACTAATATAACCGCCCACGTTTTCTAAAAAAAAACTAACCATATCAACTTCACTTAAATAACTGCTACCATACTTTAGTAACTGCTGACTCTAAAATTCACCCACCTAAAATATGCTTAAAATTCAAAAAAACATACAAAGACAATTCCTGGAGACAACTAGATTAACTCAACAATCTCCTCCTTAAGCTTGTTGTCCTCCACTGACGATCCGCAAACCAGTTTTCTCTCTCATCTCCAAGAACTTCAATTTTGCAAGTGACTTTGTCATAATATCAACACACTGATCTTTTGTGCAAACATGTTGAATCTCAATCATTCCTTATTCAACACAATCTCTAATGTAGTGGAATCGGGTATCGATGTGTTTGCTCCTCTCTTGGTGAACTGAATTCTTGCTCAATGCAATTGCAGACTGATTATCGATCTTTAGAATCACTTTCTTAACCTCGGTCTTTAACAAATCTGCCAATAGTCGTCCAGCCACACTCTTTGACACGCTGCTGCACAGGCAGCGATGTACTCCGCTTCACAGGAAGATAATGCAACCACTTTATGTCTTTATGTTTTTGTGAACACCAAATAATAGGATAAGACCCAAGGAAAAATATTAAACATGAGGTGCTTTTCCTGTCATTAGTATCACCAGCTAGATCACTATCAGAGTAACCGATCAGCTCCAAGCTTCCTTCCTTTTTCTCATAAACGCAACCGAGGTTTAAAGTTCCTTTCACATACCGCAATATGTGCTTTACTACGGCCATGTGCTCCGTTGTGGGCTTCTCCATGTATCTACTCACCATGCCGACAGAGAATGCCAAATCTGGGCGTGTGTGAAGTAGATATCTTAAACTGCCAACAATACTTCGATACAGAGTTGTGTCTACAGGTGGACTTGTGCTTTCCTTGCTCAGTTTCAGACGAGGTTCCATCGGGATTTTTGAATGGTTGCAATCTTTTATGCCACATTTGTCTAAAACCTTTCTTGCATATGCCGACTGGTTGAGTGTCATCCTTTGAGAATTCTGACAGACTTCAATTCCCAGATAGTAACTTAGTAACCCAAGGTCACTCATGCTAAACAACTTCTTCATCTGTGATTTGAACTTGTCTATGTCTTGAATACACTCTCAAGTGATTATTAAATCATCCACGTAGACTCCAACAATTAAATTCCCTTTACCTTGATTTCTCATGTACACGACATGCTCTAAAGAACACATGTCAAAACCGAGTGTACTCAATGACTTGTCCAGCTTTGAGTTCCAGGCTCTAGGTGCTTGACGCAAACCGTACAATGCTTTGTACAGTTTTAACACCTTGTGCTCTTCTCATTTTATTTCAAATCCCGGTGGTTGAATGACATACACTTCCTATTTCAAATCACCGTTGAGGAAGGCTGACTTCACATCCATATGATGCACCTCCCATCCTTCATGTGCTGCAATAGAGATCAACAAACATACTGTCTCTAGCCGAGCAACAGGGGCGAAAACTTCATCAAAGTCTATGCCTTGTCGTTGAACGTACCCCTTTGCCATTAATCTCGCCTTGTGCTTCACAATTCTGCCTTGAGTGTCATTCTTTAACTTGTAAACCCATTTTAGACCTATAGGTTTGTGGCTGTCGGGTAATGGAACGAGCTTCCAAGTTTCATTTTTTCGAATAGAGGAAATTTCCTCCTCCATTGCTCTTCTCCACATTGGATCTGCCTTGGCTTCTTCGAAATTCGATGGCTCCTCTTCTCCTAGTAAGCACAGACCCGAATACTGTAACTCTATGGGGACCGTTACATCGTACAAGCTTTTGATGCCACGCTTACCCCGTGGTCCTACTGATGAACTCTCATCAGATGTTAAGGGTTGTAGTGTTTCGGTTGATACTGATTCTTCAACCGTTGCTGTTGGAGTATAAGGCGAGTTCGAAACAAATGTTCTGGATCTCGTGTTCATCACTGGTGTAGCATACTGGTATCGGTCACCAGTTTGTTCCTGTGTCGGCTGTGGGAAATCCATGCCAATGCCAATTCCAGAATCGCTGACACCCTCTTTATCTTTCTGATTTGTCGTATCAGATGTGCCTGCTATGGTAAAATAGTGTGTTGTAAGAGTGTTCTCTGCTGATTTTGTTTCTGGAAATTTGCTCCACTCCCACTTCTTTTCCTCTTCGAACACGACATCCCGTGTCACCACTACTCGTTTTGACTTTGGATCAAACATCCGATAGCCTTTTGTATTCGAATCATAACCAATAAACACCATTGGCTTGCTTCGATCTGTAAGTTTTGAAAGATGAGGTGTAACATCTTTTACGTGTCCCACACATCCAAAGATGCGAAAATGATCAACAGTTGGCTTACGGTTGTAGTATGCTTCATAGGGAGTTTTGCCGACGATGCTTCTTGTTGGTGCTCAATTTAGGAGATATACGGCAGTTGATACCGCCTCTCCCCAAAATTCGCCTGAGACTCCCATTCTTTTCAACAAGCTCCTTGCCATGCCGACCACAGTCTGATTTCTTCGTTCAACAACTCCGTTCTGCTGAGGAGAATAAGGCGCCGTGAGATAACGCTTAATTCCCAACAACTCATAGTAAGTCTTGAATTCATTTGAGGTAAATTCGCCACCACGATCTATACGAAAAGCCTTTAACTTAATGTTTTTCTCCATTTCTGCTGATGCTTTGATCTTCTTGAATGCCTCAAATGCTGTCTTTGTTTCGGATCAGCACCTGCCACATGAATCTAGTACAATCATCAACTTACAGCAGAAAATAACTCTTGCCTCCGTGTGTAGCAGGAGTTATTGGCCCACACAAATCTCCATGCCACAGTTCAAGAGGTGATTCTGCTCGAAATTTCACCACTGCTGGAAAAGGATTTCGGTGTTGCTTTCCTATCAAACAACCATCGCAGATGCGGTCCTCATGCTCGATTATGGGCAAGCCACGCACCATTTGTTTCTGACTTAGAAGCTTCAAGGCATGAAAGTTCACATGCCCATATCTTGCATACCAGTGCCAAGCGTCTTCTTTGCTCCTTGCGAGAAGGCATTCGGGTAGGGCTGGTACTATGTTAAACACATATAACCGGCTCCTTGACCTGTTCACTTTTTCTAGTACCCTTTGTGATATGTCGTAGATAGACATTACTCCTCCTTCAATTACAACCTTGCAACCATTCTCTTCTAACTGACCAAGGCTTATTATGTTGCTCTTCAACTTCGGGATATAGTAGACATTAGTAAGTACACGATGTTCACCTATGAAGCATTTAAATAAAATTGAACCTCTTCCTTGTATTTCTACAGCCGAGCCATCTCCAAATTTGACTGACCTTTTAATGGTCGTGTCAATTTCAGCAAATTTTCTGATACAACCGGGCATGTGGTTACTTACGCCGGTATCTAAATACCAAGCCTTGTCTTGGGTGCTGTTCATCTTTGGCACCACCTTGTCTTCGTGTAGTAACACATGTTCGTTCTGTATTGCGTGGCTGAGAACACAAGTTTCAATCATCAATAATGTTGGTTCATCATCGATTTGTTTTGTAACAAGATTGGCCTTCTCTCTTCGGTTTGGCTTGGGACACTCTTTTGCAAAGTGACCATATTCATTACAATTGAAACACTTAACCTTGGATTTGTCGAAATTGCGTGGCTTTTGGTCTTCATTTTTGCGTTCACCATTTCCTCGACCTCCACCATTTCCACGCCCACGACCACGTCCTCTCCCGTGACGTCCTCCTCTTTTGTTGCTGCAGGAACCTTCATCTCTCTTTGCCTTTGGAATTCTTGCCTCCCACTCGGCCTGGGTAAGGAGTAATTGTTCTCCACTGCTCTTTGAGTGCATTCGTCCTTTAAGCCCTTCCTCGAAAGTTCTGAGACGACCGATCGCCTCTGAAACTGACATCATCTCAATATCGCCAAATTGCTCAATTGTTCCAATAATCTGGAGAAATTTATCTGGAACTGCGTTGAACAATTTTTCAATAACTTCGCTGTCATCGAGCTTCGTGCCCAACGAGCGAATCTCACCCACCAGTGTGGTAAGCTTCATGGAAAATTCGTTTATTGTCTCTGAATCCTCCATGTATAACTTGTTCAGTTGCCGTTTCAGCACCTGTACGCGTGCCTTCTTAACGCGATCTTCACCAACCCGCATCTCCCTGAGTGCGTCCCAAGCCTCCTTTGCCGTCTGCTTCTCAGCGATTGCCATCATCACGTCATCTGGCACGGCTTGAGAAATGGCTACCATGGCGCCTTGATCTTTGTCGTCGTCTGTGTCTCCATCTTCGATCACTGACCATACTCCTAGCGAACGCAAGATTATCTTCATCTTGACAGCCCATATGCCGTAGTTCGTTTCGCTTAACGTTGGATATTGGATCGGGAATGAAGCTCCTCTTGCCATCGGTTTGACCACTGCAAGTGTTTGTGATTGGTCTCCGACTTCACTGTCCATTGCTTTGACAACCTGGCTCTGATTACCAAATGTTAGTTTTCTCAAAGCAGTAACAAACTTGAAAAACAAAACAAACACTAAGGATTTTGTGATGCTCAACACACTGCATCATTTTCTGGGTTTTTTTATTATTCAAGCAAATACAAAATATAACTGCAACACTAACATAACAACCCACGTTTTCTAAAAAAAAACTAACCATATCAACTTCACTTAAATAACTGCTACCCTACTTTAGTAACTGCTGACTCTAAAATTCACCCACCTAAAATATGCTTAAAATTCAAAAAAACATACAAAGACAATTCCTGGAGACAACTAGATTAACTCAACAGTTTTCTGTTAAACATAATAAAGCTGGATCGATAGACGCCACCTTCATCCTTGCCAAAATTTATGGGTAAACAACGACTTTAGTACCTAAACTATTAATTTTTTTCAAAATCATGCCTAATATTTATTTTTTGTTTCATTTTAATACTTCGTCATTAAAAATTTAACATGTTTAGCTAAACTATTAATTTTAATCCGTTTTAGTATCTAAACTTTAGTTTTTTAAAAAACTTAAGGTTTAATTTTTAATAGGAGTACTAAAATAAAACAAAAATTAAACAATACGTATAATTTTGGAAAAAAATAAAATTTTAAATATTAGGAAGAACTAAAATTGATAGTCTAAATATTAAACGTGTAATTTATCCATAATTTATTGCTCTGAGAGCCCAAAAGAAGGGCCCATTCAAGTTTACCATGGACATTTCTCATAGAACATTGGGTGAATTAAATTAGTCCAAAGATCTTAGCTAAAAAAAATTAAAAACGAAAATGGTATTTGATATTGTTGATCTTTTTATTTTGACTTGAGCCGTATGAATTTTGGGTTTATATTTCATATAATTTAGGTTTTATTATGTATATAGAATTGAAGAATTTTTCGATATGCAGATTAAGTAAATTGAAGTATATACCACTCTATCTATTAAAGACAAGAATAAAAAAATTAATTATTAAATAATTTAATTACTTTGATCAGTTTTGAAGGTTTTTTAATAAGATATCAACACGAGATTTATTATCGTTGTACAAATTTATGTCACATTAAATATAAATCCAAAAAGTTTATTAAGTTCCTTCGCGTATAAAGTTTTTTTAGATTTAATGAGTTTATTTGTTTATCCTTTCTGTGTTTGTTGACTTGTATTGTTGTGTGATTCACAGCATGGACATTCGAGAGATTGATGGGGATTGGCATTGGTTGGCTTAAGTGACAAGGATTAATTAAGATTTTGATTAATCAAAGGTCTAATTATGCCTTTCGTCCCTGCATTCTTCATATCTTGAAATTTAGTCCATGGTTTTTTTTATTTCAGAATCTATTCCCTCTACTTGTCTGAGTTAAAAATAAATAAAAATCTAATTGATAATATTATTAATTGATTTTTGTTAATTTTAAATATGCTGTCAAACTTTTATCTTTAAATCAAATATTTGAATAGTGTTAAAAAGTCTGGTATTTAAATTTATTAAAATTTTACAAATGATGTTATATATATATATATATATATATAACAAGTTTAATCGAATAAAACAAAATAAATTTCTAGCATTCCTCATCATCTTCGAATAAAATGAAGGTTTCTTTTAACTGGACGACGAAATTAATTATTGGGAAAACAACATTAGTAATAAAACCACAATAATGAGATTGAAAATAAAAATGTTATAGATTTTATGCGAAAATTTTATAAAAAAAGTTATAGAAAATAATATAATAATTAAATAACCACAGTAATTGAGATGATGATTATAATCTTTAAAAATTTTATATTCAATGTTGAAAGGAATCTTTGAATATTTAATGAATTGAAATTCTTTCCAATAGAATTATCCTATAATCATTATTTGAAAAGGCTAATGAGTGTTTGTACAAGTGGTTGGGATTCAAAAATTTAAGTTGGTACAACACACAGTCGATCGATCTGAATGCCACACGAAACTACCAGAGTGGTTAACCAAAATTTTCTTTAAAATTTCAATATGAAATTGTCGGAACCGTCTTTCGGTTGGGCCCCGGAATTGGGCTTCGACTTGGAAAATGTGGATTGGGAGTCGCCACCGACCATTTTAAAACGAATTTAGGTGGGTCGGACACCATCTTACCTGATCTGCGTTGTACCAGAAACGTGTCGGGTTCGAGAGTCGGTTACGGTCAAGGAAGGATTAGCACCCTTGAACCGCCCTTTCAGTACCAATTAATTTATCGGTTGTCTTTAATTGCGAATATTAAAAATTTAAATTAAAATTTAAAAATCCGATTCGAGTTACTTACCTTCAATTGATAAAAATACCCCTAAAACATTAAAAGTATTATAAAAAATATCACAACTATCTTCCTACATCTACCCTAGAAATAATAACAATAAACCACATGTATTATTGAGGGAAAGCATATACACTACCATGCAATATATATATATTATGAAACACGTAAGGCACAAAAAAAAGGAATATGAAATGCACAATTGGACAACTAACCTGCAAAATAATTAAATATATATATATACATAATGTGAAATGCACGCACAAAAAATAATGTTAATATTATATGAAATGCACACCGCACGAAATCAATAATAAAATATGTAAAATGTGTATATTACCTTAAATGCACACAACACAAAAACAATAATGGCCCACTAGTTTTAATATATAGGTATGCATTTGATGTTGTGCAAATTCAAAACAAAAAAAAAGGAATGAAACATTTGTTACCAAAGATTAAAAACAGAGACTGGGTGCTTCGCTGCTTTCTCACCGGGAAAGGAACGACCTTCGTTTGTCGCCGTTATCTGGTAGCCATTCAACGCCAAACTTTAAAGGTATGTCGTTTTCGACACCGGTAACTTGGATCTGGCCTTGGTTTTGCAAGGAACGCCTCCGAACGGTATAGATCTACTGTTAAAGGTCGCGGGTTCTTTGCTTTCGGTCTTCTCTCTATTTTTCGAATGATTTTTTTTGTGTAACTCGCTTCGAATGGATCTGGGTTCTCCTTCCTCCCCCTTTTTGTCCCCCCCTGTGTGTGATTTTATAGTGTTTTACAAAGTCTATTTTTAGGTGTTTAAATTCTTGTAAAACACTGATGTTATGGTTCGTTAGTGATGCTCGCGAGATCCCTGCGCCAGATGGTTCGGGATTGAGGCGTGTAGCCGTGAAGATCGGTGGGTTGTTGCGACACGGTGTTTGTGAGAAAAGATGGAAGCACGAGTTGTTTGCATTTGGTCTTTTGGCCTGTAACCAAACAAAAATATATATTAGTATAATGTATATTATAAATGTATAAGATAAATATATGTGATGCATATTTAGGACGAAATGACGTGTCTACAGAAATGATCATTTGTAAATAAATACTCATGCTAAAATAATTCAACCACAATTTAAATAAAATAACTTTCAACCAGGAGCTCCCAAAAATAATAATTCAATTTATACAAACCATTGTTTAAAATAAGTTACGACTCGAATATACAAAACATAGTTTACAAATATACATGCCCTCTAAAGATGGACTCGAGACATACTCTACACTAGTCTGCTATAGATCACTGCTGGCAAAAAGGTCCTCTGGCTGCTTCTTAACTAACCTGCGTAAGGAAACAAATTCCAAACGCTGAGCTAACTAGCCCAGTGCCACACTAACAATTAAGCCATACTAAAAGTGTTCATGTTATGTTCAAGCTAACTGATAATAATGAAATAGTGAGAATACTTGTATACTACACTCTCTACGCTATAGTAGACATCATGGTGCGGTTGAGGGTTCTGCAGCTCAAAGCTCTCGTACCCCTCTAGTCTATTGAGGATGATTACCCAAAATCTCTGCTTTTGTCAACACCCTTGACTAACCCACCCCTCACGAGTGTCGGGCCTTGGCCCTAGTTAGTCATTTTAAAGTGCCTTGCGCACTGCCTATGGATATCCAGACTAATTATATACTTCGACATCATAATCTTATTAAAGGAACTCGTGTGTCCTGTTTGTTTCCCGAGAATCAATCTAGGCTAGTTTTATGTCCCCTAATCTATCTAATTTCTAAATGTAATTAAGAATTATTCTTGTTCTCACTTAATATTTTATTGGAAGTTTACCCAATTTGAAGCATATTATAAGTCTACGGCCATCCGTATACCATTATAGCCTATTTGGCCCAATTTAGGTAGGGGTTTCGAAACCAACCTCAGGAGTTTTGAAACCTTAGAAAATTATTAACATTCTGGCCAGGGGGTTTCGAAACCTCTGCAAATTCTTACATTCTAAACAAAAGGTTTTGAAACTAGCCAGAGGGGGTTTCGAAACCTCTTTTGCAACTTGAAATTTTTACACGTTTAAACACTTCAAAACCCTCACAAAACCATGTCAACATTTCCAATTGACCTATATAAGTTTATACATGATAGAATGAATCATAAAGGGGATTAAAATAAATTAAATAACATTAAATGCTAGAATTTACCTTGGATGATCATACAAGCTTCCCAACATAAAATGTCTAGCTTGAATGCATTCTAAAATCTCACAATTGGTATGAAAAGGTTGTAAATGTACCTTGTTTCTTTGGCTTCTAGAAGCTCTCTCAAATCAATCAAGGGTCAACTTTTCTTTCCCTATTTATTTTGAGCTATCTCACATCTCCTTCACTAAATAAATGTAAGAAAAAAGTGGTTACTAAACCAACTAAGCTCTTGGATTAAAGCTAAGGGTGCTCTACATAACTTGGATATACTATAACTAAGCTTGGATTCATGGATTCCCTTAAATCCCCATAAAACTCATTTTTGAAAACAAATTCTAAAACTTGAAATATGCAGCTTAAAACAAAGCTTGAAGGATGGAGAAAAATATTCTTTCCTTGGTTACAACAACTAAGCTTGAATCCTTAAAACTTTTCACTTAAGAGAGGAAGAAGAAAAGAGAAATGATGATGATGAAGAAGAAGAATATGAGTGTTTGGTGGGAAATAGGGAGTGGTTCACGAAAAAAACATAAAATAGGGGGAGTTTTCAGCCTTTGAAATAAGAAATGGGTAAATTACACTTTTGGTCCCCCTATTTTCTATTTTAACAAAAACTCATCACTCTTCAAAAATTATTTTGGGCCTAAATCAAGCCCAGATTCAACTAAACTTGGTCCCTTGAGCTCCAATAATGGGTCTCGAGTTAACCTGAACTACTAACCCAGGTTTCGGGGTGTTACAACTCTCCCCTCCTAATAAGAAATTTCATCCTTGAAATTTACCTGGACAGAAAAAATACAGATACTAAAGCTTCATGTCTTTCTCAGTTTCCCAGGTAGCTTCCTCAACCCCATGATTTCTCCAAAGTACTTTTTCTAAGGGAGTCCTCTTGTTCCTCAATCTTTCACTTCCTTGGCTAGAATTTTGATCGACTCCTCCTTATAAGTCATGTCAGGGTTCAGCATAACTTGCTCTAAAGATAGGACATGAGATGGGTTGGAACAATATCTTTGAAGCATGAACACATGTAACAAATCATGAATACGTTCCAACTTTGGGGGTAATGCTAAACAATAGGTTACTGGTCCAATTCTATCAACCAGCTCATAGGGATCGATAAAACGCAGAGTCAACTTCCCTTTGCATACAAACCAAAGTACCTTCTTCCAAAGAGACACCTCAAGGAATACTTTATCGCCCACAACAAACTCGTTCTTTTTCTTTTCAAATTCACATAAGACCATTTCATATCTGATGCCTCCTTTAGTCCATTATGAATTTGTAACGACCCATACCCAGTCCAAGTGTTCGAGCCGGATACCTGAGCGTACATTAGGTTCTAATCGTATTGGATAGATCAAGATCCACATTACACACATTTTGTGAAAGTAAACAAATTAAAATATATTATTATTCATCACATACAACATTCAATGTAACTAACATGCAATTAAATCTCAATTAAACATGCAAACATTATATTTAAATGTTTAGGGGTATTTTGGTCATTTTACATCACATAATAAATCAACAAGTCAAATTTCCTAATTAAGGTTACTATATGTTAAACAATGTCATAAGGAAGAAGCACACAAAATTTCATACCAATCGGACATCAAACAATCACTAAGTTGATCATGCAAGATTAGGGACCTAAACTTAAATATACAAAACTTATGTACCAAACAATGACATGCAAATGAGGGTTCCATTATGTAATTAAGTGTGTTAAAGAAGTGATCACTCAAATCTTATCAAATTCCAATTTTAAGAGTTTAAGTAATTAAGCAAATCAATTCTTGGGTTAACTTGAACTCACATAATCATTCAGGGGTCAAATTAGAATTTAAGAATACTTCAGACCTTTAATGAATGCAGTTTCACCATTTTTCATCGAGAAAAAGAGCGAAGAGATCGATCATTTTGAAAATGGATCGATTCTTTGCAAAACAAAAAGTTTGGGATCGATCCTTTCCCTTAGGGATCGATCATTTTTTTGAAAAATTACATATTCGCTATGAACATGCATATTCACCCACATAAAAGTAATCATGGACTAGGAATATGCTTGGACACTATTCAACCACTTCATACATGTCAAAACAAAGGTGTAGCATGCTCTATAACACAAGTCAACACATTAATCAAGGATTTGGCACCAAAAGTCAATAATTGCATAAAAGTTCATTTCAAGCACAAGTCACCTACTCATTTTTGGCATTTAAGGTCGTTTCATGAAACCTAAGAGTCTAACACATTTAGTTTACCAAGTTACAATTAACTAAACACTCCAAATACTTTTTTAGGGTCTAAATCAACATTTGAGTAATCTCATGCTTCAAGCAACATGTTCATACTTATAAATCCAATGTCAACAAATCAAAACAACATCAAATCTCAAACGTAAATCCACTTATTACAAACTAAAATCCATCATTATAAGTCCAACAAAGTGAATAATAAGTATAAGTCCAAAACGTCCCCAAATTGCCACACAAAGTTTCCAAAAACCACACACGTATAGTTGTATGCCTTACCCTTGCTTGATCACACCGATGCCAAGCTACTCGCCTCCAAACTTGATTCTAATCCTCTAAAAAATGTTAACAACGAATGTGAGCGTATAAACCCCAGTGAACGACTAACATTCAGAGCAATGCACATAACCAAGATAAAGATCAATCTTATATGTTCATATGTAACTTGTTCCTTACTTTACACATATAATTCAACATCTCATACTTGAATGATCAGCTAATATTTTCCAAATCATTTGATTTCCAGATTAAACAAACATCAAAGGACCATATAGTTCAAAAGCAATCACAAACACACATGCACAATTACCTTCCTTGATAAGTCACACAATCACACACATTTTTTCCATTTTAAAATCAATGGCTTTTGTTCGAAACACAACTCACTCATTGGATAAACGGACTCCATACAACTCCCATTTTGCTTACGGACTCACGTAGATCCAAAACCAAAAATTACATAGTAAACTCAACGCCCAACCTTACCCCTTATCTTCTCGGAGTAAAACTTAACGTACCATTCGAACCTCGTATAATCCCGAATCACACACTAATACAAAATACATAGAGTACTCTTTCCTAGGAATGCCTTTCATATCCAAAGGTCCTACTAAGAACAATAGCCAATTAATCCAATTCACCAAGAGAGGTTGTCAATGATGCATAGTATTCACATATCGATTCAAATACACTTTGAAACACACTTACGGATTTGGTTGTCATGATCAACCCACATATTTGTACAGTGAGAAATTTCAGCTCATTTAATTCACATTCAGAATATATATAGATTTTCACAAAACCGTTTCTAAAATTCTATCCATCATTTGCAACACATCACATTCTCATTTCCAACGTAAGTGGCATCATATGTAAATCTACATAATTCATATTCCATCATCAAAATTAACCAAATAACACATATATCGGAATTACAATGTAACACTATACAACCTCGACCTTGAGCCATGTTCATTTCCTAAGAATGAGAGCCACTCACCTTACTGTCCGAAAATGCTTTCAAACACTACCTCAACGTTTAACAAACTCAAAGAACCAAGTTTTCTCAACCAACAACACTGAAAACCTTTCTGAAATGTCACTCTGGAATCTCCAAATCGACACCTAACTCAACTAGAACCGTACAAAACAACATCTACAAACCTAAATTCCCGGATTCCCAAAAATACAAAAAATTGATATTATTTTCAAGAAATCAACATCCAAATCATTTGCTATTGAAAAACTGATTTAATATGATTATAATCACTCCAAAAACAACTCAATTTCATTAAGAAAACCTCAAAAATCAATTCAATAAATCAACACATTAATTAGCTCCAAAAAGCAATTAAAATATTAGAAATCCTTTAAATTAAATCAACAATTCAATAGAATCATTAACACTTAGTCACTTGCCCTCGAAGCTTGAAAGAAAACCAAGTAAAAGATCCTTATCTTGCTGGAAAATATATTGAAATTGACATCATCAATGGAACTCCATTATGATCAAGCTTTAAAAACAAGAAGAGAAGAGAAGAGAAACTTAAGAATTAAAATCAAGATTGAGATGAATGAATTTAGAAATCAAGAAGAAAAAGAGAAAGAATTGATCAGCTTGTTTGGGAGAAAATGAGAAAAATGGAGGAAGTTACCAAAATGCAAAATAAGAATGAAATAAAAAGCACGTGACTGAAAACAAGTTAATAAGGAAATATAATTTAGATTAAAATGGAGGAAGTTACGGGAAGTTACCAAAATGAAAAATAAGAAGGAAATAAAAAGCACGTGACTAAAAACAAGTTAATAAGGAAATATAATTTAGATTAAAATGAATCAACATGGAAAAATGGTAAAAAGGGAAAATTAAAACATTTTAATTTAGGAGGGAAAACTCTAAACATAAGCCTTGGTATAATTGCTTCATAGAATTTGAACATTGTGAAAATTTATAAAATGATCACCGAAATTATAATTTCCAATCCATTCAATTCGGCCACCAAATCATTTAATTAAACTTTCATACTTAAAATTAATCATCTAAAATCACTTAAAACCTTTCCAAAAATATTTTTTAAAACAAAAATATAAATTTTAGAAATTTTCTTCATTTTTATCGAAAATCCAAAAATCAATATGAAACTGACCTTAACTACCAGACCCAACTTTAGGACGTTATAGAATTGTTATTATCTTTTCCTCAGTTTCTCTAATTAGATCTGGTCATACTATTTTTCCTTCACTAAGATTGGTTCAACAGAGAGGAGTTCTACATTTACGCCCATACAAAGCTTCGTACGGGGCCATTCGGATGCTCGACTAATAACTATTATTGTACACTCCACTAAAGGTAGGTGATCTTCCTAACTACCTTCAAAATCAATAACGACGCATTTAAGCATGTCTTCAAGAATCTGAATAGCGCACTCTGACTGACTGTCTATCTGAGGGTAAAACGTGGTGTTGAAATGAAGTTTGGTACCTAGGGAAAGATGAAGAGCTTTCCAAAATCGAGAAGTGAATCTAGGGTCTCTGTCTGAGAGGATTGAAGTCAAGAATCCATGCAATCTCACTATCTTGTGAATGTAGAGTTGCACTAGCCTCTCCAAGGTGAAGTTCATTCTAATCGGTAAGAAGTGAGCAGACTCGGTCAAGCGATCCATTATCACCCAAACTGCATCATGCTTGTATCTTGTTATCAGCAACCCAGTCACAAAATCCATAGTTATTCTGTCACACTTCCACTGTGGTATTTGAATCGACTGGAGTAACCCCAAGGGAATTTGATGTTCCGCCTTAACTTGCTAGAACGCTAGACATTTTACAACAAATTCAGACACTTCTTTCTTTATCCTCGGCCAAAAGTACAAGAGTCGAAGCTCTTGGTACATCTTATTACTACCATAATGGACGAAAAACATACTACAATGGGCTTCATAGAGGATCCTGTTACGCAACTACTCATCATTGGGCATACAAAGATGAACCCTAGAATACTACATATCTCCATCTCGTAACTCAAATCATGGGGCCTCACTTTGGCAGACTTGCTCCACTTGAGCTCTTAAACAACTGTCAGAACTTTGTAGTCTTTTAAGTTCATTCACTAACTCGGGTTCTACTTGGAGCTCGACTAATAGACCCCCATCACTAGAAATACTCAGGCGTGCTAATAAGGCTTTCAGTTCTGACATCAACTTTCAACCCAGCGTATATACTACGACGTTTGCTTTTACTGGTTGGTAATTGATAACACAGTCATAGTTCTTTAACAACTCAACCCATCTAAACTGCCTCAGGTTTAATTCTTTTTTGGTGAGAAGATACTTACTCTTGTGATCGGTGAAAATGTGACACTTCTCCCCAAAAAGATAGTGCCTCCAAATCTTGAGCGTGAAGACTACGGCTGTAAGCTCTATATCATGGGTGGGATAACTCTGTTTATGAGGTTTAAGCTGACGGGATGCATAAGCTACTACCTTTCTCTCCTACATCAGAATGCATCCAAGGCCTTTTAGCGAAGTATAAATATACACGATGAACTCGTTTCCTGACTCAGGCTGGGTTAAGACTCGGACTTGGGTCAAAAGAGTTTTCAACTGCTCGAAACTACCTTGATGATTCTCACCCCACACAAACAATAATCCTTTTTGAAGCAACTTAGTCATCGGGGCTGATATCATCGTAAAACCCTTTACGAAATGACGATAATAGCCCGCAAGACCTACGAAATTACATACCTCATCAACGCTCTTGGGCAGCTCCTACTCGAGTACCACTCGAATCTTCTGAGGATTAACTCGAATGACATCTGCTGCCACTACATGTTTTAAAAATGAAATCTCAGATTACCAAAATTTACACTTTCCAAACTTATCGAACAGTTGACTATCTCGAAGGGTCTATAGAACTATATGGCACTGTCAGATATGCTCATCTTATGATCGTGAATATACCAAAATATAATCAATGAATACCACCGCAAACTAATCCAAGTACGGGTGGAAACATGAGGTCTATGAATGCTGCCAGGGCTTTAGTGAGTCCAAATGGCATTACAAGGAACTCATAGTGATTGTATCTTGTCCTGAACACTGTCTTTGCTATACCTACTTCCTTAACCTTTAGATGATAGTACCCATATCTCAGTTTGATCTTAGAGAAATTACACGCCTCCATGAGCTGATCAAAAAGATCATCGATTCTATGAAGAAGATAAAAATTCTTAATGGTCAACTTATTCAACTGACGGTAATCGATGCACAACCTCATTGATTCATCATTCTTCTTGAGGATATTTGGCCAGATAAACCATTTCTCAAAAAAATCTTCAAATTATGACTTAAATTCTTTTAGCTTTGTCAGTGCCATGCGATAATGAGCAATGGACACCGGAGCGGATCTTGGTGTTACCTCTATGCCAAACTCTAACTCTCAGTCTAGCGGTAGGAACTCCTCCGAAAACACATATGAGAAGTCTCTGAAGGTTCATATGTCCTCGATCCTCTAAACTGTACCTCTAGTATCAACTATATAAGCCAATAAGGATTCACAACCCTGATCTAACATCCTTTACACGTTAAAGGCTGACACTACCCTTGTACTCTGGGGCTTCTTACCAAACATCACTATTCTAGTCCCATTCTCTTTCCTAAGTTTGAGCCGTCGAATCTTACACGTCAAATTCACATCGTGCTTCGACAACCATTTTATACCCAAAATTATATCAAATTCTCTTAATGACAGCTACATAAGATCGATAGAGAAAAGTTCTCCTTGAATTTCCACCGGACATCTATGATAGATCTTGTCCTCTATTACATCTAAACCTAAAGGGCTAGACACTTTAACCCCTATCCTGAGATTCTCGTTTGGAATATTTCTCTCTTAAACTAAGTAGTAACAGATATAGGAATTGGTAGATCCTAAGTCAATTAACGCATTAACTGGAAGAGAAAAAACTATAAAAGTACTTGAAATTATATCAGTGATGTCGCAATCCTCATGCCTAAGATTGCATACTGACGAGCGATAACTCTAGGCTCAACATTGGCCCCATATCAGCCTATACTCCTACTTGTCTGACCCGATGCAGAACTCCCACCTCTCTAGGGTTTTCTACCCCTTTGTACCGACGGTGTTGACATCTGATTCGAAACTGGTGCCATATCCAGTGCCTCTAGGCAATCTTTGATAAAGTGGTCCAAAGAACCATAGAGGTAATAACCCCTAAATCCCTAACGACAAACCCCCACATACCTTTTGGCCACAAACTGAACAAGCAGGCTAAGACTGTGTTCATGTTTTGTGAGTACTAAATATGGACGTGAAATATGTGCAAGTATACATAATCGAACAAGTAATAAAGTGATGAGTGAGTATTGTCTCCACAGGGATTGGTGGAAATTACAAAGTTTAACCAAAGCAAAAACACTACTCTATCTATGTATAGTTAGTAATGGTATGCACTAATGATGGATGTCAAGGCAATAGATATTGGTGGGGATGGAATAATGGTATGATGTGGCAGCAAATGGTAATGTTGAGGCAAAATGGATGTAAATGTAGTGGAAACAGAGCAAATTATAAGGTGAAAATAAAAATAGTACCAAGGCAACATAAAATGGTAAAAACAACAAATAAATGAAATGACTTGACAATCCTCACAAGGGAAACTACTTTAGAAATGAGTGATGGGGAATGATTTAAGGATGCTAAAACTTATCTCTCTAGCAGATTTAATATATCTAAGCTTCACTTGCTCGACAGAGTTTGCTGAAAGTGCTCCCGCTATCTCTAGACAAAGGAACTTAATAGAATAGAATGCCACGACATCTCCTCTCAGTCTCAACTATGGCAGCATATACTATTGATAAAAACTACCCCTTTTAGTCGTTGAAATCCTATCTTAGTCTCTCTCAAGCACTAAGGGATTAGGATATAGTACTACTATGTCCGATTTAAGCTTAATTAAACTACTATATCCCAATGTTTATGTGGATCTTACTCGTGTTTCTCTTGAATACTCCAAACATTAATGACTAAGTTTCTCTCGAACACCTAGCCTTTATCTAAGTAATGGAAACTCACATGCCTCCTATAAACTTAGAAGATGAAGCCTTCATAAGCAAAACAAGTAAATGCAAAAGATAAACTTCAATCTACCATTAAAACAAAATCAAGCATCCATAAAATCAACCCTGCCAAATAAGGTTAGTTTATGGTGGGGCTCGAATATTCGATGAAATAAAACATCAAAATATTTATTCCAAACAACCCAACTAAAATAAATGAAAGAAAACAACAAAGGGATGGATGAAAAAGCTTTCGAAGCGAGTTGCTAGAGCACCCTTTGGGCACCATGAACTGCCTTAGCTCACTAGCTCCTCTCGGACGCCTAGCTCACCACTCTATCGAGCTTCACCAATGGAGGAACACCACCAAGAAGATGGATGAAAGAAAACGATGGAGAAGATGAAGAAATTCAAGCTGTCGAGTGTGAATGTGTAACCTCATTTCCTCTCTCATGTGAGGTGTATTAAATAATAAGAAAATATCTAAGGGTATTCATGGGATTTAACACTAAAATATACCCATCATACCCCTAGAGTCACTCCTTGGGCGTGATGTCTACCCTCACATGTGGCAATGGTCCCCAGTAAGCGATTATAACCATCAGACACGTACCTAGCAAGCTATCAATTTATAACAATATCTTTTTGTCCTTTTCTGCACCATAAATACCAAGCCATTTCTATCTGTTTCACAACGTGTGATGCCACGACTTTCCTTCCCAACTCACCCCTTTTCTTGTTATTTTCATGCACATCACTAAAAATTGTACCTTCCTTCTCATACAACACCTTAACAACATAAAATAACACAACCACCACAAATGCAATGATAAGAATCTACATGCATCTAAAATGACCTAAATAAGCCCTTAAAAACAATAACTTAAGTGAAAAAGGCCTTGAAAGTAGCATTTTTAGGGAGTTATCACACACTTAAACTTAATTTATTGCTTGTCCTCAAGCAGTAGATAGCAATTAACACAAATAGAATGTCATGGCAATTTTCAATAGCAAGATAGTCAAGACAAAAATCAAATTTCAACCCTCAGAAAAATTAGGCTCCAACATGCTAGACATATCAAGAATTCAAGTACTTTTGCCTAGGTCAAGATTCTTTGTGGGTGTGTGATTGTATCCAATATATACTTAACAAATTTAAGCAATTTCTAATTGAGTCTCGTAGTTTTGCTTTAGCATGACTTATTCATTTAGCACATTCATACTGCCTTTTTTACTTAATATATATATATATATATATATATATATATATATATATATATATATATTGTTTTATAATGCTATTATGAGAAGAGTCAGCCCATCACATCTACTCTCCCACACTCTACGTGGAAGGGAGCATACCTTCCACCCCCAAGCTAGTCAAGTAGAGTCATCTTGTGACTACTTTCATTCACTCATATGCATATGACTGTCATTTATTAAATAAAGTTAAAGGCACTTCCACAATAAAGAAGAGTGTCCATCTACATCTATATTTATTCACAATTTCATATATAATGGAGTTCTCATTGATTTATCATTTCAGCACAATACCAAATTCAATTCCAAGGCTAACCAGAGTTCCTTCATAAAAATTTCCTAAATTTATTAAGTATAGAGAACATACAAGTCGTGTACAAATAGTTCACAAAGCATCAAGCCCTAAAGTCAGTTCTATCATTCTCAACAGTAATTTACATTCAATTTCTAGCCTAAAAAGTTCATCATCATCGGGTATCACCAAAACATTTCATCTAACTATCCTACCATTTACTGATGTCATGGCATATTTTTATGCTAATACTGTAACACCCCCAACCCGTATCCGACCCGGATACGAGTCCGAGGTGTCACATCAAAACCTTTACTTGTACATTATAATGAAAATTTTCCAACTTATATACAATAAAACTGTATAATTTATACCATTTCAACAAAAAAGTTTACAAAACTTATCAAAGCATAAACAATTCAAATCTTTTGTTACAGGCCAAGTACATTCCATATAACAAAATACATATGGTACAAATACTTTTCTGGTCTGATCTTGGGAAAGGAGAAGCTGACCTGTCTTGCTTATCACTGTTCCTTTTCTTGCTTCGGAACCTACGTGTGAAACATTCACACGCTAAGTCGATGACTTAGTGAGGCATATAAACATATAATGTAAACTTAAATATCTAATAAATTATAAACATTTCATACAATATTATCATATAAAACCATATAACATTTCATGTAACAAATACATACATATACATATATCATCATCCACATAATTATCGTTATCCATATTATTATCATTAGCCCCATTTAACATATAATCTTGTACTTATCATTTATACATCATGTACGACATTTCATAAAGCAACACACCTATCAACACATCACATACTACTTATTTATATTATTTCTTTTAATAGCCCATGTGCACTTATGAGAACTAAAGATATATAAGTACATTGAGGTTGTGCACATATGTTGTCACCACATCTCGTATAAAGTCTCACTAGGGGCATATAAAATTTTTCCCGAATGACCTCGTATATGTCCCGAAGGACCTCATATATATCCCGAAGAACATCATAGAACCCTCAACTCTTGGCATGCCAACTATACCCTAGCTCTAATATCATATAACATAGGCATTATCATTTAAAACAATTCTTATAACTCATATCACAAAGGCATATGATCTCAAAGCTTCTTATCACATGGCTTATGTAACATTTTTGTATAGTCTCATAGTTTATATCAGTTTCTCATATTATCACATATTCACATAGTCAATCAAATTATCGTATATACATGTACTCATGGAGTTCATAACATTTCTTGTGTAATCACTTATACTGTATCATATAACTTACACTTTGTTCTCTTATGTTCACATACATCATATAATTCCTTAGCACATAGCTTATATCATATGTTCCTATAATCCCTTATATCCATTTTATATAACTTATATCATCTTTTCATGTACTCATATAGATAATTTATACCAGTTCACATGGTTTATCACACTAACATGTACTCATTTTCATATAATCTATATATTAATGCTATATAAATTATATCCTAGTTTCACCTAATCATTATATCATATTTCTTATATACTAATTTCCTATATTCCCTTAGTTCAGTTTCACATGGCTTGTCACATAGACATATAATTTCATATGATTTCCTAGATTTTTATTCTATATTTCATATCACATAGGAATCTAACAAGTTTTAGATCATAGTTTCATTTAAACATATAGTCCTCCCTATATGGTTTATCTGACATGTTCGTATACTCATTTATGTACATGTCTCCTAATTGATATAATATTCTCATATTATCCTATAAGTCAATAATACTTATTTTATCTCAATTCTCATTTAATCATTTAATTATATTATAATAGTTCACATAGATTATCACAATATCATGTACTTGCCTAGCTCAAATTCACATTCCTTATATCACATTTTTCACATACTTATTTGAACTTATTTTACTGTCTTGTGTTATTACCTAGGCATATAATCTCATATGT
This sequence comes from Hibiscus syriacus, assembly GCF_006381635.1. NCBI lineage: Eukaryota > Viridiplantae > Streptophyta > Magnoliopsida > Malvales > Malvaceae > Hibiscus > Hibiscus syriacus. The sequence goes on along the minus strand of NW_024062925.1, from coordinate 69,558 downwards.
CCTATCTAATAACATATTTTATATATGCATATAATAACTTATTTCATAACATATAGCTTATGGTTTATTGTATTATATTCATATAAATCATATAACATATAATGCATACAAAGTATATTCACACAATACAATCATAATCATTATTCTACTCATACAATCATATAGTTAGAGTGTCAGAAACAGACTTGTCACAAGTCTAATTTCCATCAAATCATATTAAATACTAGTATGCACTCATCTTAGCCTCACTAGTCCAGGTAATACACTTATCTCTTTCTTGATCGATCTTATCTTGTTGACTCATCCGATACTTACTTTCGTTCGATATCTACACAATGGTACATTTTAATACGAATATTAGAATTCTAAACATTATAAATCGATCGTCAATAACCTAAGATAACTAAAGTGCTTATTTCACATTTTTACATTGAATAGTATCGGTACCCAAGGTATGGAACCGATACTCCCCTACTGTGGTAACGATACCGAGCCTTGGTATCGATACCCTTTCCCCGATTCTGGAATCCTTATTTCAAAATGGTATCGATACTTGCCTTAAGGTATCGGTACCCTTGGTATCAATACTACCCTTTAGTTATCGATACTCCTTGAGTAACTTATCCAATTTTGGCTTATGGTATCGCTATTGTTCAACCATTATCGATACCCCCTACTCCAAATATCAATCGTTTACCTTTGAAGTATCGGTACTGGATGAATCAGTACCGATACTCCTTACCCAGAAGTCACTCTTTTAACCCGAAAATCTACCATACTCAACTAAATTCCTCATTTTTACCCTTCTTTTAAGTCTTTAAACTCATCCATACTTATTCAAATCAACTTATGTCACTTTAACTTATCTTAACATCCAATATATAACTATTATACTTGAATTCAATAATACTACCTATTTATCAACATGTTCATAATCCATTTATGTCTTCAAAAATCTCTTGTTCTTACTGATGACAAGTCAAATATGACTTAAAAATTCATTTACAACTTCTTCCTAAAAAATTCACTTTAAAACCCTTATATTAAATCTCTCTTGATTTGAAAATCCTTTAGTTTCTACTTCTCATATAGCTTTCTTAACACTTCAAGAACCAAAACCATCTTTAAAATGAAAGGAATAATCAATAGAAAGCACACTCATCTTATACAACAACTCACGGTGGAGAGGAGAAAGAAAGAAGAAGAATATAGAAAATTCTAGATATCACTTATTCTTCCTTTCCCTTTTTCCCACATGTATATATAATACCCCACTTATGAATTTTAAATTAATTCTTGCTAAAGACCCTTTTTGCCCTTCATTATCTCATTCTTTTCCAAATCAATTCTAGAAAAAATAATTACAATTAAGTCCCTAAACATTTTAATTTTTTGAATTTAGACATCAAGTTTTAAAAACTTACGTTTTATTCAGTAGTCTGGTTTTTGAGATGTTACAAATACTATTATGTCATGCATAAGGGAAGCATTGTCCTCAATGCTTAAAGAGAATTAATTAAGAAATGAAACTAAATGCCATACTATGAAATGTAAAATGAATACAAAAGGAGGTACCCCATTTTTTCCGGTGATGGTGTTACAGTGGAGGTACTAGCAACTCCTCGTCTTGTCCTCTTGTGGAGTGTTGCATGGCTAGAATCATAAGAAGTTGAATAATAATGGGCAACATTAACACGTCCGATCGAGGTGTTTGTGTGACGGCTGCTTCGGTGAGCGGGAGAAGGTTCAGGTGTAGGAACGGGACTGGGGCTTTTTTTTAGATGGTACCACTGGAGAGTCCGGAGTCGGAGACTGTGGGGGATTCTTGAATCGGCTCATCAACAGAAGGGTTAACATCATCGGGCTCAGGAGATGTCTCAAAATTAAATGCTAGCAAACTTTCATCAGGGAACCCTGGGAAATTCCGTTCAATGAGAGGAAACATTTCTTGAAATATGGCTTCCACCACAGCATCCCTGTGCTTAACATAACCAAAGAAATTTCTTATATCACCATGTAAAGCATGAAAATGAGTCTGTGTCTGATGGGTAGCTTCTTCGAGAGTAAGCATTCTTGCCTTGACATTGGATGGTGTATCATCCACAGACTCTTCATTAATAGTTGCCTTAGACTTTGGGTTTTCCAAACCCAACAGTAATGGCAATCTAGCCCTAGTTATACCCGAAACACCATACAAAACTTCATCAAAAGAACTCTCACAAACTTTTTTCTTTCGACAAAAAACAATAATATGATTTGGAAAAACCAAAGCACTAGCTTTTCTTACCCAAGCATTCGTGCACTTGCTCAATAATAATTTTACCCATATCAATAGAATGTGTGACCATAATAGAATGTAAAAGCATTAACCAGGGGAGAGATACCGTTGTGTTGTGGGCAGTTGTCATGAGCTTATGCTTCGTGAAATGGTTCCAAAGCTTTGCTTGTGGTTGGAGGCGTTCACGATTTACAGAGTAATGGCTAGTCTGTTGGTCGTTCCAAGTCGTTTTTGAAAAGCATAAATCCTCTAAGACTCTATCGTATGTGGCACTTCCGGCGTCTTTGTCAAAGTTTGCATGTTGATCTTTAACACCCTACAATTGAAAATACCTATTAATGGAAGATGGTATGAATCGAATGTATTTACCTCGAACGTAAACTTCATGTTGGTTCGGTTTGGAAATATTCACATAGAACTCTTTCATCAACGATGCATTCATGGAGCTGAGGTGTCTGGTCCGAAACCACCATCTTGTTCATCAGTGAAAATGAATCCCAACTCAAAGAAAAGTTTACGATTTTTGAAGTTTTGAAATCTTTGCTTTACCGCGTCATCAACGAGCTGTTGAGGAATAGGGGCTTCGGCCTCCGTAGGGCTTGTTCGTACCGTTTTTGTGCCGGTTTGAGAGTGAAATGATGAAAAATTTAAAGCTTTATGTGGTTTCAATGGTGTCAGCTATGGAGGAAAAATGAGAGAATAAAGAGATGAAGAGAAAAAAAAGAATTTACAAACAATGATAGGACAGCTAGAGTGAGTGGATGGTTTAAGAGAAAATGAGTGGATGGGGGTAAATGTGTAGGTGGGAAAAAGAAAAAAGTAAACTGTAAGATTAATGTAATATGAAAGGAGAATGAAAAGAAAGAAGCAAAAATAAGGAAATAAAATAAATGAAATGAATAAAGTAAAAAGACTATTTTCCCCATTAATTTTTTTTTGTCTTTTCCTCCCTTGATAATCGTTCCTTTATACAATATCAGTACTAGTATGGTCCTACAATACAAAACAAATTGTAATTATTCAGGAAAAATAACTAAAAATAAAAATAAAAATGACAATAAAAAATAAATTCATTATTTATGCACAATCAACAAAATTCAATGACGTGGCATTGAAATTTGGTTCTCGGGCAGGCACACTCAAGCATCGTGCAAGTAAAACACCGACTTGTCTCACACAGGTGGAGTTCCATTGTAAATTTTCAGGCACTGACCGTTGACTTTAAAGATAGTTCCATCATCTATGTTCTTGATGTCAACTGCTCCATGGGGATAGACATAATGCACCTCAAATGGTCCTGACCATCGAGATTTGAGCTTCCCAGGAAAACGTTTAAGTCTAGAATTGTAAAGCAACACTTGTTCTCCAACATGAAAATGTTGTGGCATCAGTTTTTAGTCATGCCACTTCTTTATCTTTTCCTTTTATATCCTAATATTCTCATATGTCTGTGCCCTAAACCCTTCCAACTCATTAAGTTATAGTAATCTCTGTTCCCCAGCTAACTGAGCATCAAAATTCAATCTTTTAATAGCCCAATATGCCTTATGTTCGAACTCAACAGGGAGGTGACATGTTTTCCCACTAACCTGAATGGTAACATGCCTAGAGGAGTCTTGAACGTTGTTCTATACACCTAGAGTGCTTCATCTAACTTCGGTGACCAATCATTTCACCTTGGATTCACCACTTTTTTTTTCTAAAATTTGGTTTATTTCGTGGTTGAATCTTTCAGCTTGACCATTTATCTGTGGATGATATGTCATGGCAATCTTGTGACGGACTCCATACCTCCTTAATGCCTTGGCAATCAACTTGTTATCAAAGTTGGTTTCCTCATCACTAATGATGGCTCTAGGTACTCTAAGCCGAGTGAAGTATTCTTGTGCAAAAACTTGAGCACAATTTTGGAATCATTCTTCGATGTCGCAGTTGCCTCCACCCACTTGGATACATAATCCGTAGCAAGTAAGATGTATAGATTACCTCCATAAGATGGGAATGACATGAAATCAATGCCCCAAACATCAAATAGCTCAATTTCCAAAATGCCTTGTAGCGGCATTTTATGTCGCCGGGATATGTTTCCAGTGCGTTGGCATCAATCGTATGACTTGTAAAATGTCTGAGCATCTTTGAACAAAGTTGGCCAATAAAAACCTAGCTACAGAACCTTGGTAGAAGTCTTTGCTCCTCGAAAATGGCATCCACTAGGGGCCGTGTGAAAATGGTATAAAATGTCTCGTTTCTCCTCTTCATGTACACATCGTCTAATGAGTTGATCAACACAATGCTTGAAAAAATATGGCTCGTCCCAAAAATAGATCCTTGCATCATGCTTGATTTTTTTCTTGCCTTGGCTATTTAAATCAAAAGGCAGTATTCCACTAATAAGAAAATTAACAAGGTCAGCGTACCACGAGATTGTCGTGGCATATAAGATTTTCTCATAAGGAAATTCCTCTGGAATATCTACAGTGTCATGGAATTCAGAGTTGTTCTCTAGCCTAGATAAATGATCAACAACTTGATTCTCAGTACCTTTTACATCTACAACCTCTAAGTCAAATTCTTACAAAAGTAAGATCCACCTAATAAATCTAGGCTTGACATCCTTTTGTTCACTAAATATTTTATAGCTGAATGATCAAGTGTGAACAATAACTTTAATGCTTATTAGGTATGGTCTAAATTTATCAAAAGCAAATACCACGACAAGTAATTATTTCTCAGTGGTTGTATAGTTCAATTGTTCTTCATTCAAGGTATGATTAGCATAATATATAACATGAAAAAGTTTACCTTGGCGTTGCCCCAAAATAGCTCCTACGACATAGTCGCTCGTATCACACATCATCTTAAATGGTGATGTCCAGTCAGGAGGAACTACAATGGGTGTTGAGATCAATCGTTGCTTCAGCCTAGTGAATGCGTCGAGACATAACTCGTCAAACACAAAGGGTTGGTTTTGTTGAAGCAAAGTGCATAAGGGCTTAGAGATTTGGGAGAAGTCCTTGATGAATCTTCTATAAAAGTCAGCATGTCCAAGAAAACTCCTTATGCCATTGAAAAAAATTGCCAGTGGTAATTTTTCAATCACTTCAATTTTTGCTTTATCCACCTCAATGCCCTTATGAGATATCATGTGCCCTAATACAATGCCTTCAGTCACCATGAAGTTAAATTTTGTCCCAATTTAAGATCAAATCAGCCACCTCACATCTTTTGAGAACTTTTGCCAGGTTGCCAAGGCATCACTTGAAATTGTCTCCAGAAATGAAGAAATCATCCATGAATATCTCAAGGAAGTCTTCAACCATATCAGAAAAAATAACTTGTATGCAACGTTGAAAAGTTATCGGGGCATTACAGAGTCAAAAAGTCATCCTTTTAAAAGCGAAACTTCCATAAGGACAAGTGAATGTAGTATTCTCTTGGTCCTCTGGAGTGATGGCAATTTGATTGTACCTAGTATATCTATCTAAAAAGTAGTAGAATGTTTTGCCTACCAATCGATACAACATTTGGTCGATGAAGGGTGGAGGAAAATGGTCATTCTTTGTAGCTTTGTTGCGTTTACGATAATCCATACATATCCTCCATCCAGTGACAATGCGAGTGGCTAATAGCTCATTATCCTAATTTGTAACCACAGTCGTGCCACGTTTCTTTGGTACACATTGGACAGGGCTTACCCATTAGCTATTTAATATAGGGTAAATCACTCCATCATCAAGCTATTTCATAATTTCTTTTATTACCACTTTCTTCATAATAGGGTTAAGTCTTCGTTGTGGTTCTATCGAGTTGTCGTGTCATTCTTCGAGTAGAATCTTATGCATGCAAATCTTGGGACTAATTCCCTTCAAATCATCCATAGTCCAACCAAATGTTTTCTTATGCTGCATCATCACACTTAACAAACTTTGCTATTGGTTAGTAGTAAGGTTAGAGGAAATAATCACAGGTAAAGTATTATTGTTACCCAAGTAAACATATTTAAGATGCCCTGGAAAGGGTTTAAGCTCTAGGGTAGGTGCATGCAATAACGATGGCTTAGGAGGAATAAATTCATCAAAATTCAAGGGTTCAAAGTTCATATCTGATCTAGCTAGTAGTAAACTAGATTTTTCAACCCCAATTGGTAATTTGTCATAGTTATCTAAGCTTTCATCATCAATCAAACATTTCTTGTTTGCTAGCTAAATGAAACTGTTCTGGTTAAGGTGTTTGGTTTCTTCTTTAATTAATGATTTCAATTCAGACATGCCTTGCCATTCTTCAAGATCATCAGCATACTTGAGAGTACGAAACACATTGACAGTCACTAGCTGATCGACCACTCTCATGGTAAGTTCACCTTTTTTGCAATATATCAAAATTCAACCAGTAGATAGGAAAGGTCTACCCAGAATGATGGGTTCCTTGGCATCAACTTCATAATCAAGAATAAGGAAGTCGGCTAGAAACACAAATTTATCCACCCTTACTATGACATCATCGACTCTCTCTTCAGGTCTAACATGCGATCGATCGACAAGTTGTAAAATCACAGAAATCGGTCTCGTAACTCTTATGCCAAGCTTCAAGAATATGGACTTCAAGATTAAGTTCACACTTGAACCAAGATCACATAGTGCCTTTCCAACAAAAATTAGCTCCTATATAACAAAGAATAATGAAGTTGCCAGAATCATTTTGCTTTGGTGGCAACTTACTCAATGAAGAGAAAAATTCTGTTGCTATGGAAATTTTCTCATACTTCTCCACTTTCCTTTTCTTGGTGCAAATTTTCTTAAGAAAATTGGTATACATCGGCTTTTGTTCAATAGATTCCAAGAAAGATACATTGATATGGAGCTGATCAAGAATGTTCACAAACTTCTTGGACTGAACTTCGTCATTAGGCTTCTTCAGTCTTTGTGGGAAGGCTGGAGGGTGTAATATCCTAAATTTAGGATTGGTGACTAAAAAGTAAATTTTGAAAGTTTAGGGATCAAAATGTAAATTTGTAAAAGTTTAGGGACTAAAAATGTAAATTTTTAAAACTTATATTTTGGGTCTGTAATTTGAGTAGTTCAGCCCAAGAATATAATGTTTTAGAATTTCGATTTGAAGTTTGTATAAAAGTTTATTAAGTGATAAAGATCGGTAAAATATTCGGATAACCGTATTGAATCAAAAGTCTATAAAATTTTGAACGAATATATATTTGGGTTGGAACAATTATATGGATATTTTTAATTAGTGAAATTTAAGCTGTATGTGTGGAATTTGGTGAGAATTGCACTATAAAGTGAAATAGTGCAATTTAGTGATTAAAATGAAATTTTAGAAAATTGGAATTCAAAAAGAAAATTTGGGAGCTCATATTTTTAAAGTTATTTAATAATATTAAATTAGAGATAATGGAGTGGCATGGTTTTTATTTTAGAGGATTCATTAATGGAAATTTGGGTTTTTGGACCAAAATGAGTAAAAAAATTATTTATGAGTTTTAAAAGTCAAAATTGGGGGATTTTTACTTAGAAATTTCGGGAGAAATCTCTTCTCTTTTCGAGCTGCTGCTCGAAACCTCCGTAGCCAAGGTTAGTAAATTTTCTTTTTCACTTTTGGTCCATTTTTAGTGAGATTTAGGACTAAGTTGTGAAATAAGAAAATGATCTGCACCAAATTCTCTACAAATTGGTATAAGTAATACATTGTTTCATGTTAAAATGTGAAAATGGGTATTTTTGGTGGATGAAGGGGAAGTTGAATTTGATTAAAATAAGGTTGAATTAAGGTGTTAGCAGTGTTGAGGATTTAAAATCAAGCATGAAATTTGGTTTAAAACCATTAGAGGGACTAAATTGAAACTTTCGGCCAACATATGGGTTTATGGAGAATTTTATTTATTTATTTATTTTGACATGTAATTGAATGAGAATGGTTGGAATGGATTGGAAATGAATTTTGTTTGATGAATCAAGCTTGAAAACAAGTTGGAGATTATTAGGGGACTATTGTGTGATTTTTGGCCATAGTGAGGAGTCATTGGAAAATTTTATAAAAGTTTTCAAAGGTCTTAGATTGAATGTTAGAATGATCTTGGATGCTTGAAATTGTGCTTTGGGTTAAGTTGAATCATGATTAAGTGGTTAGGCGCTATTTTGCAAGACTTGAGAAATTAAAGCATAATTATGCAATTGTTGGAAATTAGTGTATTGTGCTGGAAATTTTGGTTTGAAAGTGCTCCCACTATCTCTAGTCAAATGAACCTAATAGAATAGAATGCCATGGAATATCCTCTCAGTCTCAACTATGGCAGCCTATGCTATTGATAAAGACTACCCCTTTTAGTCGTTGAAATCCTATTTTAGTCTCTCTCAAGCACTAAAGGATTAGGATACAATACTACTATGTCGGGTTTAAGCTTAAGTAAACTACTACTACTCATTGCTTATGTGGATCTTACTTGTGTTTATATCGAATACTACAAACATTAATGACTAAGTTTCTCTCGAACACCTAGTCTTCATCTAAGTAATGGACACTCTTATGCCTCCTACAAACTTAGAAGATAAAGCCTTAATAAGCAAAACAAGTAAATACAAAAGATAAACTTCAATCAACCAATAAAACAAAATCAAGCATCCATAAAATCAACCCCACCAAATAAGGTTAGTTCATGGTAGGGCTAGAATATTCCATGAAATAAAACATGAAAATCATTCATTCCAAACAACCCAACTTAAATAAATGAAAGAAAATAGTTAAGAGATGGAGGAAAAAGCTTTCTATACACGCTACCAGAACTCCCCTTGGCCACCACGAACCGCCTTAGCTCTTTAGCTTCTGTTGGACTCCAAGCCTACCACTCCTTCAAGCTTCACCAATGGAGGAACGCCACCAAGAAGATGAAGGGAAGAAAACGATGGAGAAGATGAAGAAATTCAAGCTGCCGAGTGTGAGTGTGTAACCTCCTTTCCTCTCTCATATGAGGTGTATTAAATAGTAAAAATATCTAAGGGTATTCATGGGATTTAATACTCCAAAATACCCATCATACCTATAGAGTCACTCCTTGGGTGTGATGTCTATCCTTACAGGTAGCAGTGGTCCCCAGCAAGCGGTTATAACCATCAGACACGTGCCTAGCCAACTGACAATTTATAATAATATATTTTTGTCCTTTTCTGCACCAGAAATGCCAAGGCATTTCTATAAGCTTCAGCAACGTGTGATACCATGGCTTTCCTTCTCAGCTCGCCCCTTTTCTTGCTATTTTCTTGCACATCACTAAAAATCACACATTCATCCTCATACATCACCTTAACAACATAAAATAACACGACCACCACATATGCAATGATATGCATCTACATGCTTCTAAAATGACCTAAATGAGCCCTTAAACAAACAATAACTTAAGTGAAAAAGGCCTTGAAAGTATCCTCTTTAGGGAGTTATCAGATTGTGCTCTCGATGAGCCCCCTGAACTCGCTACTAATGTGGTAACCAATGGATTCTTACGCTGATCTCACATACCACCTCTTTTCCCGCCTGATGCCCGGATCTACTATACTAGCCTGACAAGGCTCTCTAAGAACCCTAAGAGTTTCGTGCCCTCTTAGATGACTGAGATGGTCCAGATGACCCTGTTGTTTTTCTAACCTGTTCGAAAGTAGTACTTGCCACTGCAACTTCTGTAACACCTATATATGTACCTACATTTTCGTATACGTATATAAGTGTCACATTACTTTAAAAACGGTTTACCAAATTTGTATAGTCTTTAAAATTTTGTTGCAACTTAATTTCCATATAAATAAACATAATAATTAAGTATTCATTAAAACCACATCAAAAAATGTTATATTAAATTTAATTATATGCCAATAAGTTTACAAAAGGATCACTACCGTCCTATTGTTACTAGTGAGTCAACCTTGGTGAATGATATATGCTGCTACGGCTTCACCCCCTTACTTGGTTAATTCTGTTGCTACCTACGCGTGGAAATACACATGTTAAGTATATCTTAGTGTGCCATAATACAATAAATAACCTTTGTGTATCCATACATATTATATTTCCCATTTATCAAAATCATTTGTCATGATTCTTTTTTTTAATTTGTAACCTCCATTTCTTTTTATAATACACTATTGTGCACTTTAAACTATAACATCTTTTCTGGTGATAATGTACCCATATGCATTTCAATTATAGTATACTTTTTGTTGATAATGTACCCATATACATTTCAACCATAGTATACTTTTCTGTTGACAATGTACCCATATACATTTCAACTCTAGTATGCTCTTCTGTTGATAATGAATACATTTCAACTCTAGCACATTTTTCTGTTGATAATGCACCCATATGCATTTCAACTCTAGCATATTTTTCTGTTGATAATGTACCCATATACATTTCAACTATAGCATCCTTTCATGCTAATAATGCACCCATATGCATTAATATTTTCATCTTCTTTTAGAGTAATTCATACTCTAACTCATATACAATATCATTTCCATATATTCAATAAATCATAGTAATTACAGTGAAACATACATTAAGAATTAAACAATTCATATTAAATAATTACTAATCATTTTCATCTAGATTGCATACCATAAAATGTACTCACCTGGCTTTCCTACCTAAATGTCCAAAAGTAAGGTTGATTACTCTGGAACTTTACCCTTGCCTTTCGCCTTGCTTGCTTCGGGAGCTTGATTATGATCCAAACCACATTCATTAAATACATGCATAATATCAATTGCTAGTGTGTTCCCTAACAATTATAACTTAATATTAATCAAACATTTATTATTAACTTTTCTTCAAAAACATCATCCCCAACTTAAAATTTCTGACCCTTCAGTATCGATACCCCTACTATGGTATTGATACTACCCTATTATGGTATCGATACCCCCTTCCAGTATCAATACCAAAATTAGCTTTGATGTAGTTTGGTATCGATACCCTCACCATGGTATCAATACCCTCACCATGGTATCAATACCACTATGCTATGGTACTGATACCCCCATTAGGTAACGATACCAAAATTAGATTCGATGTTTACTGGTATCTATACCCTTACCATGGTATTGATACCACATCGCTTGGGTACCGATACTGATTGAATCAGTATCGATACCTCTCATATAATTTAGCCTAATATTTGCCTATGGCATCAGTACTGTTCTATATGGTACCGATATCCCTACCCAGATTTTCCAGTTTTCACCCGAAATTTACCTAACTTTGGGCCAATTTTCATCTCATTTACCTCTAACAATACTATATAATACTTCTCTTCTTAACATTACTAACTTTCCTTCATTTAACCACTTAAAACATCTAATATTCCTCAAGAGCATTTGATTTTAAGAATCACACCATAATTTCTAACTTGTTATTTCACTCAACCAATGCTTCTAATATTTCATTTACCTTCTTGACCAGTCAATTTTACCAACAAACATTAATAAACCTTCATATATTAACATATCATCATAAAACCAATTTTCTTTAATCTCTAATATCTCATTCATAACTTAGTTTTAATCTCCTCTAAACCTTTATTAAGTTTCCATCATATGCAAGGATTTGATAACAAACAAAAATTGAAGAAATAAATCATTAATTTGAAAACTTACCTTTAGCTAGGCTTGAAGGTTTTTTCACGTAAAAGAGGAAGAATAATAGAGAGTTTGACTTTCTTTTTCATATTCTCTTCATTTCTCTAATATATATATCTACCATAATGAATGAATTTCAAATTCATTTATATCCAAATACCCATAAATGGCCTTTTTAATCTTTTCTCGCAATAATTTAGTCTAGACTACTATTCCCACTCATTCTCATCTTTATCAATTAATCAATTTAGTCTTCCATATTTTAATTCCTTTCAATTTAGTCATTGTCCTATTATTTGGGGTATTATAACTTCTCTCCCTAGAACCCTCTCTAGAGCCTTTGCTTGGCAGACTAACTCAGTAAAAACTATGGGTGGATTGTCGGATAAATGGGTGATGATATCTTGGAGGAGGCCTTCCCAGAACCTTCTACAGCAAAAATACTTCGAAGACACTGACTCTAGTGTATATCAGCTAAGTTGAAGGAATTCCACCTCATACTCAAACTCAAAATGGCCCCCCTACGTCAACTGTAAAAACTGATCTCTCAGATCGTCCATGTGAGCCTCTCCTATATAATTCTATATAAACTCTTCCAAGAAGTGATCCCAGGTAGGCCGCTCGGGCTCCATCGACATCGCAACTGCCTCCGACCAGTTTATTGCGTCACCTTTCAACAAGGAGGTGACACACTCAAGTATACCATCAGGAGTGAGGTGTAGCTGTCGAAGGGTCCTAAGAGTCTCTCTCAGCCACTGATCAGACACTACAGGATAATCATCTCCATATCCAAAAAAGTCTATGGTCTAGTACCTTCAAAGCCTCTCAACAATGGACTCTTATGGTGTTAAAACAAATGGGGTTGGTAGACCGGATGAGTAGGTGGGGTAGCTGGTGTTCTGGGTAGGGCTCTAGTTATGCGCCTCAGGGTGGAAGACATCTCTCTAAAGAAAGTGGCCTCCTCGACTCTCGCGTCCCTAGGCTCCTCAAACTCAGTATCATGGACAAACTAATCATCAAAATTACCCACGAGGGAAGCTCTAATCACGTGCCTACCCTCTTGACTATGACCAGGGACCTCATCCATGACAACTCTATGAAATTAAAACAATACGGGGAGTTATTATCACTACTTCAAAAGTAGAAGTACTCTTAACATCCCTAGAGGCATGTATATTCATAAACTTTTACAGACTCTAACCCACGGGCCCTAAGAACATCTAAACCTGACACTTTGATACTACTAAATGCAACACCCTAGATTGATATGACACACAATCAACCGATCTGAATGCCACACAGAACCACTGGAGAGGCTAACCAAAAATTTCTTTTATTTTTCAATCTGAAATGATCATTTGTAAATACTCATGCTAAAATAACTCAACCACAATTTAAATAAAATAGCTTACAACCAGGAGTTCCCAAAAATAATAATTTAATTTATACAGACCATCGTTTAAAATAACTTACGACTTGAATATAAAAATCAGGGTTTACAAATATATTTACCCTCTAAAGATGGACTTGAGACTTACTCCTCACTAGTATGATCTGGATTACTACTGGCAAAATAGTCCTCTGGCTGCTCCTCAACTAACCTGCATAATGAAACAAATTTCAAACGTTGAGCTAACTAGCCCAGTGCCACACTAACAACTAAGCCATACTAAAAGTGTTCATGTCATTCTCAAGCCAACTGATAATAATGAAATAGTGAGTATACTCGTATACTACACTCTTTACGCTATGACAGACATTATGGTGCGGCTGAGGGTTCTACATCTCGGAGTTCTCGCACCCCTCTAGTCTACCGATAATGATTTCTGGAATCTCTGCATCGATCAACACCCTCGACTAACCCACCCCTCGCGAGTGTCGGGCCTTGGCCCTAGTTAGTCATTTTAAAGTGCCTCGTGCCCTACCTAAGGATATCCGGACTGATTCTATGTTTCGACATCATAATCTTACTAAAGGAACTCAGGTGTCCTGTTTGTTTCCCGAGCATCAATCAAGGCTAGTTTAATGTCCCCTAATTTATCTCATTTCTAAAGGTAATTAAGCATTATTCTTGTTATCACTTAACGTTTTATTGGAAGTTTACCCAATTTGAAGCATACTATAAGTCCACGGCTATCCGTGTACCATTCTAGGCCTATTTGGCCCAATTCAGGCAGGGGTTTTGAAACCAGCCTCAGGGGTTTCAAAAACTCAGTAGTTTATCAACATTCTGGCCAGGGGGTTTCAAAACCTCCCCAAAAGGTTTCGAAACTTCTGTAAATTCTTACCTTCTAGACAAAAGGTTTCGAAACCAGCCAGAGATGGTTTTAAAACCTTTTCTGCAACTTGAAATTTTTACATGTTTAAACACTTCAAAACACTCACAAAACCATCTTAACATTTTCAATTGACCAGTATAAGTTTATACATGATAGAATGAATCATAAAGGGGCTTAAAAAAGTTAAATAACATCAAATGTTATAATCTACCATGGATGATCATACAAGCTTCCCAACTTAAATTTATGGCTTAAATGCATTCAAAAATCTCACAATTGGTATGAAAAGGTTGTAGATGTGTTACCTGGTTTCTTTGATTGTTGGAAACTCTCTCAAATCAACCAAGGGTCAACTTTTCTTTCCCTCTTGATTTTGAGCTCTCTCTCACCTCATTTATTAAACAAAAGTGAGAAAAGGGGGTTAATAAACCAACTAAGCTCTTGGATTAAAGCTAAGGGTTACTCTAGATAACATGGATATACTATAACTAAGCTTGGATTCATGGATTCCCTCAAATCTCCATAAAACCCAATTTTGAAAATAAATTCTAAAACTTGAAATATGGAGCTTAAAACAAAGCTTGAAAGATGTAGAGAAATATTCTTACCTTGGTTACAACAACTAAGCTTGAATCCTTAAAACTTTTCACTTAAGAGAGGAATAAGAAAAGATAAATGATGATAAAGAAGAAGAACATAAGTGTTTGGTGGGAAATGGGGAGTGGTTCACGTAAACAACATAAAATATGGGGAGTTTTCAGCCTTTGAAATAAGAAATGGGTAAATTACACTTTTGGTCCCCTACTTTCTATTTTAACCAAAACTCATCACCCTTCAAAAAAAATTTTAGGCCCAATTCAAGCCCATATTCAACTAAACTTGGTCCCTTGAGCTTCAATAATGGGTCTCGGGTTAACCCAAACTATTAACCCAGGTTTTAGGACGTTACAAAGTTTGAATCCTACCACCGTCACTCTTAGTGGGCAATCTGTAAATTCTTATGTAAATCTCAATTGGGTCTTAAGTATGCTTTGGCCCTGGAATAGGGGAGCCACCCTAACTTAAACTTTTTGTAACCAAAATAATAATAATAATTTAACGTGACAATATAATATAAAACGAAAAGATTGATGTCTCCAATATGAAAGTATCTTTTGAGTAAACTGGATTTGAGCTTTGAATCGTGGGGTTAGACCGATGACCCCAAATATATTAGGATAAATTATGTGTTTAGTACTTAAATTATCAAATTTAGTTTATTTTAGTGTTTAAACTTTTAATTTTTTTCAAAATCATACTCAATGTTTTATTTTTGTTTCGTTTTAGTACCTCGTCGTTAAAAAATTAGCATGTGATTTGCAAGTGGCGCCTTTTTTATGAGTAAATTGCATCATTCATCACTCAATTATCTTCTTACTCGTATTTTGGTCACTAATGTTTAAATTTTTTTTAATTTAATTAATTAACTTTCAAATTACTCTTAATTTAATCACTCTAACTTTTAAGTTCATTTTTTTTATTTTTAATTATATATTAATAAAATAATAATAATAAGTTATTAATAAAATAAATTAGCGTGATTAAAATAGGAATAATTCAAAAGTAGAGTGGTTAAATTGAATTTTGTTTAAATTTTAGTACCAAAATAGGAGTGAGAAGATAGTTGAATGTTGAATGATGTAATTTATCCATAAAAAATACAGTGTTGTTAAGTTTTTAATGGCAATATACTAAAATCAAACAAAAATTAAACGTTAAGTATGATTTTAAAATATTAAAAGTTTAGAAACTAAAACAGACCAAAACTAATAGTTTAAATAGTGTGTATAATTTATATAATATATTATAATGAGTCTTTGGACTTCAATTAAACTAGTTGCTATAGTTATTATTATTATTATTTGCAATCCAAGTACTACATGACATATATTACTCTTCAAGTTATGTGTATCCACTCACAAACTCCTCTTTAAATTTATTTTTTATGAAGACCAAACTTGTCAAGATTCCTTCCCCTGCCAAAACCCCAATTTAGTACATATTTGTTCCAAAAAATATTATTAAGAAAAATTTCTCAACATCAAGATTTAATTATTGTTATGCAGTAGAGTTTATGATCTAAATTTTATATTAGGAAAGACTTTTTTATAATATTGAACTTTTTTTCTTGACAATCTTTGTTATATTAAACTTGTTTACATTAGGTTATAATAAATTTAATATGTCCGTAGTTTTTCTTTTCTAAACTTCTACATGAATCTTAATATTTTCATTTTCCATCTTGTTTGTTTTACTTATTATTTTCGATTATTATAATATCATATGCAACAATGGGACATACATGGATGATTTTCTCATATTTATAATCAATCAAACGAATTTTTAACATGAAAACTAACATTTTATTTAATGCAGTCATTGTATAAATTTATACATGATGGTGCATGCATATATAACAATAACAATCCAAATCTTTTTTATTCATCTTCTCCATAATCTTGACTGTTATAAGGAGCAAAAGCTTCCAACAACCAAGTGTTCTTCCTCCAAGACTTGCACCCCATCTCTTCACAAATCTCATCACAGTGATTAATACTAAAAGTCGAAATGCAATGCCTCTTGTAGAACCGGGTCATCTTCTTCATGATCTCCATTTCTTCCCCGGCCTGTTCCAGCATCTTCTCGATGCTCGGAAGTTCGAACGGTTCATCAGCCAGCCTTGACAGCGATTTGCACCTCAGCTCCACCGTGTGAAGATTCGAAACGCTCTCAACGTACCCCCACGAACGCCATGTTCGGGATCAACGGTTGGATCGTGCCCCTATATAACGGCACGATCCCAGACGAGTCTACCACGAGGCTCAAGAAAGGCTGCGGCAGTAGATACTGGATCTTTTTCTTGCCGTCGAAGCCGGTGGCGAGTAGCACGACATCGGCTTCGAGCTTGGTGTTGTCTTTGAATTCGTGTCCTTTGGTCCAAAACCACCACCTGGTTGTGTTTTTGAACATGATTTTGCCCTTGTCGGCCTCTGGGAAGAAATTGTCGGGTAGGATGACCATTTGGCATGATGCATAATCTTCTTCGAATGGATGATCGGGTTTCAGGCCATACTTCACTAGTGGAAGCTTCCATACCAAATACGACTCTATGAACTTCGAAATTGCTTTTCTCTTCATTAAAAAGAAGCCAAGCCAAGTAATTAATTGCATGAAAAAAAATAACTGTCAAATTTAGTTTTGGTCCCTCTACTATGCTCAAATTTAAGATTTAGTCTTTGTATTTCAATTTAAGAAACATAAAAACTTTATTTTACCGGAATATTTAACGTGTTAGCTATTTGAACTAACTAATTATGTTTAAAAGGAGTAACTTGAGATAAAAAAAATAAAGTAGAGGGACTAAAATCTCAAGTTTGAGCATAATATAGGGACCAAAAAAGCTGCAGCAATGTGGAAACCCGGAAATAGAAGTGAAATCGAAGTAGTACCAGAGGAGACAAAAGAGGGCAAAGCAAATTCCTGAGAAGCCCTTGGTTTGGTCTGTGATAGAGAAACTGAGAAGACCTTGTTGAATAAAACATGGAAAAGGGCAAACCCCAAATCCAGTAACATGGAACAGTCCAATGTAAAGTCATTATCACCATTGTGCAAGGTTGACCATCTGATCCTGTTTTTTAAAAAAACAAAAAACAGCAGAACCAAAACACTTTAAGATACAATGTTTAGCATGCATTTTATGACTATTTACGAAGTTAAGCTTAATTAAGCAGCTAGTTTTGGAAAGAAGGAGAAGACGACAATGGTTTGGTCAGTAGATAGCTGTTGTTAGTTTCCTGTGTAAGAATATAAGCATGTTGTCGTAACCGGTTTTCGTCCGGGCACGAAAAATTTATTACTTGGCGGGAAAAATGATATGAATAAATGGTTTTGAAAATAATTTGGGAGTCGCCATCGGCCTTTTGGGTCAGGTAGGTCGAATACCTAAAAATTATCTTTTAACAGAGTTTTTAAGAAAACATCAGTTAAAAGACGAACTGATCTGCGTTTATAACCAAAAATTCGTTCTTTTTAATAATAAAAAGGGATTCGTGGTCGGTTACGTTTGGGGAAGGATTAGCACCCCTACAACGCCCAAAATTGGTACTTTTTAATTATAAATTGTCTCTATTATTAAAATTTTTTTAAAAATTCAAAAATATATTTAATTTATAATTCTATTATTTCAAAATTATATAAAAATATTTATTTATTTAAAAATATCAGAAAAGAACTTCTAGGTGCCTTAAGACAGCTCTTTTCTTTGATATTGATAAATGTTAATTTAAATTAAATAATATTTTAAAAAATTAATTATTAAATTTTAAAATACCAGAATAGGACATCCAGTTGTATTAAGATTGTCCTTTTCTTCGATATTGAAAAATAAATTTTGAAATAATTTATTTGAAATAAATATTTATTTTATTATATATTTATTTATGACTATATAATAAAAATATATAAACAAATAAAATTAAAATAAAAATACAATTGGAGCTATATATTTAAAAGCAATAAAATAAATGAAAACATTTAAAATAAATGACTAAATTATAGTAAAATTAAAATTAAAAACCTAATTCATAATTACTCAAAAATTACAGGGATTAAATATGCTATTTTCTTATTTAATAATTTAGTGACTAAAATAAACTTATCTAAAATTCGAATATAAGATTAAAATAAATTAAAAATATAAACTAGGGATTAAAATATTATTTATTAGAGTTAAGGGACTAAATATATTATTTATCCTAAATATTTAAACATACAGGCTAGGACTAAAATGAAATAAAATAAAATTACGAGACGAAATTAAAACGTATAAGAATTGATTTTAGTGACAAAAATAGAAATTTACAAATCTAGGATGACTACGCGAGAGGTTTGACCCGTGCGCGAAATTACAGATATACCCCTGCCCAAAATGGCGTCGTTTGGGAGGGGTATATAAGACCAAATGGCTGGCCCGTAGGGCCAGCATCCCTCATTTCCTCTCTGCTTCGTCTCTCTCTAACCGAGAGAGTTTATAAAACTCTCTCGCCTCTCTCTAACCGAGAGAGTTTCCGGCAGTCGCCGGACACCGTACTCCGGTGTCGGTCTCCACAGCCGGCCACCACACGCGGTGACCGGATTTTTCCTAAATACCCCAAATAACCTCCTAAACCCTATTAGGCCGAATCCGGCGTTAGTTTCCCCTAAAAAACTCCCGATCGGAGTAGATCTGAAGAAATACCTTCGGGTATTTCAAATAGTTTGGTCGGCCTGTAGCGTCTTCGATCACCGGTGGCTTCCTTGGTAAGCTTTCCTTTCTTTCTTGGTTTCTGTTTTGGTCTGGTTGTTGGTTGCTGTTTGTATCTCTCTCTTTTTTGTTCTCTCTTCGTCTGTTTTTCTGTTGTTCTCCGTTGCTCTCTGTGGCTGTCCTTTCTTTCTTGCAGGTGGGGTGGCTTTTATAGCCACCACCGAGGCTCTCGTTGGACCGGTTCCAGAGATGAAAGGCCCGGTGAGTCACCATAGCTATGGTGGTGACTCACCATAGGGCTCAACGTGGGTAGCTTCGTGACGTTCTGGAGTGTCGGCAGCAGCTGTTGGACCACCTGGACTCATCGGAGGCGGCTGGAAACATCTAGAAACGGCTGGTTGCTAGGGTTAAAAACCCTAGGGTTTTCCATCTGGAACCCTTTTGGGCCGTTGGATCTTGCCAGATCCAACGGCTGATGATGTTGACGGCGGCTGGGGGCTAGGGTTTGAAAACCCTAGCTGAAACCCTAAATCAGTTTAGGGTTTCCATTTGGGTATGGGTCGGTTCTGGTTGGGCCTGGTATTTGGGCTTGTAAATGGGCTTCCAGTTTTGTAATTATTTATTAAATAATAATAATATATAATATTAATAATAATAATAAATAATAATAATAATTATTATTATTATTATAATAATAATAATTATTATTATTATAATAATAATAATACTAATACTAATAATAATACTAATAATAATAATTTTAAATGAAAACATCATGCACTGAAGGAATTACAGATGACCCGAAGGTTTTTGAAAACATTAAAAAGCTCCCGAAGGCTTTTTGGAAACATCATGCACTGAAGGACTTACAGATGACCCGAAGGTTTTTGAAAACATCAAAAAGCTCCCGAAGGCTTTTTGGAAACATCATGCACTGAAGGGCTTACAGATGACCCGAATGTTTTTGAAAACATCAAAAAGCTCTCGAAGGCTTTTTGGAAACATCATGCATTGGAGGACTTACAGATGACCCGAAGGCTTTGAAAACATCAAAAAGCTCCCGAAGGCTTTTTGGAAACATCATGCACTGAAGGACTTACAGATGACCCGAAGGCTTTGAAAACATCAAAAAGCTCCCGAAGGCTTTTTGGAAACATCATGCACTGAAGGACTTACAGATGACCCGAAGGCTTTGAAAACATCAAAAAGCTCCCGAAGGCTTTTTGGAAACATCATGCACTGAAGGACTTACAGATGACCCGAAGGCTTTGAAAACATCAAAAGCTCCCGAAGGCTTTTTGGAAACATCATGCACTGAAGGACTTACAGATGACCCGAAGGATTTGAAAACATCAAAAAGCTCCCGAAGGCTTTTTGGAAACATCATGCACTGAAGGACTTACAGATGACCCGAAGGCTTTGAAAACATCAAAAAGCTCCCGAAGGCTTTTTGGAAACATCATGCATTGGAGGACTTACAGATGACCCGAAGGCTTTGAAAACATCAAAAAGCTCCCGAAGGCTTTTTGGAAACATCATGCACTGAAGGACTTACAGATGACCCGAAGGCTTTGAAAACATCAAAAAGCTCCCGAAGGCTTTTTGGAAACATCATGCACTGAAGGACTTACAGATGACCCGAAGGATTTGAAAACATCAAAAAGCTCCCGAAGGCTTTTTGGAAACATCATGCACTGAAGGACTTACAGATGACCCGAAGGCTTTGAAAACATCAAAAAGCTCCCGAAGGCTTTTTGGAAACATCATGCACTGAAGGACTTACAGATGACCCGAAGGATTTGAAAACATCAAAAAGCTCCCGAAGGCTTTTGGAAACATCATGCACTGAAGGACTTACAGATGACCCGAAGGCTTTGAAAACATCAAAAAGCTCCCGAAGGCTTTTTGGAAACATCATGCACTGAAGGACTTACAGATGACCCGAAGGATTTAAAAACATCAAAAAGCTCCCGAAGGCTTTTTGGAAACATCATGCACTGAAGGACTTACAGATGACCCGAAGGCTTTGAAAACATCAAAAAGCTCCCGAAGGCTTTTTGGAAACATCATGCACTGAAGGACTTATAGATGTGAGAAATAGTTTACTAAGTAAGAAACTATGTAAATTGTTTTCTTACTATTCAACAATTTCATTTTAAGAAAAGATTGAATGAGAAACTATGGAAATCGTTTTCTCATTATTTTTCAAAATAACATGTTGATTGGGTAACATGCCTCAATCTCAAAATAATGCTCCTTTTTGTGGATTACGTCCATCTATTCTTCAGATGTTTGCGTGATTCCTGTATTTACGGTTTTGAATACCTTCTTCTTGTAAGGTATTTCTTACCATGAATCTTTTTGTTCTTCCGAATATCTGTAAAACTTCATGTTTGAATGCATTCAGATGTATCAATGTAATGCATTGTCTATTGTGCAAATGATGTTCTTATGAATGCATGAATGTTGATGCAATCTTCATTTGGCTTCAAAGTGGTGAACTTGGTCTTCCTTCACTTCATCATTTAATGCCAGGATTACCTCTAGATTTCAGTGTAGAAACTTATACTATCAAGCTTGCATTCATGCAGAATCATCTGATCAACTTGTATCTTTGCTGTCTTCTTTGCTTCATGAAAGTCTTAGAAGAAATGTTTCACTTGTGGAACTCTTGTCGTAGTCAAAATTATGACCCTGATGCCCCATTTTGTCTTGGATAAAACCAACTTTATTTGCTTGGACTTGTGTGTAAATCCCATAAAGCTTTCATCTTTAAAAAGAGAATCTATCATCTTTGAAGAGTGTAGATGTAGATATGCCTGACTCAGCAGGGATTAATTAGGAGAGTAGAGTATGTTCTTATTTAACTCTTGAAACACATCATAAGGAAGATTTATTCCAATTCATTTCATGTCTCCACATATAATCAGATCTCGAATAAGGCAACTTGGACCATATAATGTCGAGATGCTTAACAACAACTTGTAGTTCAACCATAGTTGGCTCCACTAGTTTCTTATTGTTAAAATTTCTGCTTCCCTTCTGTGGAAAGAAATCTTCATTATATCTTGGGGTTGAAGAAGACAGATTTCATCTTGGATCAATAAATGGAAACCATATGATTGCAACATTGGTTCAACACCATAATCACTGGTTCGTAAAACATTTGACAATACATTCATCTTTTTCTGTGGCTTCTGCTCAGATGTTCATAAAACATTTGACAACACATTCATTCTTTACTGTGGCTTCTGCTCAGATGTTCGTAAAACATTTGACAACACATTCATCCTTTACTGTGGCTTCTGCTCAGATGTTCGTAAAACATTTGACAACACATTCATCCTTTCCTGTGGTTTCTGTTCAGATGTTCGTAATTATTGAAGTTCTTTGCCTAGTGTTCAAAGCTTTTGAATGATGTCACAAGACCATTTGAGAACAAAAACTCAGTGGGGATTCAAGTGTAATGTTGGTATGACCAAAAAGTTGGTCAAATTCACAAGATATGCTAGTGTCGAATTGAATAGGAGACACTAAATGATCTTGATATCATCTCGGGCAAAGACAAATGTGATACTGATCACATTTTCTTCTATAATGATCTTTGTAGGAAATAGCAACACATCAACTGTAGGATCAATGTACAGAAAGATATCCGTGGAATTTTTGCAATTGCTGAGTAAACATTTATCCAACATCATGATCATAATGTAATTGCCTGATGAACGAAGCAATTATGTATAGTCAGCTCGACTGTCACTGTTTCACCATTTTCATTCTTCATATATTTCTATCTCATTGGAAATATTTGTTCAAGTCAATGATCTTTACACTGGATATTGTGGGCCTTCAGCATGCTCCAACATTGGCTAATACAAATGTTCAAAATGCATCAACAGTTCTGATTCTGATTGAAATGGGTTTTCAGCATGCCCCAGCATTTTGCTGATAAATATTCAGAATATTTCAACATTTTTGATTCTGTTTGAAAAGGGTTTTCAGCATGCCCCAATATTTGCTTCTTGTTAATCTCAGTCTTCAAAATATCCCACATGGATCTGTCTGAAGTGAGCTTTAAAATGCCCCAATATTTGCTGATACAGATGTTAAAAGTGTGTTCAACATTACTTCTTGTTGATATGAGCCTCCAAGAATGCCCAAATATTCATATTGCTGTGAGCCTTCAAAATGCCCCAATATTCTATTTCTGGTTGAAATGGGCCCTCAAGATGTCCCTCTAGATTTATCTTATTCACTCTCAATCTCTGTTTGACTGGAATGTCATGATCCCCACGAGGTCCAATTTTGACAATGAATTGTTGTAGGTACTTGTAGCTTTATTCGTGCCCCAAATCTATTTATCTTGAATACTCTCATTCTGGTGTCACTAAACAGTAGTGTTATCAAGTAACTGAAATTCTCTTCATGTTATCACAAACTTAAGAAGTATTCAATCATTCTAACAGAAACGTCTGAGATATGTGTCTTCTGAATGAGGTGACCATTTTCTGTATCTGGAGGGATTTAGTCAGACAGTGCAGTAAACATAGCTTGGTAATCCGTTCCAAGCTGACACAGTGGCTTATCATCTTTCAGTGAAGGCCATATCTGAAATATACTTTTCTGTGGGAGAGAAACCAATTTATGCAAACAATAATCTGATGCAATGGCAAGACTACATATACAATGGTACAAGCTCATCAAAAATCTGCACCCATGCAACATGTTGATTCTGATAACAACTCATCTGATTATGAAGCGATCTTTCAGGATGATTTCACAGATATTGATAGTTCTTCTGATATCGAGGAAATCCTGAATTCTGATTCTGATGAGGAGAGTAAACTGTTATACTTGACAAAAATGGGATTCTCAGAGGCTGAAGCTTCAATAACCATGGAGAGATGTGGTTCAGATTCATCAATTACAGAATTGACAGATTTTATATGTGCTGATCAAATGGCTAAGGTTACTGACGCACTTCTTATGGTAGAAGATAGGAAGCCATTATGTAATGATCCCAATTACAAACAAAGGCGAAACTTGGGCTATGATTTGTGGAAAAAGAAGAAGCAGAGGAAGCTTGAAAAGAAACTTCTTAATGAAGATGATCATGCAGTTCATCTTTCAATTCCAATAATCGGTTCTGGGGTTCCTACCAAACCAGATCATATAACTCAAAGAACACTTCCAGAAGATGCTATTGAGTCTCCTTATTTCTACTATGAGCAAATTCATCTTCCAAATTTAATGATTGGTTTTGTCAAACCAGATCAGATAACTCAAAGAACACTTCCAGAAGATGCTATTGGCAAATTCATCTTCTAGTTAATGTTTGGACTAGGATATCACAATGCTTATTCGATGTAGAGCCAGAATTCGTAGATTCGAAACATTTCCATGCTACTACATTGAAAAGGGCTATATTCATAATTCTGCCAATTAAGAACAGATTTTCTCTTATTCTGCTTCCTCCATGTGCTGATGCTTTTCCATTGACAAAGAAATGATTGTCTTCCTGGAATCCAAGAACAAATTTGAACTGTCTATAAACATGTACAGGAAGTGCCAAATTGACAGAAAGGATCTGTAAGGCTCTTGAAGCTTATGACAATGAGCCACCTTCAAGTGTCCAGAAGTATGTTCTTGATGAGTGCTGAAAATGGAATCTAGTATGGGTTGGAAGGAATAAAGTTGCTCCACTTGAACCTAATGAGGTGGAAATGCTTCTAGGTTTCCTTAAAAACCATATACAAGGATCTGTATAGAGATATGTTCTCTGGTGATATCAATGTCCTGTCTCTTTTTTTCTTCTGGGATCAATAATGCAGAGGCTGTCTTCTACTGTCTTAGCATATTTTTGAAAACATATGTGCAAGAACTGAATGGTATCGGTTGGAGCAATTGATGAGTAGATTTGTCGAATTCGACCTTGTTGTTGGTGACATCTAATGTAACAACCTTACTTATATAAAAGGCTTATAAGGATAGATTCTGTTCCAATGTCTTGTTCTGTGCCCTAAGTCCTCAAATTCAAATTCAGCAATCTTCTGAAGGACATAATGGATATCATCATGACAAAGAAAATGATCAGTATAGAAGAAGTAGCAATAATGTATCAAGACTTGAGCCAGCATCATAGTATAACCAGAGTGCATGTAGTGACTTGTTCCTGGCTTTATGATGTAATCTTCTAGAGAACATGAATTGATGGTTTGGGAAAATAATATGTCTGGTGATGCTTATCGCCCTCAGCATGAGATAATCTTTCTTGATGAGTTGATAATAATGTCATAGGGGAGTGTCACAAGTTCAATTATCCAGACTTTCTGGCTTCTTGGACCACTTGCCTTCAGAAATGTGAAGTGCTTCATTATTCTGGCCTCGTTCATTCTTTTTCTACTACAGAGGTAGAATAAACAACAATTGCTTCAAGGACCTTTCTCATTTGAGACTGTCCTGTTTGAAAATGTTTTTTCCTCCTTTGTTTATTGAAGAATGAAAGACCTTTACAAAGTATTGCCCTTCTTAGGTTCACAATATAATCGAAACATAAACAATGAGTTTAGTGAATATCAAATAAATCAACTACACTTTTAAATCATTCAAAAATCATAATCTTATGGCAAGTGTCAAAATTATTGACTGATTTGAGGTGTAGGTTGATTTTGGTAAAGTAGGTTCTTTCAAGTTGGTTCAGTATGTCGCTTCGGCTTACACCAACTTGAAGAAATGGTTGTTATGTTCATCTTGTAGAGATGCTTCTCATTTCCAGAATCTCAGGAACGTTTTTGAGATGTGCGGTGCTTCAATTAAGAGCTTAAGATCGTCTCTTATGTCGTTGTTGCACCATTCAATATTCGAGCCGCCTTTTCAGGTTTTCAACTCGAATCCTCCTTTGGTTCTAAGATGTTATTTAAAAATTTATATCTTGAACCCTCCTTTTATCAGTTTTCATATCATGCATTAAAGATTTTAAAAAACCAATTTTTGCAAATAAAAATCAATCTTGAAGAAGCAGAATGAATTCTGATGATATTCTCTTTTAATTAGAAATCTATGTATAATTAAAATGGACTTTTCAGGTACGTAACGTAGGCCATGGCTTATGGTTACGAAAGAAAGGGATAAAAAGGCCCAAAATAAGTGTTTAAGGGTAATCAAACCAAGGATCAATTCATTCTAATGCCATCAATCTTGCCTTGCTTAACTTGGATCTGCTTTGTTGGGGATTTTTCCATCATTTGGATCCCTCTAAACTGTCAAATTTTGGATTCATTTCCATTTTCTCATATCTTCAGCATTTCTTGCTTTTGTTTGTACTTGATCAACCTTGTAACTTGAGGCTCAATAATCCACCCATCTTGATTCAATTTTTTTCTTTTTTCCTTTTTTTTTGTTTTGTTTTGTTTTTTTTTCCTTCTTTCTTTGCTGGATGAGTATAATACTTCAATTGCTTTGATCACCTCTTTTTCCTTTTTCATTTTGGAGGTTTTCCATTATTCTTGATTGGATTGATCTTCAAGCACTCTGTATTTGACATACTTTGTAGTTCAAAACTTTCTTGACTTCATGGAAACTTATCTTCGAAAAAAAATGTATTGACAATCTTTATTCTTGTGAGCTAATATCTTTTACCTTGCCCCCCAATGTAGAGGGTGATCCTTGGTTAGGGTTGAATTAGAAGAAACATTATTCAGGCTCAAATGGGGATAACAAAGGATATATATATATATATATTAAAGGATAAATGAAATAATGCCGTTCATCATCTCATACACATAAACCTTTGTAAAAAGAGGTATCCACAGGGGGATGAATATTCAAGATTAACTTTATTTACATGAAAAATGTAATTAATGCATGATATATTTATTTCAATCAATCACTTTCCCCTTCTTCTTTGAGTAAGCCCTAATCACTCGAAATTATCATCAATGAGTTTGTCCTTGATGCCTCATCTCGGCTCTTCTTGCAGTAAAATTCACGAATAGTTGAAAGTTTGGTTCTTTCGAGGTCTTTTGGTTTATGATGGTTTTGTATTTGGAAGGACAAATGTGTGAATTTTGAAGTCATGTATATGGTGGAATGTAGTATCATCAATCAACTATACCCGAAAAGGTAAACATCTGGAGTAGGTGTAAAAACAGGTGGAGACATTTCTTCAGAATCTTTGTAGTGTCAGGATTTAGTTTTGGTAAGGGTCGAGTAATTGGTGTTGGATGGGATATGGAAGATATAATTTTATCATTTGCCAATAGATCTATAACTCTTGCAAATTTAAAAGAATATTTAATCTACTTGATACTCAATAATCTCAAGATTAAAACTTGATTCTTTGCTCATAACCATAAAAGCAACACAATTTATTTTTTTTCACAAAAGGCAGAGAAAGGAACAAAAAACAAGTTCAAACAAGATGCTGAAAATAGAAAGGTACTACAGTGGTACATAACACTTCCACTTGTTCATGCATCATCACTCCTTTAATGTCAGTTGTGTAATAAGATCAGAGTCATTGTCTTCATTTGCCTCCCATTTCTTGATCATTTTTTGTGTCAAGACTCTTTTGTCAACAAGCATCTCTATTTCTTTTAACAGTTGCCTACAATTGCCCGTGGAATGCCCAAATACTCCAAAATGAAAATCACAAACACTACTTTGATCATAGCTATGAGCAGAAGGGTTTGGTGACATTTTCATTGGTCTTGGTGTGATGTACTGACCTTTAACCAAATGAGGATACAAGTCTGAAATGGAAGTTTGGAACACTTCCAAAGTTTTTCCTGATCGCATGACTTTATTTGGTCGATCCGAACAGTTACTTGCTCTTTTTCTTTTGTAATTACGAGGACTCTGGATGCAACATTCATTCACATGATCAGCTTTTGCTTTTTGATCCATCGGGCTCTTGGATATGACTTTTGAGTTTTCTTCATTGATTATATTCTCAATTAAATCTCCACTTGTCACAAGATTCTCGAATTCCTTTGTCGGATTTGCCTGCATCAACTCGCGGAAAGGAGCAGGAAGGGAATCACGAAACATACGTGATATCTCTTCTTCTATCATGGGAGGTTGAACTTGTGCTGCCACTCCTCTCCATATTAGGGCATATTCTTGAAATCTTTCATTGGTTTTCTTCTTTACTCTTCGAAGATCCATACGTGTTGGAGCTAAGCCTTTAATATACCGATATTGTCTCAAAAATGCATCAGCTAGATCTACCCATCTCTTGATCTGTTCTTGGGTCAACTGATTGTACCAGACAACTGTTGGGCCAACAAGACTATCATGGAAAGAGTGAATTAACAGGTCATCAGAATTTAAATATCCTCCCATTTTTCTGTAAAACATTCTCAAATGGATTAAGGGACAACTGGTGCCATCATATTTCTCAAAATCAGGCATTTTGAATTCATGGGGAATAATCAAATCTTGAACTAAACTAAGCTCTCTTGCTTCTAATTCTTTGTGGTAGACACTAACATCTTTCATGTTTCTGATTGCTTTCTCTGTCCTCTTGACTTTCTCCTCATATTGTGAATAATTAATGAAGCTATTCTTTGGGTTTGAGTGGGATGCCTCAGGGTATGTTATCTTTCTCGGCTCTTCAATCTGATAGCACGATTTCTCTATAGCAGTTGTATCTTCTTTATCAGATTCCATTCCCTGGATAATTTGATCTGATCCATCTGGTACTGAATCTGAAACTTCTTTCCTTGTATCCCGAGGTAACCCTGTCAATGGTTCTGGCCAATGGTCTTGTAGTCCCTCATAAGATTGCTCCATTGTTTTCATGATGATGGTACAGTAAAATAAATGAATGATCTTGGTTTTTACTGTTACAGAAACCTTTCATGAATTATTTATATGTTTTTATAATTAAAGTACATGACAGTACTTAAATAAAAATGTGAAAAATGCATAAATGGAAAAATAAGAATGCAAAATGTGCAATTCAAAGATATAAAAAGTAAAAATACAAAATGAAAATGCACAGATACAAAATGTAAATGCATGTATGAAAAGGTGTTACTTAAGAGTGATCATCTTAGAACAGATTTCATTGAACACAAAAGCTTCAGTACATCAAACAAAACTTTTACATGTAGGGGACAACCTTTAATCCTAACTTCAACAAAACTTTACATATAGGGAATAACTTTCCCATTTTCTTCTCTAAAACCAAGTTAGATTATCAGCTTATGGACCATATTGCTTGTCTGGACTGCAGCTTCTTCCATGACATTCTGGTGTTCTTTCCTCTCCTATGTCATCGGAGTTGCTCATTTTCCCTTGTGAGAGAACATTTGTGTTCAAAAAGTTTTTGGACAGGATCTTTATGTATGTTGCAATTTTTTTCAGTTTGGTGACCCCTGCTATCCACTCTTCTGGGGTGTTCCCTATGCCAGTATTTTGAAAGGCTTGACTGACCTTCTGGAAATCTTCATGTATGGTTTTCATTTTGGTGCTCAATTTATCGTTTTCAATCTTTAAATTATGTATTTGAGCTTCAAACCTCAGCAAATCTTCTTCTCTCTGGGCGCCCCTACTGATACTCTTACCTTTGAATACTTTTGGTATTAATCTAGCAGGACCTTTGGTTATCAAACTAGGTCGATCATCTACCATAAATTGTAAGGTTCCATGATCCAAAAGACTTTGGACTCGACGTTTAAAGGCAAGACAATTCTCGATGGTATGTCCTTGAGCTCTGGCATGATATTCACAATGAACGTTGATATCATACCAATTTGGATATGGAGATTGGAATGGTTTTATGTAATATGGAGCTATTTCTCGTACTTCAAGTAACTTTTCATACAAATCTTTATATGATATAGGTATAGCATCAACATGAGAACCACCTTTTGTCTTGGATTGAACTTGAGTTTTAGACATCGGAAGCAGACCAACCTTTGATGATTTTTTATTACATGATTTCTTTTCTTGTCTGGGAGATTGTACAGTCATCACCATTTCTTTGGTATCTCCAGATAATTTGTGAATACGAATAATGACTGTCTGTAATTTCTCAAATTGGTTAAGAATCGAAATCTCTTGCGTATCTGAAACTGCAGAGTTAAGTTTATTGAGCTCTCTCTCTTTCTGTGCTGGAATCTCTTTTCCTTTGGCCAAAACAGATATTTTATCCACCATCTTGGTCATCTGCTCTCTTATTTCTCGTATCTCCTTTTGCTCTTCAATGGTCATACGATCTTTGGGTGCATAGCTCTTCTTTATCTTCAGAGTTCCCTCAGGATGTCTTTTCTTGGCCGCGTCATATTTTGTTTGACCATAGAACTTTTTGTCCATTTATGATTTCTTTCTAATTTGATGAACAGTCTTTTCAGTTAACACCTTTTGGTCATGATCATGCAATGCAAACAAAAGAAAATAATTTAAACAAATTAGAGCAAAAATAACATACATGGGAAAATAAGAAAAAATAAAATGGTTAATACCAACTAATTGAAAGAAAAATTTATTTATCATGGTATATAATAAATCCTAACCTCATGCTTTCTAGTTCCATGCTTTGTTTGGAAAAATTAACCTAACCGCATGATTTCTAGTTCGCATGCATTTATTCAGGGAGAAAAAATAATAATAAATTAAATAAATTAAAAGCTAGAGCTTATTTCTCCTTGGTGTACACCTATGAATAGAGGTTCAGTACTGTCTTAGATTAGGTGAATTTCTAGGGTTTATTATATGCAGAGTTTCAGTTCTAGGAGTAAAGGTACTCGAATTGTCCTTGTTGATGCCCCCTTGGGCTGTCAACCCTCAATCCTAGTCCATTACAGACTTAAACGGATCGAGTTCAATTCGAGGGGACACATTTCTCTATACCTGTCACGGAGAATAAATTCTCACGAAGACATAGAGCATATGAACCCCGAAAGTTACTTGCTAGGTCTGACACAGAGAATAAATTCTCACGAAGACGTCGCTTTCACTCCCACTTAAAAGGAACAAACTCAATTATAGAGCTTTATGTTATGCAATGCAAGTGTTGTGTGTGAGGAGAAATATTCAAACCTCTAACAGATAAATAAAATAATTAATACCTGAATAAAAACAATATTAATATAAAAATAATAAATAATAAAAATTTTAAAAAAAAGAATTAAAAATTAAATAAATGAATTTTTCATTTCTAATTAATAGAGACAATTTATAATTGATTTTAAAGTTTGACAATTCCCCAGCGGAGTCGCCAAGCTGTCGTAACCGGTTTTCGTCCGGGCACGAAAAATTTATTACTTGGCGGGAAAAATGATATGAATAAATGGTTTTGAAAATAATTTGGGAGTCGCCATCGGCCTTTTGGGTCAGGTAGGTCGAATACCTAAAAATTATCTTTTAACAGAGTTTTTAAGAAAACATCAGTTAAAAGACGAACTGATCTGCATTTATAACCAAAAATTCGTTCTTTTTAATAATAAAAAGGGATTCGTGGTCGGTTACGTTTGGGGAAGGATTAGCACCCCTACAACGCCCAAAATTAGTACTTTTTAATTATAAATTGTCTCTATTATTAAAATTTTTTTAAAAATTCAAAAATATATTTAATTTATAATTCTATTATTTCAAAATTATATAAAAATATTTATTTATTTAAAAATATCAGAAAAGAACTTCTAGGTGCCTTAAGACAGCTCTTTTCTTTGATATTGATAAATGTTAATTTAAATTAAATAATATTTTAAAAAATTAATTATTAAATTTTAAAATACCAGAATAGGACATCCAGTTGTATTAAGACTGTCCTTTTCTTCGATATTGAAAAATAAATTTTGAAATAATTTATTTGAAATAAATATTTATTTATTATATATATATTTATGACTATATAATAAAAATATATAAACAAATAAAATAAAAATAAAAATACAATTGGAGCTATATATTTAAAAGCAATAAAATAAATGAAAACATTTAAAATAAATGACTAAATTATAGTAAAATTAAAATTAAAAACCTAATTCATAATTACTCAAAATTACAGGGATTAAATATGCTATTTTCTTATTTAATAATTTAGTGACTAAAATAAACTTATCTAAAATTCGAATATAAGATTAAAATAAATTAAAAATATAAACTAGGGATTAAAATATTATTTATTAGAGTTAAGGGACTAAATATATTATTTATCCTAAATATTTAAACATACAGGCTAGGACTAAAATGAAATAAAATAAAATTACGAGACGAAATTAAAACGTATAAGAATTGATTTTAGTGACAAAAATAGAAATTTACAAATCTAGGATGACTACGCGAGAGGTTTGACCCGTGCGCGAAATTACAGATATACCCTGCCCAAAACGGCGTCGTTTGGGAGGGGTATATAAGACCAAATGGCTGGCCCGTAGGGCCAGCATCCCTCATTTCCTCTCTGCTTCGTCTCTCTCTAACCGAGAGAGTTTATAAAACTCTCTCGCCTCTCTCTAACCGAGAGAGTTTCCGGCAGTCGCCGGACACCGTACTCCGGTGTCGGTCTCCACCGCCGGCCACCACACGCGGTGGCCGGATTTTTCCTAAATACCCCAAATAACCTCCTAAACCCTATTAGGCCGAATTCGGCGTTAGTTTCCCCTAAAAAACTCCCGATCGGAGTAGATCTGAAGAAATACCTTCGGGTATTTCAAATAGTTTGGTCGGCCTGTAGCGTCTTCGATCACGGTGGCTTCCTTGGTAAGCTTTCCTTTCTTTCTTGGTTTCTGTTTTGGTCTGGTTGTTGGTTGCTGTTTGTATCTCTCTTTTTTGTTCTCTCTTCGTCTGTTTTTCTGTTGTTCTCCGTTGCTCTCTGTGGCTGTCCTTTCTTTCTTGCAGGTGGGGTGGCTTTTATAGCCACCACCGAGGCTCTCGTTGGACCGGTTCCAGAGATGAAAGGCCCGGTGAGTCACCATAGCTATGGTGGTGACTCACCATAGGGCTCAACGTGGGTAGCTTCGTGACGTTCTGGAGTGTCGGCAGCAGCTGTTGGACCACCTGGACTCATCGGAGGCGGCTGGAAACATCTAGAAACGGCTGGCTGCTAGGGTTAAAAACCCTAGGGTTTTCCATCTGGAACCCTTTTGGGCCGTTGGATCTTGCCAGATCCAACGGCTGATGAT
Source organism: Hibiscus syriacus (assembly GCF_006381635.1). Lineage (NCBI taxonomy): Eukaryota > Viridiplantae > Streptophyta > Magnoliopsida > Malvales > Malvaceae > Hibiscus > Hibiscus syriacus. The sequence goes on along the minus strand of NW_024062925.1, from coordinate 35,947 downwards.
GTTGACGGCGGCTGGGGGCTAGGGTTTAAAAACCCTAGCTGAAACCCTAAATCAGTTTAGGGTTTCCATTTGGGTATGAGTCGGTTCTGGTTGGGCCTGGTATTTGGGCTTGTAAATGGGCTTCCAGTTTTGTAATTATTTATTAAATAATAATAATATATAATATTAATAATAATAATAATAATAAATAATAATAATAATAATAATTATAATAATAATAATACTAATACTAATAATAATACTAATAATAATAATTTTAATAATAATAATTTTAAATGAAAAAAATTGATGTCTACACATGTAAGAAACACTTAAGTCATCAGTTGACATTTTATTGTTCTTTCTTTTTGTTGACCACGTGCGTTTTATGATTAAGCATGCATGCAAATGTGTATGTATATGTATATGTGTACGTGTGTATATGCGTATACCTTGGTTTGCTTCAGCACATTAAGTAGCCAAATCAATGGCGGATTTCTTATAGCCAACGACGGAGACTTTCTTGCCTTTCAACAACTCTCCAGCGGCTTCTTTATCCAACTTGGAATACCCGATGGTGTGCATAACTTTGCCGCCGTAAATGTCTCGGCCTTTGTTCGGAGAGAAGGCTGGCGTTCTCGGTATGTCCCCGTATTTGCCTATGCAAACTACAAGTAATTCGAATTCATACCACTACCTGCAGGGACAGAAATAGGTATGATTTTATGTTAAAAAAAACTTATAAAATTTTAAAATACGAAAATTAATTATTACTAATAAAAATACGATAAAAATATCTAATTTCGTGGATTCCTTAGCAAACTAAATATGTGCAAATCAAATTAGTGACATGTTTTAAAGCACAACCTCAACAGTTTTCGATGGATAAGTTTCCACAGTGACTTCCAGGTGGCCACTCAAAAAAGGTCCAAACTCTCTGGGACCATCCAAATTCGTCGTTTGTCCGTCGTGGACGTATCGGATCTCGACGACTTTCGAACAGAACCTCATGTACTTCAACACATCAAAGTGCGTAGCGGAACCGTGCAAGTACTCAAGGACCTCGAGATATGAAGGGTGTGAGAAAGGGGCCATCAATGCTATGTTGTTCATGAAGAAGAGATGAGCAGCAAGTATTCAGTAAATAAAATATAACATTTGTATATTAATTGTGTAAAAGAACTATATGGAATAAAAGACTTCTGCTGTTTATATACAGCTTCTAATGTCTACTACAAGCCTAACAGACTTCATAACTGATACTAACAACCCTAACTGCCACTAACAACTTAAAGAAGCTCCTAACTACTTTACTAACAACACCATGCTTACATTGTTGCTGACTCATCATGCTAACATTCCCTTTACTTCTTCTTCTTATGCTCTTTTGAACTTGAATATCCTTGAACTCCAATCTTCTCTCGAAAAACTTAAAAAGTTTCTTTAGCCAATGGTTTAGTAAAACCATCAGCCACTTGATGCGCTTCTTGAATCGGAAGTGTCGATGCCTCCTTCCGTTCGACTTGAATCGGAAGTGCCGATGCTTCCTTCCGTTCGACTTGAATAGGAAGTGCCGATGCTTCCTTCCGTTCGACTTGAATCGGAAGTGCCGATGCTTCCTTCCGTTCGACTTGAATTGGAAGTGCTGATGCCTCATTCTGTTCGACTTGAATCGGAAGTACCGATGCCTCCTTCCGTTCGACTTGAATCGGAAGTGTCGATGCCTCCTTCCGTTCCGATTCGACTTGAATCGGAAGTGCCGATGATTTCTTCCGTTCAACTTGAGAGAGAGCAGAGCTAGGAGTAATCCCGAGTTCCGAAAGCTTATTATGAGATTCTGTGTAATCTTGGAAGTATGCATCCTCGTCCTTGGCATAGAGCTCTACATATTTGCGGAATTCAGGGTCATCTAACAAAGCCCTGTCTGTTGGAAGTTTCAAAAGTCCTTCTGATTCCTCTTTTAGCAGCTCCACAAAGTAAGACTTATCGAACTTCAGAGGTTCATTGATGCAAGGACCATCAAAACCTGATCTATCTGGATGAGCCCTTCCCAGAGTGTGACCCCCAGATAATGATACAATATCCTTGTCAGATAGACTCATTCGATAGAAGATATCCCTCAGATGAGGTGTTCCATAGGCAAACTAGGAAGCCGGATCCAAGCTATGAGTTTTTTGAAACTATCATCAACAGGATTCAAATTCGGTGACCATTGTCGAACGACTCATTCGATAGAAGATGTCCCTCAGATGAGGTGCACCTCTTTTAGCTTTTGGAAGTCGCCCTTCCTTGGGGAAAATGTTTGAATCTTTTCTTCCAGGTACAAAGCCAATAGTAGAACCTTCAGTGACTTCAACACCAACAAGCTGGTATAGGTCTGCATATGTGATCTTAGGATGTTTAGCCTTCACTCCCTCGCAAAAATCAAGAGCAATTTTCATGCCGTTATTGGCGCCATGAGTGTACTCTTCCTCATTCCTTATGAATCCATTCGGACCACCGGTCTTAGTGCTCACATCGTACGACCCAGCATCGTGCCATGCTAAGCGAAGCATGATAGGAGCACAGTTCTTCAAGGCGATGAGAGCGCGGAGGTCTCGACGAGCTTTGTCGATCTCCTTGAGGTACTCGGTGTCAACTAATGGAAACGCCATTGAAATGCTTTCTAGTTCGCTTCGATCAACGCTGGAGAGTCATTCTTGAGAACAACACCGATCAGGTCATTCAACAAATAGGTTATGCGTAGCAATGGAAGAAAAACTCACGAACATAAAACAAAGCAATCTCAAAGATAATCCAACACAATTGGAATCAAAGAATGCACAAATCAATTAGAAAGATGTTATCAGGAGCCAAGAGAAAGCAAAGAGCATTGCAAACACGCAACGGAGGTAATGACGCCAGGATCTTTGGCGAATGATACCATGTGAGAAAGGGGCCATCAATGCTATGTTGTTCATGAAGAAGAGATGAGCAGCAAGTATTCAGTAAATAAAGTATAACATTTGTATATTAATTGTGTAAAAGAACTATATATGGAATACAAGACTTCTGCTGTTTATATATAACTTCTAATGTCTACTACAAGCCTAACATACTTCACTACTGATACTAACAACCCTAACTTCCACTAACAGCTTCAAGAAGCTCCTAACTACTTTACTAACAACACCATGGTTACATTGTTGCTGACTCATCATGCTAACAAAGGGAAACTCGAATTGTCCCTTTTGGGCCAGGGATAGTCGGAGAACTCAAAATCGCACCAAGGGGTTTGGAGCATAGTGGAAGCGAATGAACAATGTTTCCAAACGCCGCCTATTGAATCAGTGGCCTCGAGGACGATGGGATTTTGGCGGGAGAGCTGTTTAGCAGTAGCTATGCCGCTGATACCAGCACCGATAATCCCAACTCTCGATGATTTTCGGTACCCAATTTGCTCACAAGCAATGTTGGTGTAGCTATGAATGAATGTATGCAACAAATTAAAACAGGCTGAGTCAACTCGCTCTTAGAGATTGTCTTAGTGTGCCGAAGCTCAGAGTCTAGCTTATTATTTATAAGGGACAACATGGGAGTAGAGATTATGGGATTTCCTTGTAAGTTCGTACGTTTAATTATTTAATCCAAAATTGTTAGGTTTAATAGTAGTCAAACTTTTCCCATCTCTTCGTTACAAGTTATGGGAGAAACATCCATGATTTGTTTAGGTTCACCACCACTATATGACATATTAATCGATTAGTTTAGATCATATCTTATAGACATTTATTACGAGGATAATCGTTTTAACTCAATTTTCTTATTCATGATGTTTGAATTCAAATTATCCACCTTTATTAATAGTAGTGACCTTATCACTTCAACTATAGTTATATCAACTAGTTTGTGAATTAGTTTGTATCACAGAAATTTCATATAATGTTGTAGTTAATGTTTGAAATAAATTTTTAACATAATTATATAACTTAATTTATTTTGAGCCTTATTATTATTATTCTTAGTTTTCTTATCTTATTTTTAATTTAATCTTTAATTAATTATATAGTTATAACTCCTTATCAATTCTTTTAATTCTAGAAAAAATCCATAATGCAAATGGGAGGAAACGAATGGTCGCGAGGATATAAATGGTCGAGCAAGGAGGCAGTGGGAATATCAACGACAATCGGTGGGAGGGCTAGAGCATATAATCGGGAAGAAGTAGCAGAGTTCATCGATAACACAAGTAAGAGGGTTCATCAGGAGGCTTTAAAAGAAAATTTTCAGGCGTACGATAAAGTTCTTGATGTTTATATTGCATATTGAAACCTTAAGAAAATGTTTGGAAAGTCGACGTTCGCATTGTCAGATTTAAGAGCTTATCCGAGGCAAGGCGTGCTGTTGAGAAGGGAGATGGCAAAAGGATCGATGGATATGATATTAGAATTTTTCTTGCATTGAAGGAGGAAAACGTATAGAATCACTCGTCGAAAGCTAAAGAAAAGGTCACTAAGGTTTGGAGGAGATTCGGCACTAAAGGATTCGTGAACTTTTAAGGAAGCTCTAATAGGAGAGGAGAACCAAAGTTTACAGCCTTTGGTTAATAATAGAATTTTTCGTGTTGAAGATATCCAAGTTAGGTTAGTTGATGAGCTTCCATCCGAAGAAGACATCCAACGTGAAGCAGGTTTAGGTTAAATTTGGGTCCCAACAGTTGGGGTAGAGAAGAGAAAACGAAATTTTGTTAGCCAGATGATAGAGAAAAAGCAGCGGATAGATGAATGTTGTTCTTGTTGAAAAATCAAAACTATAAAATTTTAGACTCGATGAAGAAAACGAGAGAGATTGAGTGATTGATGTGGGCGACAACTAGGTTTAAACAAAGATGTGTTTTGTTGGTTTTAAGACAAAGTGAACAAAGATCAGGACAATGGAAAACAAGGGTAATAGAATAAAAGGAGAAATAAAGAAGGTGAAAACAAGGGTAATAAAAAAGAACTAAAGACAAAATATGTAATAAAGAACTTGTACTTATCTTCCTTAAAGTGGGCGACCAAGGGTGATTTTATATCGGATTACGATGAATGGATGCTCGTTGCAAAGATAAAAATTTAAGAATCGTAACGGTGAAGACAAAATTGAGATCGAATAGTCGTATTGATGGATAAATCAATTTGAAAATTTATCCCAATAGATATGGTGATAACGTAAACCTTAATTTAGGGATGGTGATGGCATGGTGGTGGTGGTTTAGGGAAGAATATGAATGTGAAGGATAATTGTCCTATCAAACCCTCCTAGTATCAATGAAAATGCAAACTCGATAATACAACTCTAACCAACCCTCCTAATCGTAATGAAAAGGAAAACCGAAGTGTGAAGATCTCTCTCAAGAACTCAGAAGAACTAAAAGAAAAAGAAGTTAAGAAGGCACAAGACTATCAGCTCTTGCAAAAGCAAACCCTCATTGTATGAAAAGAATTGATGATTATAATGGTGGGAGGAGAATCCCTTATATTGGTTTTGAGGAGTCCTAGTTATATCATGATTGAAGAATAAAATAATAATAAAATATATCCTAAATATCCAACGGTGTTGATGAAAACAAGCATGACGAGACCCTTGTAACTTGATTGACGAGCCAGATGAGTCTTCTGGAAAGGTAAAAGGCGGCATAGCTTGAAAAGAGGATGATATAAGTGCCCATGCTTATGTTAATTAAGGTGATGTGGGTAGATAAGCTATCAAGGCTTGTGATAGGCGACATAGTGTGATAAGCAAGGTGGAGGATAATAAGCTATCAAGGGTTTACAATCAATTATCCATTTACCTTTATCCTAAGAAAAGAAAAGAAATAATAAAAAATCCTAAGATAATGAGTTATCCTAAGCTTTACAGTTCTAGCATTGGGTAACTTTACAAGGTCCTTGACTTAAGGTGGTTTAAACTCATTTTCGGGCATATCTTCATGAGTCTTGCAATTGGATTCGGAAGTAACTTGGGTTGTGGTGATCCAAATTGATGTGGGAGGAAGGATAAGTGAGTTTCCTTCCTTGAACTCTTCAATCTCATGTGGGCGTGTAGGGCCTTGCTGATAAAGGCATAGACTGCAGTATGGAGTTTGTCTTTGAGTAGCTTGGCCTGTCATATATTTATTGCGGAATACGACTATCAGATAGAAAAAATCGCAATTGATAATTTGAGAAAATAAAAAATGAAGATAAAGAAGACATAAATTTTACGTGGAAAATCCCTAAATAATATAGAGTAAAAACTACGGGCAAAGGTAGAAGAATTTCACTATGAGAAAATAGGAATTACAACTTCTCTCAATCTAACAAGGAGAAAACAATAACAATTCTCTCTTAAAAAAAAGGAGAAAACAACTCTCAAGAAAACTCTCTAAATTTTCTAATATTGGGTTAAAACTAGAATGATTTGGGATGCTTTTGAAACTAAATGTGTTAGGGTATTTATAGTTGAAGCTTAATGACTAATCTTATAAATATCTTAAAGTCCAGAGACTAAATGTATGATTTTACCATGCTAAAAATTCAACAATTTCCTGCTACATGTGCCAATTTCCAGCTACTTTTCGGTGCATTAATTGTGCACTTTGGGTGCATAGTCAAACTTTCAACAATCTTGTGATTGGATCTAAATGTAGAATGAGCCCATTTTCCTTGGCTTTTAGGATTGTGGTGCGTGTATCACCAGATTGTTAGGATGTATAATCTCGAGATTGTTCAAGATGTGTTAAGGTCAGATGGGTTTGACGTTAACGTTTGTCCTTGGTATAGGCTATTAACGATTATCCAATTCTTGAGTGTGGAGGAATTAGAAAGATGCTGGAGCAGGAGGGAAGAGTTTACTCGCTTATGGTTTGTGGAGCTGGAAAGACTGGTATGCTACGACAGCAAGAGGAATGTGAAGGTTTAGGTGGTTCTCCAAAATGTCCCTACACAAGATGGGGACACTGTGAAACGTAATAGGTTTGATGAAGCAAGGGTATTAGTTTCCGTTCAAACATCATCTTGTATCTCGAATAGAGTCGGGATTATCATTAATGGTAGTGTTTTCCAGATTGAGACTAGAGTCGAGGAATTTGAGAGGGATCGGACGTTCATGAGAGGTGGTCGTCATTCAATAGGTTTGGGGGCGAGAATCAGTTTGAGTCGGAAGATCTGTTCAACAATGATGCTGTTTTAAATGTAGAAGAGGGTCTCGAGGTGAATGTTGTAAAAGTTGGTATTGCAGTTGTATGTATTGTTGCAGGTGTTGGGTTCGTAGCGAACGTCTCCTCATGCTTCGAGGAAAGTAATATCCATGGGTTTACAGATCGTTTCGGTTCCGGTCAATGAAGGGTTGTTTGATGTCCTAGTGCGTTCTGATAATGGGTCGATATTTGAAGCTGAGAGGGTTGCTTTTGGGTAAGCTAATGATAGTATGGAAAATGGGGACTTTACTGTTGGGTCCTTTATTTCACATGGGTCAAGATTCCTCAATGTCTCCATCGGAGTTGTTACCAACCCAGAGTCCAATGTGGTAGCGTCTTCAGAGGGCCCACTTTCGAACTTTCTCAACCCAAATAAGCTGTGTATGGCATTGCAGCAGGCTGGCCAGTGTGATCAAATCCAATCAGTAGGATCAAATTCTCATGTGGGGAAAACACCAAAGAAGAAGAGACCAAACAAAGGGAAAAGGAACAAAGCAGGACAACAGCGCAACAAGAAGAATCAGAAATTTATCGGTCAAATAGAATCTAATCGTGGTGTTGTAGTCCCAACTCCTCAGAATCGATCAAACGGTGTAAGTGAAGCTGAAGCTACGTAGGAAGTTGCGAAGAAATTGGGCGTTAAATTCTTGGTTCCAGATTCAACACTGATCCAGATTTGACGGTCCTTCTTTCAAAGAGCATAAGTTTTGGCGGTCTCATCTAAAAGCCGTGTTGTTCTATTAAATTCACATTTACCATTTCTGATTGAAGTAGATGTGTACAACCAAATACGACAATGTTTGTCCCATTCTGTATTTTCTCTTTTTTTAATTTATTATTTTATAATATATAAATATTGGAAGCATAGTGGACATTCAATATATTTTAATAACCTAAATAATATTGATATGAAACAAAATTCGATATAACGATATTACATACAACACTAACCGTATGTGGTTAGTTTACCGATATAACTTTGCTAAGCTTTCACTCTTACTCTCGTGTTTCTCTCACTCGTACATGTATTACGCACACATTACATTACATTCCTAAGCCTAATGGAACACACACACATATATAAAAGATCTAAACCGTCTCGTGAAGCTTCAAGATTCAATGACGTGCTTGTCTTTAATTTTGTAATCCATCAGTTTGCTGCCAAGTCACCACCGCTTTGAAGTCTTCTTAATAATTAAGCACAAATTACTTGCCATACTTGAATTTTAAGCTGCTGCTACTTCATCCTCCAGGTGATGATTTGTTGCTCCTTTAATCCAAGATTTGCCGACTCCCCATATTACCACATTTTTATATAGTTTGCCAAGTATTTGCAATTTGTCATCTGGATGTTTGCCAACATTCTAAAACTCAAATATAATTTTTAATAATAATATATATAATAATAATAATAACACAAACCAAGTGACATCTTGCTTCTGTGATAAAAGAATTATTGTTATTCTGAGAACCTAAGTTCAAACACTATGAATGTTAAAAGCATAAGCATTTAATATCCAAATTGTTAAGATTTATCTTTAAATAAATATTATCTTGTATTTACCACATATTAATAAAAAAATGATTATAATAAATCATATATATATATATATGACCATGTTCTATATACATGTATTAAACAAATACTAAAGTAATATATGCCGAAATTATGAGCGTGATTCAATTGTAATATATATGATTTTATAACATAAGATTCGAGATTTTAACATTAATATTTACGGTTCTAATATAATATTATTATAATTACAAATAATATATGGCTCTCTTAGTCTTTTAACATTCATCAAATCTTTTTCATGCAACTAAATGATGGATTGATATTTGATGCATTCAAAATGTATAATTTTATTTTATGTATTGTGGACGAATCAAATAACGACATATTATCATAAAGTTTTAAAACTAAATGTATTATATAAATATCTCAAATACTCATTCAAACCCCATTATTATTAACCAGCCATGGCAGTTTTAAGGTGCCAAAGGGTATCTATCAATGCAGTCAAGCCAAGGATTATCCCTCGACGGCTTACTAACACGACGCACCAAACACTGTTGCACTTAAAACCCGAACCGAAAGCAATCTGCCAAACCCTATCTCCTCTTTTAACCCTTTCTTTAGCTTCCAAATATGCCAGTTCATACCATATGCTGCTACTCGAAGTGTTCCTGAAGCGATGCAAGGTCATCCTCGAGGCTTCCATGTTGTTGTCGGTGAGTCCGAGATTCTTCTGGAGCTCGTCGAGCACGGACTTGCTCACAGCATGCACACAAAAGTGCTTGAATGCAAGTTTATAGTCGGGGATGTAAGGCTTTGAGGATGGTGACAATGATGCTTTGGTGTTATCGCCGCCGAAAAAGTGTCACCAAATTAACTTAGCAAAGAAGAAAAGTTGCTCGGAGAAGGGTAGCAATGGCCCCAATGTGGTGATGTTGGTTTTCAGTGCATATCCACCTACTTCCATTAGATCTTTGCTTACCTTAAGCCCTTTAAAACCTTGTTCATCTTCCTCTTGGTAGATAGACCTGATCCGTAATTTATAATCGAGAAAATATTAACATAAAGTACTTCGTATAACCACAATGCAAAAAGCCACATACTCAAATTTGGATAGATATCATAAATTCCATGATTTGGTTCCAAAAGCCAAAGAAAACAAACCTGAAGCTACGTTCATCAGCACCTTTATGTGTCCGTACAAGGTGTTTGAGACGGTACTTGGCACGGTGTTAGTCACGACGATGATTCGACAAAAGAACTGCCGAGCATCCCATTCTGAAAAAGCAATTTGAAACAAGCATAGGCCGTTCCGGACCAGGGTACCAATTGTAACCCACCATTTCAGTGCTCACCACAACAGCATAGTTGTTCGGGCTTGCTTGCAACATGTCTCGAGCCAAGTCCACAGCTATGATCCCGGCACTGCACCCCAACCCACCAAGATTGTAGCTCAAAATGTTGCCTCTCATATTATAGTGGTTGATGATCATTGCAGAGAGCGATGGTGTCGGATTGAAGATGCTGCAGTTCACGACAAGGACACCGACATCCTTGGGTGGAACCCTGGTCTTCTTGAATAGCTCATCGAGTGCACCAAACATCACTGTCGAGGCTTCCATGCGACCTTGTTTCATGGTTGCACAGATCTCATTGGACATTATAGTTTTAGGGACGTAAGTTTCATCACCAACTCCCGATGATTTCACAATCCTGTTCTGGAATTCAAGACTAGATACGTCAAACTTGCCTGATGTTCTTGCCATTTCAATGAACTGCTCCTTTGTCACCTGAAAATGTAATAGCAATTAGGATAAACGTAAATTAATTGTTTCTCAGGTATAATTAAGAATTTTATCCCTCTATTTTTTAAAATTTTGATATGAGACTCTCTGTTATATAGTAGCCACAAGGGCCCTGACTAAGTCCGGAATAGAGCCAAGTAGAATCCAATCCAATTGGATTACACTGTTAAATCTTACCATTAGTTGGCTGACTTAGAAGTCAACATGTTAGTAATTTAAACATAAAGAATTAGCAAAAATCAGCAACTAAGCAATTTATATGCAATAAATTATCCAAAAAACCAGCAGTTTAGGTTCACATGTCTAACAACTGCACTGACTTTCAGTTTTCATAAAGTATATGATCAAATTCTAACATTAGAGGGACTAACTTCTCAGTTTTCACAAAGTAGAGGGATGAAATTCAGAGAAATTAGACCTTGTTTCTTGTATAGCAAGAAATGCAAGTATATTTTCATTCATGCAAGAACAGTTAAACCTTTAAGTCATCACTTGGTCGAAAACATGCAAAATCAATCAGATAAATGGATTGGGGCCCTGACATGAAGTAGAAAGAAATGGAGAACACAATGAAATGTAGACTCTTTAAGTCATCACTTGGTTGAAAACATTCAAAATCGATCAGATAAATGGAGTCAAACCATCTACTTGCTGGCTTCTGCAACAGCGACATATTCTGCTTCAGTTGTGGAGAGAGCAACTATCTTCTGTAGTTGAGAAACCCAACTCACTGTAGTACCTCCTAGAGTATAGACATACCTCGTAGTACTCCTTCTGATGACAATATCTCCAGCTAAGTCAGCATCTACATAGCCTGTCAGTATCATTTCTCCACCTTTGAAACAAAGTGCTTTGTTTGTAGTACCCCGCAGATATCTGAGGATCCATTTGACAGCTTCCCAGTGTACCTTGCCTGGATTATTCATGTACCTGCTAACAGCTCCCACTACATGAGCAATATCTGGTCTAGTACAAACCATGGCATACATCAGGCTTCCAATTGCTGAGGCATACGACACCTTCACCATGTGTGCACGTTCTTCCTCCGTCTTTGGTGACTGTTCTTTGGAAAGTCTAAAATGAACACCTAAAGGTGTACTTACTGGTTTAGCATATTGTATGTTGAACCTGGAGAGTACTTTGTTGATGTACTCAGCCTGTGATAACATCAGAGTCCCCGACTTGTGTCTCTCTTGATCCTCATCCCAAGAATCTACTTTGCAGCGCACAGATCTTTCATAGCAAACTGCTTCGACAATTTTTGCTTCAAGTTTATAATCTCTTGCATGTCTGAGCATGCAACGAGCATGTCATCAACGTACAATAATAAAATAATGAAGTTGTTGTCGAACCTCTTGATGTAGCAACAATGATCTGCTTGGCATTTGGTAAAACAATTGCTACCCATGAAACTATCGAACTTCTTGTACCACTGTCTAGGTGCTTGTTTTAAACCATACAAGCTCTTCTTCAACCTGCATACCAGGTTTTTCTTGTCTGCCTTTATGAAGACTTCTGGTTGTCTCATATAGATTTCTTTCTCCAAATCACCATGAAGGAAAACTGTCTTTACATCTAACTGCTCAAGATGTAGATTTTTTGCAGCTACAATTTTCAACACCAATCTGATTGTAGACAGTTTCACGACTGGGGAGAAAATTTCATTGTAATCAATACCTTCTTTTTGCTGAAAACCTTTGACAACCAATCTTGCTTTGTAGTGTTTCCTTCCATCGTGCTCTTCTTTGATCCTGTAAATCCACTTGTTATGGAGCGCTTTCTTGCCTGGTAGTAATTCAACTAATTCCCACGTCTGATTTAACATAAGTGAGTCCATCTCATTTTTCATAGAAGACTCCCACTTGACTGAATCTTCCACCTGCATTGCTTCATCATAGCACTCTTGTTCACCATTGTCAGTCAGCAACAAATAGTGCAAAGAATGCGAATAACGCTGTGTTGATTTAGGAATTCTAGAGGAGCGTATTAGTTCCGGTGTGTCTGGTTCTTCTTGAACTGCTTCAGGACTGATTTGAACATCATTTCCAGAAATCTCCTTGAACTCAACAAATTCTTTTGTTTCAGCTTCGGTATTGGAGCTACTTGATTCTATGGTTGACCTGTCTTTGCACATCACATTCTCATTGAAAATGACATCTCTGCTTCTGATGATCTTTTGATTTTTGTAATCCCAAAACCGGTAACCGAACTCATCACCACCATATCCAACAAAGACGCATTTATTGGATTTGACATCAAGTTTATTTCTTTCAGCAGAATTTATGTGTACATAAGAAATGCAACCAAACACTCTTAAGTGTGAAAGATTTATTTCTTTCTTGCTCCAAACTTCCTCTGGTATTCTACCATCCAAAGGAACTGAGGGCCCACGGTTGATCAAGTAAGCTGCAGTGTTGATAACTTCAGCCCATAGTAATTTGGGCAAGCCGGCATGTATCCTCATGCTTCTGGCACGTTCATTCAGAGTTCTATTCATGCATTCTGCTACGCCATTCTGCTGCGGTGTCATGGGAACTGTTGTCTCCATCTTGATCCCATTGTTTGTGCAAAATCTCTGAATCTACTTTTTGTACTCTCCTCCATTATCAAACCTCAATCGCTTGACTTTCAAACCAGTCTCATTTTCCACCATGACCTTCTATTTTCCGAAGGTATCAAAGACTTATGATTTCTTCTTAAGAAAATAAACTCACACATTCCTTGTAGAATCATCGATGAAGGTGACATAGCCCGCAAGAGATGGAACTGGAGATGGTCCTCATACATCAGTATGAACCAACTCTAACTTTCAGCCTTGGGTGTCTTGTCAATCTTTGCAAAACTGACTTTCTTTTGTTTGCCAAAGATGCAATCCTCACATAGTCCGACATCTATATTCTTTAGATCCGACAGCTTCCCTTTTGACAAAAGTGTCATCCCTTTCTCGCTCATATGGCCAAGCCTTGGGTGTCATAAGTTTGATTTTCCATCAGCATCTGCTACTGCAATGATATTCTCTAAATTTGAGGTTACATAGCAATGACGAGTGCTCCTTTGTTAATCTTCCATTCACAGCCTGAAAAGGTTGTACTATATCCTTCTCCATCAAGCTGTCTTACATAAATCAAATTTCTTTTGAAGACAGGAATATGTCTCACTCCTGTCAGCTTCCAGGTGGTCTGGTTTGACAACTATAGTCGGATGTCTCCTTTTCCGACGATCTTCAAGGTTTCATCATCAGCTAGATTAACCTTCTCAAAATCACCACTGACATAGTTTTCTATGATTTCTTGGCATGGGGTGGAGTGAAAAGATGCCCCTGAATCAAAGATCCATGATTCAATCGGACTGTTGACGCTTAGAATCATGGCATCACCTATCTCCTCTGTCATGTTGGCTTCCTGTGCGTCGGTATCTTTCTTCAGTGTTCGACAATCTCTTTTAAAGTGATCTTTCTAGCCACAATTATAACAGGTAAAATTTTTCTTTCTCGTTCTTGATTTTCTCTTTCTGGATTTCGATCTGTCACGATTTGAATTTCTTTATGAAGTTCTCCCTCTAGACTCCGTGTGCAAGGCTGAGGAGCTTGATGCTTCACCCGATTCTCTCCGTCGAATTTCTTCACTCAATACCAGATCCCGAACATCATCAAATTTTAATTTGCTGCTTCCCGACGAGCTGCTGACTGTTGTAACAGTAGCATTCCAACTGTTTGGTAGAGATAATAAGATAATTAAAGCTCGAACATCATCATCGAATTCAATTTCCACGGAACTCAACTGGGTTGTAATTATGTTGAGTTCATTTAAGTGTTGAGCTACTGATGCCCCTTCCGCCATCCTCCCCTTCCGCCATCCACAAATTGAATAATCGCCTCATCAAGTGAACTTTGTTTGAGGCTGATGGCTTCTCATACATACTAGAGAGAGCCGCCATAAGACCTGCCGTGGTCTTTTCCTTTGCTATGTTGAAAGCAACATTGCGGGATAATGTCAGTCGGATAACTCCGAAAGCTTGTCTGTCGAGAAGAGCCCAGTCTTCATTCTTCATGCCCTTTGGTTGTTTTCCTGAGAGAGGTTGATATAGATTTTTCTGGTACAAAAAATCTTTAATCTGCATCATCCAAAAGCCAAAGTCCGCACCATCGAACTTTTCAATTTTCACCGTCCCTTCGTCTGCAGCCATCGCTCCTACTCGAATCTGGCTTCGTTTGGATCGTTTCTGATAATTTCTTGCAAACCACCATGTATTAGAACACCTCCGTCAACAAATTCGTATCCCCGACAAAATTTTACTATTTACGAAATTCACTATTCAAGTGAATAGTAATGAATACTAACATCGCAAAAAAAATTTGTAAAATTCACAACCAAAAGCTCTGATGCCAGTTGTTAGGAAAATAAAACGAGAACGAGTAATTTCCCTATAACCAGATTAGTGAGAATACGAAATAAAAGCGAAAAAATAATACCCGAAATTGATAACGGAGTTCAGCCAATTATGCCTATGTCTCCGGACTACTATAGATCTTTTACTAAAGAGAGAAAATTTACAGGTGTTTACAAAACACTCACTACTCACAAGAAAACTCTCTAGTATTGGGAGAAAGAAATAATTTGGGATGATTTTGAAGCTAAAAGAGCTAGGGTATTTATAGTTGAAGCTTAAGGACTAATCTTGTAAATACCCTGAAGTGCAGTGACTATTTGTAATTATCCCATTATCATTTTCAATAGACATCTAACAAACTTTGAAAAACCATTTTTCAAAGAAACATTTACCAAACTTTGAAAACCATTTTTTCAAAATTGGTTGTCAATCTTTGAACTTTTAACAATACTTTCAACATGTTAGGCCTGGAGGACTCGATCCCACAGTTTATGATCTTCGTTGACAAGAGAACTTGCTCATTTCTAGCCATGTTACAGCCAGGATTAATGCTAGGATGATAAAGATCCAGGCTTATATACATACATGCATAAATATATATATATATATGTAATAATTTTAGTTGTAAAGTGGTGGGTAGAGTATAGTTAATGTAGGAACCAACTTGGTGATCTAGTTGTAAGGTTTCCAACTGCCTTAAGGTTTCCAGACCTGTCATTAGCTGTTTAGCCCTGTGCATTGTCTAGCTACCATCTTTACTTGGAATAAATACTACTGCTACTACTACTACAAAGTTTACTAGTTTATTGGATATATTAATTGACATGGTTTTCAATTAATAAATAAATGAAGCAAAAAAGTAATGGAAATTGAAGCTTCATGAATACGAATACCCAACACATCAAAATCCCCAAGCATTTAGAAGAAAATAAAAGGTTTCAACATAAAAAAAAAACTAGAGCAAACATATAATAACGAATTCGAAATCGTAACACTACATATAGAGATTGCTCAATGCTCCTTTTCTATAACTTCGTTTCCTATATATCATTAATCTTCAATACATTTTGCATGCAGATATATCTACAAATAACATGAGGGATAACCTACTTACACTGTATCAAAACATTAATAATTATAACTAATTATATATTAAATAACTTTATCTAGAGCTTAATTGTTAAAGAAAATTGGGTTATCTCTATCCATCATCATTATTTGTGTACAGTAAGTCTCTCTCACTCTTGCCCCTGCTGTTTGACAATGCGAAACCATTAAAGGTGTAGTTAAGAACTCCATGTACATTTAAAAAAGTTCGGTGAGAAGTAGACTATGGGGGCCTTTCCTCGACATGACTTAGCTAGGGTAAGTTCGTTTAGACTATATAGTCAGTAGATAGCTTTCAAACAAACCAGTGCAGTCTTTTCAAGATCTAAAATGTGGCAATATAAAAACTCTGCCATGTAGTTGGATGAAATTTCAATTTCTTTCCTGGTTGGAAAGATCATTATGAAAAAGGCAGCAACTAGATAACAGTAGCTTTCAAATTTAATTTCTAAGCTAGGTAGACTTAGTTCATCATTATAGAAGCACTAATGCTTTAGGCATCTATAAACCGTAAAAAATGTTCTACTTTGGCCTAAGGAATTGCGTGCAAGTTACCAGTATGAAAAGGAAACATGGCCAAGTTATTGGCTGAATTTCTTGCCGTTGTGCCATCACCGTCCAGTCTGAGATTTTCTGTTTTCACTTCACTGCAAATATTTTCTATTGTTGAATGAGTTTTCTTGTTCAATCTGAAAGGAAAATCAAATCGCAGTTTATGTAAACAAGAAAACTCATACCGGTAACAACTATTTGAACTTTCTGTAAACTAGAAAGAAAGACAGAAAAATAAATTACTCACTGTAAAAAACAAGACAGATCCCTGATTGAAGGAAAGCTTTCGAATGAAGAATTCATGCTATCACTGATTGCAAATTAGATTTGCCAATATCCAACATGAAGTAGTTAAATATATAAATCCATCTGGTTGCTAAACATAAATCTGAATAGAGGGGAAAATGTGAAACAGTGATTGCTTAAACAGAACAAGAATGAGACAAAAAATTAGAAACATATTTGAAGAGTTGAACAATTCATGCATAAAGGTTTGACTATTACAGTGTTCACTTTAAAAGAAAGCTCACATCTGATAAGGTCAACTAAGACAAGCACAACGGAGAAACTCTATCATAAGTGAGTTTCAATCAGATTCCATATTTTCATATGAAAAGAGAAAAATATCACAATCCAAAATGAAATTCATAGCCTATAGCACTAACAAGTCATAACAAGAATTGGTTAGAAGTTTCAAATGGCTTCCATTGAGTCCCAAATTAACGGAGAGGCTATCTTCCAAATTTCAAATCTGCAAATAGAATCTGAATATCAGAGCATCAAAAGCAAGCAATATGTGGTATGTGATATTGATTACTATTCATCCATGGTGGACAGAAATTACCAAGGAATTCATGCATATATAATTGAGAGCCCAGATTGAATCCATACACCTCAATGTAGCAGTCAAAACTTGTTGGGAGATAATAGGCAAATTCATACCAAGAACCACCAATCAGTTTCAGATACAGGAAGTTCACAACTCATGAGTTTAGAGGAGTGCTTCAAGAGCCTACTCAAACTTTGAATATCTTTACATTATTACATCCAATGCATATTATGTTGTTAGCTCATTTCTGACATGTAATTATATTAACAAGAGAACAACTAAAAATACAGAGTAAAACACTTACAAACAAATAACAAGGAGGCAATAAGCTTTGCTTAAAAAATCCATTTTAAGTACTGGCATATTTGAACTTTCAAACTCAACTGAAGCGACACAAACTAAATGTGCAAAAGAAAATAACCTCAAGTTTTATTTGTGCCTTTATATGCATTGCTAACATGAGGAATCTCCAACATCATCATTAGTTAGTGAAACAGCCTATAAATCATCCATGATTTCCTCTTCCTCAAAATTCGCACATATGCTTTCCATCTCGGTATCACCCTCAATTATATCCCTTTCCTCCATCTCTGACAGGTCACTGAAAGTAAGAATCTTTTTCTTCTTTCCTCTATAACCAACAAAGCTCAGGACCTTTTCCTTCCATAACACCAACGGGCATTTCTCAATCAGCTCACAACCTTCATAAGCTTCAGTCAAGAAAACACTAAATCTCTTCCCCCTTTCAGAAACATAAAAGATGCTAAATGCTTCAAAAGTAGCCTCATCAACTTCTGCGGCATCTCAAGCTCCCGTTGGAAATGAGTGTGATGGTTGGAAATGAGTGCATAACAGCAACTGGTCTCTTATCAAATTCAAATGAACCCGCTTTCAGCTCCCTAGCATCCGCATAGGGAGACAAATAAGACCTTTTCTGGAAATGCTCGATCTTCTCTCCATGCCTATACACCTTCTTGTAGTTAGGAGGGAACTTCAAAGGAAAAGGCAACGAAAGTACACCTGGTTGACGTCCAATCCCATTGTTCAAACCCAATGCTTTCTTCTCCACGTCCGTAACAGCCCAAGCAGGATTCCAATTTACAACCTCCAAAAACTCCACCCCATCTTTAGATTTTACCACCCTAAAATGTTGTGGATACTGATTCACCCACTTGGTCCTGAACTCAACTGGCAAACCAAAATATCTCCTGAAATTAGCAATCTTATTCTTATCTAACTGAATCCATTTATCGACCGATATCATCAGAATCCTAGTAACATACTCGACAGCTTTGGTTGATTGTTCCTCAATCAACCTTTCCTCTTCTTCCAACAAATCCTCAGCTTCTTTAGTCATCCCACACCATAAGGTTCCCCTTCGATCCTTATATAATTCGAACAACTTGGGACAATTCTCGATGAAATCGGTTGTTTTATGGGGTTTCAGTAAATTGATTTGCTTCCTTTATTGATACAATGACCTCACGGGGATAACCATCTCGTTTTCTCTCTTCATAACTTCCATAAAAACACCACCTTTGATAATATTTTCCATTTCTCTTTTACAATTTCGAGATGGTGAATTCGTTTGCTCTTGCTACGGTCTTGTACACGTCTACTGGAAGTCATTGGTCTAATTTGAAACCACCCAAATAAGGGTTGTTGGTAACAGTTTCTTCTCAGAGACAAAAGATCAAACATTTGGTGAGAGTTTGAATTAGCCGCCGGTTATGTACTGATTTGTTCAATAAAACTTGGTCTATAATAAACTGCGTGGCCGTTGCTTAAGCTTTTTTGCTTTTTCAAGCTTCCTGGAAAGAATGGTTTAGGTTCAAAACAAGTCAATCAGGAATTGGTGGGGGGATTTTAATTTTTTTACCTCGTTTTCTGAGTGAAAAAATAGAAAGGGAAAAGAACAAGTGAAGCCAGAGCAGAACGACGGCGGATAAGGCAGAGCACTGGGGGTTGGAAGGGAAAATGGACGGCGATCAGAACGCTGCGGAGGCAGCAGCGGCTATCATTAATTTGTCCGAAGAAATGGCGTGAAAGATTTTTAATTTATTTATTTATTTGTACTTTATGTACGTATTTTCTCTGTCTAATTATGGATTACATCCCTTATTTTATGAAAATTAAAAATTTATTTATTTTATATTATTTTATCCTATTTTAATCTAAAAACTGAAAATTATATTAAAGATGTATTTTTAAAACTACTTAACAAACAATTATATTTGAAGTGATAATTTTCTCAAATAGTTTCAAGTCATATATCAACCGAGAAATATATATATAAATCGAATGATAGAAATATATTAAAATTTTGACCAAAAACAAATCTTGAATTATCTAAACGAAGACTTTTGTCTTTCAACATGTTTTAACCGAGCAAACAATGCTTGTTAATTTATGGAATATAGGCCAAACTTTTCCCCACGATTACCAGTCTTACTTGACAAACGCGTTACGTTCTCACCTCTCACTCCACTTCATCTACTACTCAACATTCTTCCTTTCCCCTTAGTTGAGATACACACTTTCCTTTATATTAATATATTCATGTATTGCTTTTTAATTCTACAATTAATAGCACCAACCAATCGACCTCAGTGGTTAAAGGGATGATTGTTATCTAAACTATCATTAATTTTTTTTGTTCGTTTTAATATCTAAACTTTCAATTTTTCCAAAAGCATACCTAAAGTTTAGTTTTTTAATTTTATTTTAGTACTATGTCGTTAAAAACTTTAGTTTTTTTTTTCATTTTAGTACCCTCGTTCAAAATTTAACGTTAAGTTTTGAAAAGATTAAAAATTTAGGTACTAAAGTGGACCAAAACTGATAGTTTAAGTACTAAATACGTTAATCTTTTTACGGCGAGTAATAAATCATATGAAAACTAAACATTACGTGTGATTTTTAAAATATCGAAAGTTTAGGTATTAAAATATATCAAAACTTATAGTTTAGATACTAAATGTGTAATTTACCCTTTTGATTTTTAAAATTGTCACACTTTTGACTTATTACAAATTTTTTTTCCCGATTAAACCTATTAGAAAAGTTAATAAACAAAAATACTTACATTTATTTATTTCTGTTTTATGTCTCACCTTTTCACAACGGAAAAAAAATAATATTTTGATTTTTTTTTAAATAACTGAATCGCGGGATCTAATCGATTAAACAGAAAATCCAAAATGAATACTCAGCCGCCAAACTAATTAGCATCGTCTGGAGGGCAACCGACCGAGTAGTGTGAACTTCGAATTTAGTGCTTTTATTTTCACTTCCAAGAATTTAGTCTGTTTGATTTCCTAATTTAAAATTTTATGTTCAATTGATGATACCAATAATGAATTTCTATTAAAATTTTGTTTTAATATTCAAAGGAATTAACTTGGGCGAATTTACTCTCTGGGAATTATTAAAAAAAACTTAATTTCATTTCGATCCCTATACTCTTTGAGCTTTTAAAATTTAGTCCTTTTACTTTTATTTTTGAGAATCTAACCTCTCCAGCGGTATGATTTGAAAATTAAAATCTATCAGATAATATAATTAACAGAACTCCATTAAAATCAAATATGTGGCATTTTAATATTTAATTGATTAACTTCCAATAACTATAGGTTATGAAACTAGAATCTATTGAGTGGCTTCAATAATAAAAATAATGTTGTTTTGTTTTCTTTTGAAGACTCGAGTTCGAGCAGCTGTTTCTGTAAGATGTATGAGTGTTGCCAATAGATTAAAAATTATGAATAATAGTGTAGCCTTTAATCCTTTTAATCACCTCGGACAGTTCAGAAAAATAAATTGAGAAACTAAATTTTAAAGGGATTGAAGAGTAGAGGGACAGGAAGAAAAATTAGACCAATTAAAACACAAGGCTACAAAATTCATGCACGTGGTTTTCGTCTCCGGCCCCCACCGCGTTTTCTAGCTGTGTTTAGACCGCCAAGTATCCGTTCCCTTTACTTCAATTCAACACGCTTCGATCTTCAACGAAAACGTTAATAAATTGCTGCTACTCCGGTCTTCACTCTTCACTTGTCAACCCTCCCCCACCAATATATATTCATCCCCAAAGAGCCGCCATTTTCATTATCCAAAGCTCAGCCTTCAAAGATTTCAAAGCCAACCCTTTTTTAAAGCAAAATTAACAACCGAAGGGACCGTTTTGCAAAATAAATTTTCAAGCTTTTCAATTGATGGTGAAGCCGACAATCTGCGAACAATCATCTTCAGCATCACCGACGTCGGAGTATGTTGACATAAATGGTAGTAATAGTAGTAACAGTTCAAAGTATAAGGGTGTCCGGAAGAGGAAATGGGGGAGATGGGTGTCCGAAATCAGACTTCCCAACAGCCGCGAGCGTATTTGGTTAGGTTCTTACGAGTCGGCGGAGAAAGCGGCGAGGGCGTTCGACGCGGCGCTTTACTGTTTACGTGGCCGCGATGCTAAGTTCAATTTCCCAGAAAACCCACCAGATATCGCCGGCGGGAGGTCGCTTAGTCCACAGGAGATTCAGGTGGTAGCGGCTAGGTTCGCCAGAGAGGTGAAAACCGGCGGGGACGATAACCATAATAATAATAACAACAACAGTGTAGGGACAGAACAGTATACGACATCTTCATCGATGTCAGTGTCGGATGTGACAGCGGTGACAGCACAAGTAGAGGATAGTGGTCATCATGACGATGAAGAGATGATGGATTGGTCGTTTTTGAGCATGTTGGATAATACCAATTATCAAGGGATGTCCGATTATAGCTTTTATTTGCCTAGCGTCGATCAACTCTACACTCCTACGCCGCCGCAAATGTTACCTCCTCCGCCGGTTGACGTCGACTTTGATGACGGAAACGCTTGCGACGCTTTTTCACAGTCATCGTTTCTATGGAACTTTTGAAGATAAACGCCACAGTATATTTATTCCATCTTGATCTCGTGTTTCATTTTTGGTCATTATTCACTGGGATAATCATAATTTTGGCGAATTTTAGCTGCTAAAGTCACTGGTTCCCCCCAGATATACAGTAAGATTATGATATTCCATTGACATAGGTCAAGTTTCTTTTTGTACTTTATTCATATATACTCATGGTTCCTGGGTTAATTTAATTGTCTAATGTATACTCATTAATCTACGGATCAAGAGCGCATATTCAATTCTAATAAACCAATTTAAAGCCGTTTCTTAGTTAAATTCAACAAGTTGTACGATAATGAATAAAAAATTTAAATAATATATCCAAAACAACTAAATTTTATGAAATATAAAATTACTTAATTTTTATAATGATTTAAATTAAAATTAAAGTTACTTTTAATAAATTTGAAAATATTCGACTCATTTATAAAAAAAAAATTTCCTATTAACGGTGTATTATATCTCTAAAATTTTTCTTTAACGTGAGCATCAAGCACGTGGAATCATTGTATTTTATTCAAAAACATTCCTTAAAAGTGAGCATCAGATTTTTAGTGCCGCACTGATACTTGGACATTTCAATATTGTGGATATTTTATAAAGCAACAAAACGAAACCTCTAATTTTAACACGTGCTCAAAACCAATATTTGTTATGGGGTTATATTTGATGTCACGCACCTTAAAATAATAGGATAAATTAAATAAATTATTAATTTGGTTCATTTCAATATCTAAACTTTTATTTTTTTTAAATTATACCTAAAGTTTAATTTTTATTTTATTTTAGTACCACAACGTTAAAAACTTTAATTGTTGTTTCATTTTTGTACCCCATTCAAAATTTAACTTTGTGTACACATTAAATTTTTAACAGCGGGTACTAAAAATGAAATGAAAACTAAACAATAGGTGTGATTTTGTATAAATTAAAAGTTTAGGTACTAAATCGGATCAAAACCGATAGTTTAAGTACTAAATCGGATCAAAACCGATAGTTTAGATACTAAATGCGCAATTTACCCAAAAAATATATTCATATACTATTGTTGTTATTATTGGAAAAAAAATTAAACACCTATAATAAGTACTATAATTGTATTTAAACAGAATTATAAATTATTGCAATAGTAGTTATATATCATTAATTTTAAATTAGGTTTGAATATTTATTTATAAATTCTCTAATAATTATTGGTTTGCTCGCTATTCTCTAATGATGTAGCAGATAATGCCAAAGCAATATTCTTATGGTTAATTGTACGAAAACAGGCAAAACTTATGGTTCTTATTCCATCTACGAGCTACATAAGACATGGTTATATAGTTTACAATTGATAAAAGTATAGATTGGTTTTACCTTGCAGAAGACAAAATGCTGCAGCTTGAGAGAACAGATCAAGAGAGCAACTGGGATATCATGGCTTTAGCAGAATCTGGTCCATCGTTATTTACACTTGGTTATGTTTTCTGGAGATACAAGTTTCACAAAGTCTCTCAGCTCTGAGAAGCTGCTGTGTTCACTGTAAGGTACTTCATACCTGCAAAATAGCATCAATTGTGATCAATCAGACCCTATATTGCTTACTCCTTTTCTCTAAAGTATCTGTGTTTGATGCTTGTGATGGGCACCATATTTGGATGTGGTCACATGAGTAGAAAGGTTTGATACTATATTTTTGTCTTAAGGGCGTATAAAGCCCTCAAACTTGTGAAAAGAACCAATTAAGTCCCTGAATATTTTTTGCCCTCAGTTGAACTCTCAAATCAATAAATTAAATTAATTATGTCCTCAAACCGAGAAATTAAATCAAATTTAACCAGTTTTGATCGTTAAGTCTTAACAGTTTTTCCTAAGTTATTACTGTGACATGATACACTATGGTTCCACCAAGCAGAATTTACAAAATTTTTAAAAAAAGATCCTAAAAATATATTGAAATTTGACAACACTATGACATGACAAGTAGCACTAACGGGTTCAAAAAAAAACTGTTAGGTTTAGTGTCATCAAATGAATGAATTAATGTTATTTTGAAGTAAAAAGAAAAATATAACCAGGAACTTAATTTTTTTTTCTTAAAAGTTTGATGCTTTTGGTACCCTTATGCCTACATTATATGTATTCCAGTGCAGTGCAGCTTCATATTATTAGTTGAATTAGACTTTGTTCACGAACAGATATGGATGAGAGAAATACCTTCTGATGGTACCCTGCTGCCACCTTCTCCCAGGAGACTTCTTTTTGCCCTTACCAAAGGACCAACCCGTAGGAAAGAAAGCAACCACTAGACTGAATCGACGCTGAGAAGAAGGCTGACAATGAGAAACTAAACAAATTATTTCTCATGTTATAGCAAACTCATTTCTCATTACGTATATTTATCTCATGAAAGAAAAGAATTAAGGTAAAATACTAGATGTTCCACACCGCAGAGTGATTAGATACGTGTTTCAGTCGTTTGAAGATTGCAAGTGTCCACATAGGGACAACATGGATCTGGCTTTTCTGATCATTAGATGTGAACCACTGCATGTCTTCCTCGGAGAATCCCAAGCATTCCAATAGACGGAGCTTTGCAGCAGTAAACCTTTCTACGAAGGACACGCGCGACCTCCAAGAATAGCCTTTCCTTTCCTGTTTTCTTAATAAGTGCAGGCCTTATTCAATATATATCCACCATAGGTGAAAGCATGTATTTGTGCAAGTCAAAAAAAAGGCAGTGAAACTCTACCAATTGTATAGCTGCCGATTAGAAAGAGCATCTTTGGGTTGAGTCTCTGCTTGGATTGCCTCGATGACAAATTGTATTACATCCTCTTGCTTTGGGAAGTCATACTGATGGACATTATGGCATGAAAAATAAATTTGATTTAGTTATCGATGAGAAATCTATCTTATGGAAAGTTAAAGAAAACTACATAAAATATAAAATCTTGTATTCGAAGGTTGTACGTGTAAACATGTGGACCATAGACATAAAATTTTGTCTTATGTTGGCATAAAGAACTAAATGAAAGAGAGGAGATTGCCATAAGTTAATACGTACATTAGTTGATCTACGGCACAGAAGCAAATCTCAAACAAAAATAATCATGAAACAATCATCAATATTAGAGCCGCAGCCAGTTCAAAAATACCAAGCATACAATTGAAGAGCAAGTGAGCAACCAATTATTGTCTAAGGCAATGGTATTATTGATACAAAGCCTAACCTGAGGATTACAGTGAGTTGTGTCAAGGATTAGGGTATTTATGGGACAGGCATTCCAAAGAGACATGCTTGCCATTTCCTCACTGTTGCGAAAATCTGCTGTGTGTAGAACAGCCTGGATACATAAACAAATGCAGATATGTTTAAGAGGGGAAAAAGGCAAATTAATTGCAATTTGCAAAATGATTACAAAATGTCTCAAGAATTCGGTGAAGACCACACCTTACCGTTTGGTGGTTCAAAGAGTATCATGATGGATCCTAGACAGTGATTTGCGTCCAGACATGTTATGTAAATACCAGAAATATTGATCTTTTGATTGAGAGATAAAACTGGCAACATTGCCCATGGGATTCCAAGCTTCAGATTTACAAGCCGTGCTGTGATTGAGGAGCAGTAAATTTTACCATGACGAAAAGACTTGGTTAAACCTTGATAATCTGCCAAGGAAAACCAAAGAAGAGGATAAAACAGATTATTGACCATGGGTTTAAGGATAAAGTCTTGCAATGTAACAGTGTTCAGGGTAATGGAGTTGCTGCACTATCAAATATAAAGGCAAAATAGAATGAGCATGGATTTGTCTGCACATTAAAGTCAATATAAGACATTGAAAGGTAAAGGCATGATCGAAAAGATTCTATTCAATTCTCTTTCGCATCAGTAATGAAATCGATTTAAGTAAATATATATACACCGTAGCAGGTCAGTCCACCCTAACGGTTTAGTTGGGTATCTCCTATAGAATGGCTGTAAAAAGAATAGGCATAATCAGAGAATATAAGAATACAGTTCTCCTTGCAGCGAGTCTGCAACTATTAGAAATTCAATTTTGGTGACCACCCCTCTGATGGGAACTTATATGTAAAAACAAAGCTGGCTATTATATATATAAAAGTAGCTTCCTGCTATGTATTTGAGAATATACTGAATAAGAAAATTGTCATTACGGTCCATATGGAAGTGTGTTAGAAACCAGTGGGAACAATCTCCTCTGAGGTATCTGAAAGCATCCTGAAAATTCAAATTATGACAAACTTAAGAACCACCGAAAAAAGAAAAATATCTAAAGCCTGATTCAGTTAGCTATCAAATAGCTCCATAAAAGACAATATATATGCACCGCTGTACTTAACTAGTAGCTTGTCCCAATACATAATAAACCATGCATGTTATAGGGTGTCCGCAAAATAGTGTGATACAAAGAAAGAAAAACTCGTTTCTGCAGTAGAATTGTTTCTTATGAAAAATATATTAGCTGAAAATTACGATTAACAGATAGGGACCATTACCACTCGAAATTGTGTCCCAGGAATGCAACACCATGAAGGAATATTTTTAAGTTTCCCATTTTTAACACGATTTTTCTGCACTGGCCTTTATTAGACTGTTATAATTAGAGACATGTGTGTGTATACTAGTGGCTGAGGTGTTAGAGTCGGTTAGTTTGTTAAGCAGCTAAGCTAGACTATTAGAGTCTGTTAAGCTGTAGTTATGAGGAATGTAAGTTGCACCAGTGTATATAAGCGTGTGTAATTCAATGAAGTAATCATCTTGCTTGTTAAATACTGTTGTTTACAATCTTTCCTAATATGGTATCTTTCACTGAAGATCTTGGGGTTTCTTGTTAAACCTCCGCTGCTGCTGCTCGTTCTCGCCTGGAAATGAGTCGTCCAAAGGCTTCTCGCATAAGAAAGTTAACGTTGTTCTCGATGAGACGAACTACTTGCTATGGAAGCAGCAAATCCTGTTCACTGTCCGTAGCCATAGTCTAGAACAGTTGTTGATCGGTGCTCTAAAGCCACCACCTGAGACGATTATTGGCAACAATGGTGAAGTGAGCGTTAATGATGCTTTTGAGGATTTCGTGGCACAAGATAGTGCGCTTGCGTCGCGGCTTCTCTCCACCATCAGCTCCAATCTTCTTCCCCAGTTTTGTTGGTGCTGAATCGGCTGCTACAGTATGGGCTACGATACAACAGCTCTTTGCCAATAGGTCTACAACGACTGCGATGAGCTTGCATTGTAAACTGCAGTCACTCAAGAAAGGTAATGACAGCATGCGTACTTATCTTACCAAAGTTAAAGAGGTTTGCGATGCACTTGCCTCGTGTGGCAGTGCGGTTTCACATGTTTGTCATGTTGCCAACGTCTTGAAAGGGTTGCTCAAGGAGTACCAACCATTTATGGTTGTTATTACTACGATGAATGAGACAATCTTGTTGGACAGTCTTTATACAGTCCTTTATATGCTGAAGCAGTTAGCTGGCTTTGATGAGAAGTTAGACTTACTTCCCATGAGTGCCAATTTAGCTCAGCATCAGGAAGATTACAATTCTGGTAAAGGTGATCGACACGAGTGCAAGGTTACTCGATTGTCTTCAATGCACAGACCTAGGAGTTGAGGTCGGGGAAGAGCTAAGATTCAATGTCAACTATGTGGGAAACTTGGTCACCTAGTTGACTGGTGTTGGCATCATTTCGATGAGGAATATATGTGTGTAAACTCTTATTCACGATCTCACAAAGACCAGCCTGCTAATGCATATTATTCAGTGTCAGAGACCCCTAATATGAGTTGTGAGTGCTGTAAAGGGACTGGTCAAGCTCAAGTTAATATGATCTCCAAAACTGCTGATCACTGGGTTATCGACTCGGGTGCAACACATCACATTACACCTGATGCAACAAATGTTTTAAATTTGGCTGAGTTTAGAGGTCCAGGTAAGCTCACTGTGGGAAATGGAGTTTCCCTTAATATACATAACATCGGTAATATTGTTGTTGTTTCTTCTTCTTCAAGAACTTTGCTGTTAAATGAATTATTACATGTGCCTCGGATAACCAAGAATTTACTTTCGGTCTCGAAGCTTGCTAGGGACAATTTTGTCTTCCTTAAATTTCATGCAGAAAAGTGCTATGTTCGTGATAAGGCTACTAAGGAAATTCTTCTGCAAGGTGAAGAGAAAGAAGGGTTGTACATCTTTTCGTTTGGCTGTAAGCGTGTAGAGAGCCATAATACTCCAGCTCATCTCGTGTCTGCCAGCATGTCACAATCTAACTGTGGCACCGTCGATTAGGGTATCCAGCCAGCTATGCTATGAATAAAATAGCTAAAGTAATTGATGTAAAACTTGATTTGAATGTTAATAAAACGTGTGTGGCTTGCTTTATGGGAAAAAGCCATAAACTGCCATTTTCTTCCTCGAAGAGTCAGTATGCTACTCCATTGAACTTGTGTTCTTTGATTTGTGGGGACCTCCCCATGTCGCATCTAATGGCTTCCATTACTAAATCTCATTTGTTGATGCATGCACACGTTACACATGGGTTTATCCCCTCAAAAGTAAAGCATAAGCTTGTACAACTTTTCAATTGTTTCATAAACTTATAGAAAATCAGTTTGGGCTGATAATCAAGGCAGTCCAGTCAGACTGGGGTGTTGAGTTTCGACCGCTCTCAATGATTCTGGCAAAATCAGGGATCACTCATCGGTTATCCTTCCCACACATCTAAACAGAATGGTGTTGTGGAGCGTAAACACCAGCATATAGTTGAACTCGGGCTCGTTCTTCTGGCTCAAGCATCCCTGCCTATTCAATACTGGTCATATGCAGTTGTAGCTTTAATTCACTTATTAATCGACTGTCTACAGTGATTCTTGATGGAATGACACCATTTGAAAAGTTATTTCAAAATAAACCAGAGTATGATTCGTTAAAAGTTTTCGGGCGCCAATGTTTTCTACATCTAAGACCCTTTTAGAATCACAAGTTAGATTTTCGATCACAACCATGCACTTACCTTGGCTTCAGTCCTCAGCAGAAAGGATATCAGTGCTTTGCGAGTGATGGTAGGGGTGTATATATCACGCCATGTCGTATTTAACAAAATGGGTTTTCCCTTTACAAATAAAGTAGTGCTTTGTTTAAAACATCATTGTTCAGGAGTGTAGTTTCGGGACATCCCTATTGTTACTGTTGTGAGAAGCTGGCCACGCAGCACTACTCCAGACGAGGTAGTTGACTGTGGTCATGATAATGAGGCTACGGATCAAACTCGGTTGGACGTCCTTGCTCAGCATGGAGATACATCGCATGTGGCTGAGGAAGTCACAACAGAAGCAATCACAGATACCATTGTGAACGATGATGTAAATTCAACTATGCCTCTGAGCATGGCTGGTGTAGATGATCATGCTGAATCAGGTGGAGGGATAGACACAGCAACATGCAGTCGGCTGTTGAGTACACATTGGTACAAATTTTTATCCCATGCTAACACGTAGCAAGTATGGAGTGTTTAAACCTAAATTCTACACCAGTTATTTTGAGAATGAAGTGCCCTTTACGATTCAGTAAGCATTACAGTCTGCTAGTTAGAGAGAAGCAATTCAAGCTGAGTATGATGCTCTTCAGAAGAACACATGTGGGTGTTGGATAAGTTGCCAGCAGGTTGTGCTCCAGTTGGCTGCAAGTGGTTGTTTAAAATCAAACGCAATCCTGACAGTTCTATACAATGACATAAGACACGATTGGTTGTAAAAGGTTTCTCACAAGTACCTGGACATGATTTTACTGACATCTTTAGCCCATTTGTAAGGTTTCTTCCTTTAATGTTGTGTTAACTTTAGATGTGGCTAACAGTTGGGAATTGAGACATGTAGACATCAACAATGCATTCCTTAATGGGATCTTGATGAAGATGTCTATATGTAGTAACCGCGAGGATTCGATAAAAATTATGTAGATGGAACTCCTCTGTCTGTAAACTTAAAAAGGCTCTCTATGTCTTAGGCAAGCCCCAAGAAATTGGCACACCGAACTTCGAGATAGTGGTTCAGATTGGCTTTGCAACCTCACGAGTTGATCCCTCGTTGTTCATCAGCAAAAGGGATAATGGAGAGTTATTTCTATGGTATATGTTGATGACATTGTCATAACTGGGCAGTCATTGATTGTAATTCAAGAGGTGGTTCAGCTACTCAGCAACATGTTCTCGTTAAAAGACCTTGGCTTACTTAGTTTCTTCTTGGGAATTGAAGTGCAGGGTACATGGCTCAGTTATGTTGAGTCAGAGGAAGTTTGTACTGAATTACTTGAAAAGTCTGGAATGAAAAGAGCTGCTGCGTGCACGACACCAATGGTATGTCCTCTAAGCTTTTGGGGGACGAGGGTGAATTATTGATGAACCCTAGTGAATATAGTCACACGCGACCAGACTTAGTCACAATGTTGGGACGGTAGCACAGTATATGCATGCTCCACGAGAAACGCATATGCTTGTAGTTAAGAGAATATTGAGGTATTGGATGGAACTGTGGACTATAGACTATTATTTCAGTCGATTGATGCAATGTTGACAATTTCAGCGTTTGCTGATGTGGATTGGGGAGCTAGTGTTAATGATAGGAGATCTATCTTGGCTATGGAGTATTTGTTGGTCGATGTCTTGTTGCTGGAGCTCCAAGAAGCAGAAATCAGTCTCAATCAATGATGGAAGCTGAGTACAAATGTGTTGCTGACACTGCTACTGAAGTAACATGGGGGAATGCCTTACTTGCTGATCTAGGGCTACAGAAACTATAAGAACCAGTAGTTTGTGTGATAACACTGGTGCAGTGGCAATGAGTGACAATTCGGTTTATCACACTCAGTCAAACACATAGACTTGGACGTGCACTTTGTTCGAGAGAAGGTAGATGCCAAGCAGATTCAGGTTAACTATGTTCCAGCTGTACATGAGATTGTTGATGGGTTCACCAAACCTCTGACCAAACTGCCTTTGAAGAGTTTCGCAGCAGAATATGTGTTGTGCCTGTTTGTAAGAACAAATAAGGAAGCTGAAACAAGTAGGGGGAATATTAGACTGTTATAATTAGAGACGTGTATGTATACTAGTGGTTAAGGTGTTAAAGTTGGTTAGTTTGTTAAGCAGCTAAGCTAGACTGTTAGAGTCTGTTAAGCTGCAGTTATGAGGAATGTAAGCTGCACCAGTGTATATAAGCGTGTGTAATTCAATTAAGTAATCATTTTGCTTGTTCAATACCGTTGTTTATAATCTTTCCTAATAGTCTTCGACCATAATTCGGTTGACCTTGCCTGATGTAGATTTTAAGGAAACTGAAAGGGTTTGAGTTGGGAGGAGCTTAAAATCGTCCTCGTCGTCAACGACGCCCGTGACGGCGTGGTTTATAAGATGGGATGTCGAGGAAATTGAGAGCATTGCTTTTGTGTTTCAGAATCTGGACTTTAAATTTGAAATTTTTCCGGGGGACAATTTAAAGGGAAAATGGCATACTCTACTTTCTTTAAAGCCAAACCAAACCCAACCCGTTAACAACGCGTGTTGGTATTGAATAATCAAAATTTTGGACTCATAATTAGAGTTCAACTGTGAACAAAATATAAAATGGTAAATCATACATTTAGTATCTAAACTATTAGTTTTGATCCATTTTAGTATATAAACTTTTTTTTTTTAAACTATGCCTACAGTTTAGTTTTTGTTTTATTTTAGTATATCGTTCAAAATTTAACATTAAGTTTTGAAGAAATTGAAAGTTTAGGTATTAAACGGGTCAAACTGATAGTTTAGGTACAAAACGATTTAAGTTTTTAATGGCAATGTACTAAAATGAAATGGAAACTAAACATTAGGTATGATTGAAAAAATTGAAAGTTTAGGTACTAAAATGGACCAAAATTGATAGTTTAGGTACTAAATGTGTAGTTTACCCAATAAAAAATGTTAATTTAAGGGTAAACTACAAAAATGATCACTAATGCTTGAGTAATTTTTGTTTTCCCCACTAAAATTCCAAAAGAAATAAATTAGTCACTAATGTTGTAACATCCTCAATACCGGTTAGTGACTAAATTGGAAAGTTTCAGATTTTGGTGATTAAATAGAATGAATGAATAGTATAAGATTTATATGTAAATGATTGTGTATAATTTAATTGAAAGGAAGAAGGAATGAAAGGGCCAAAGAGTCATTTGCAAGGAAAATTAATTAAAGAAGGGATAAGGATATATATGAGTACAAGTGGGTTGAAAAGGAGAGAACAACAAAGGCTTCCAGAGTTCTCTTCTTCTTCTTTCTTCCTTGTGCGTATGAACCAAAGCAAAGGTAAGATTTCTGATTATTGAGTTTCTTGTTAAATTTAATATTGGTTTTTGATTATTGGATGATAACTAAGCTTGAGGAAAGCTTAAGTTATCTTAACATCAAAGGATGGTTGAGTTAGGAGAGATTTAAGATTTGAAGTTCTTAATTGAAATCTGGAAGAGAGTTCATAATAGAATTAAAAGTTATATTTGACTTGTCATCAATCTAGTTAAGATATACGAAGTGTTAAAAGCGGAATTCAAACATGTTGATTTTTAATGTAATTCTTGAATTACATATGAAGGATAGGATTGAAGGTTAAGATGAATAAATTAGTATAAATTGGTTTAAGGATGTGTACTAGAGTTAATAATGAAAAAGAGGATTAAACATGAAGGATTAATCCAAATGAATGAATTTTCGGGTTCAAAAAGAGGATTATGGGCAGAGTGCATCGATGCACATTCATAGTACATCGATGCTTTAAGGTTAAAACCCAGAAATTGTTTGAAGGTGTATCGATGCATTAGTAGTGCATCGATGCACTCTTTTAAAATAAAAACATCGAATGCAATTCATGCATCGATGCATAAGTAGTGCATCGATGCATCCAATTAATAATGAACATCGAATGCAATTGGTGCATTGATGCATAAGGAGTGCATCGATGCATCCCAGCAATAATAATACATCGAATACCTTTTATGCACCGATGCATCAGTAGTGCATCGATGCATACCTTCATTAAAAGATGAAATTGACTTTCTCTTAGTCTAAAGAGTGAACCATTAGAGTATATTAGTTATAATACTGATATAAATCCATGTGTGATTATGTAGATACTAAAAGTAAGCTTATTTCGGAACGATCAAAGGATTAGAATCGAATCAAAGAAAGCTAAGGTGAGTGCATACTATATGTATATTATAATGGAATAAGACTTGTGATAAGTCTAATCCCTATTGATTTTTATAATATATAGTGGTGAACATGCATACATGATAATTATTGTGATACATGCATAAGACATATGTATGTTCATGTGATATGATATGTGATATGACATGTGATATGAGAACATGATATGAAGTGATATGAGATACATGATCAATAGAGAAATGATATGAGTAAATGAACATATGAAATAACAATAATGCCCATAGTATACGATATGAGAACTATAGGTGTAATTGGCATGCCAAGAGTCGAAGGTATAATAGTCCTTCGGGATATAGTCCTTCGGGATGTAGGGGTCCTACGGGACATAGATAATAGTCCTATGGGACGAATACTGAACTAAGGTTCGGTGCCCCATGAGGGAATTGATACAAGCTGTGGTGACAGCGTTAGTGCACAACCTCAATGTACTCACATACCTCTATTCTCAATATTATGGGCTATACAATTGAAATGCAGATTTACAGTGAAAATGATACAAGAAGGTAAGTTTCGTATGTGCATTATATGTTATCGTGCGATAGATACATGCATATTGAAATGTCATGATCCAATGGTAAGTATGAACATTCATAAGTTTATTGTTGCATATTCATTATTGCCTCACTAAGTCTATGACTTAGCGTGGAAGTGATTTACACGTAGGTACCAAGAATCAGGAAAAGTGAAAATAGAAGTAGCACGGACATCAATACTACTAGGAGATCAGATCATAAGTAATTGACAAAGTATGTTGGTATGTATAGAATGTTGGTTGTAATAAGTGTTAATTACGAATACTCTGATCGATTTTGTATTTTATGGTCTTATGTAAATTAAAGTATTTCGTTTTAATGAAAGTTTTAAAAAATCCCGGGATTTTCTATAAGAGTCAAGGTTTTGAAAAGTCAATGTGACACCTCAGACTTGTATTTGGGTCGGATATGAGTTAAGGGTGTTACATTTAATGGTATCAGAGCCAGGTTTAGTCGATTCTCAGCATAAACGAAGTCTAGAGTGTCTTATAAGGTATACATGCCAACAAATAGTGGAAACTCTGATCTGATGGAATAGTAAGTATGTATTTTGCTAATAGAACTATATGGTTGTATTTATAGATGTCCGGACAAAGTAGATCTAGAAATGAAGCGGGAGGCGTTAGACGCTGAAAGCAGTAATTAACCTGCCCTGGTCAGGCAGAGTGAAGAACAGACATCCTCTGGAATGCCTGTCAATGATCAAGATATATTCTTTAGAACGTTAGAAGCGGTATTAACGCGTTTCCAACCTCCTGTTACTTCAACAAAAATGAATGTTGCGAAAGAGTTGAAGGGATTAGGAGCTCCAGAGTTTAAAGGGGAAGCCAATGAAGGTCCTGTTATTGCGGACCTTTGGCTTAATGACATGAAAGTCATGCTTACGGGACTTCATTGTTTTGATGCTGAGAAGCTGGATGGAGTAATTTCATTGTTGAGAGGACAAGCAAGGATCTAGTGGACCAATGTTACATTGAGGATATCTAATGCCCAAGTAACTTGGTCATTATTTTTAGAAGAATTCAAGCATAAGTACATTGGAGATCAATTTTTTCGTCAAATGAAGCAAGAGTTCATGAATTTGAAGCAATGGAATCACACTGTATATAAGTACGAGTGTGAATTCAATAAGTTGAGCCGCTTTGCTGCCGAGCTAGTTCCTACTGAAAAGGAAGCTTGTGAGTGGTTCATAGAGGGTTTACGTCCTCGGTTAAAGGAAATGTTGATTGTCTTGAATTATCATCATTTCAAGAAGTAGTTAACCGTGCCAAGGCTTTGGAAAGAGCTCAGAACGAGAGGTTTGAAAATCAAGAGCTCAGATAGTCAAAAGAACGGGTGTTTCTTCGAGTTCCGCACCATCAAAAAAGGGCAGAGATGCTGGTTTTTGACCCCAGGTTAGATCAGAATCAGTGGCTTCCTCCGCTAGAGGATCAAATCAAATGAGAGGTAGACAAACTCAGTCAGTGGAATCTGGAGCTGGGAGAACTAATCAGAGTCAAGCCAGACAATGCCTGCATTGTGGAAAGAATCATTTAGGGGTATGCCGGATGATTTCTGGAGTCTACTTTAGATGTGGAGACGCTGGACATTTCGTTCGAGATTGTTAAATGTCAACTAGTGAATCTGTACAGCCAGAGAGGTCGTTTCTGTAGCCCAGAGGGGAAGAGTAGAGGCAGAGGAAGAAGTCAGTCAGAGCTCAACAGGAGATACACCTCCACTGCTCGAGTGTACAACCTCAAGACCAATGAGGATTGTGATGACCCAGATATTATAACATGTACCTTTTATTGTTTGACAAAGGTGTTATTGTATTGATTGATCCGGGGTTTACATATT